>NC_029780.3:74363040-74365861 GCF_000817695.3 Arachis duranensis | reverse complement strand
GCCTCAAAGCCCAAGAAACACAACAGAAGCTGAATTTAGAAAGTGTATAAATAGGATAGAATTTAAGTTAGAAAGGACTTTTACTTTGGATCATTTTTGCTAGTTTTGATACTTTTTGTAATTGAATTCAGAGCTATGATTCACTAAACCCCCTTTCATTGGGTTAGGGAGCTCTATTGTAATTGAATGAATCAATAATAGTTTTTATCTTCTTCTTCAATCTTTTCTCTTGAATTTTGTTAGGAAGCTTCTCGGTTTAATTCCATTGGGTAGTTGTCTTGGGAAAGAAATTATCCATAATTGGAATCCTTCGGAACCTTGGGAAAGGAATGGAGGATTCATGCTAGAGAAGCTTTCTCACAGTGAATTGGATTGGGGTTTGGATGGATATTGTGACATGTAATCCTACCAAATTGTGGTCCATGAAACTGTGTGGTATAATCAGTGATCGATCATCATCTCTTCTTATGAACATTTAAACCAAGGGATTGGGAATTTGTTTGTTTTTAGAGAGAATTGGTGAGCCAAGGAATTGGGATCCAATCATATAAGATTGCCAAGCAAGATTCAATGAATGCATTAGTTGAGGAAGAGATGAAAATGTTTTGATTCGGAGATTTCAATATCTCCTGACCCCAATGAACCCCTCTCTCTGATCTATCCCTTTCTATTTACATTCTGCAATTTCAATTCATGCAATCACCCTCATCCCCTTTTAATTTCAGCAATTTAGCTTCTCGCTCTTTAATTCATGCAATTTAAGATTCCGCAATTCTCATCTAAATCTTGATTCCGCTCAACTAGAACAAACTTCTAATCCAAGTTGCTCATTCAACCAATCCTTGTGGGATTCGACCTCACTCTATTGTGAGTTTTTACTTGACGATAACCGGTGCACTTGCCGGAAGGAATTTTTGCTGATTGTGCAATTTCCTAAATCGTAGCTATCAAGGTTATGGCATAGATCAAAAGTCCCCAGTTAGAGGTGTCCAGAGCTCTTAAGCACACTCTTTTTGCTTTGGATCACGACTTTAACCACTCAGTCTCAAGCTTTTCACTTGGACCTGCATGCCACAAGCACATGGTTAGGGACAGCTTGATTTAGCCACTTAGGCCTAGATTTATTTCCTTGGTCCCTCCTATCTATTGATGCTCAAAGCCTTGGATCCTTTTTACCCTTGCCTTTTGGTTTTAAGGGCTATTGGCTTTTTCTGCTTGCTTTTTCTTTTTTTTTCTTTTATATTTTTTTTTGCCACTTTTTTTTCGCAAGCTTTTGTTCTTCACTGCTTTTTCTTGCTTCAAGAATCAATTTTATGATTTTTCAGATCCTCAATAACATTTCTCTTTTTCATCATTCTTTCAAGAGCCAACAATTTTAACATTCATAAACAACAAGATCAACAATATGCACTATTCAAGCATTCATTCAGAAAACAAAAAGTATTGTCACCACATCAATATAATTAAACTAATTTCAAGGATGAATTCGAAACTCATGTACTTCTTGTTCTTTTGTATTAAAAACATTTTCATTTAAGAAAGGTAAAGGATTCATGGAATTATTCATAGCCTTAAGACATAGTTACTAAATACTAATGATCATGTAGTAAAGACATAAACATAGACAAACATGAAGCATAAAACCAAAAAATAGAGAGATAAGAACAAGGAAGTTAAGGAATGAGTCCACCTTAGTGAGGGTGGCGTCTTCTTCTTGAAGGACCAGTGGTGTCTTTGAGCTCCTTTATGTCTCTTCCTTGCCTTTGTTGCTTGATCCCTAGTGATTTTGGTCCTCCTATCCTTAGTTGATCCCAATAATTGTGTGGAGGAAAATGTATCCCCTGAGGTATCTCAGGGATTTCTTTATGAGGGAATTCCTCATGCTCTTGTTGAGGTCTATGAGTGGGCTCTCTTGATGTGCAGTCGAATGCTCTACTACTGAGCTATGGACCCTTGAGATGAATCTCTCCATCTTCCATGACTCAGAGGTGGAAGCAATTGCCTTCCCTTTCCTCTTTCTTGAGGTTTCTCTGGCCTTAGGTGCCATCAATGGTTATGGAAAAACAAAAAAGCTATGCTTTTACCACACCAAGCTTAGAATGTTGCTCGCCCTCGAGCAAAAGAAGAAAGAATAGAAGAAGAAGAAGAAGAAGAAGAAGAAGAAGAAGAAGAAGAAGAAGATATGGAGGAGAGGGAGAAAGGTGTGGGTTTCGGTCATGTAGGGTGGGTTTGGGTGGGAAAGAGATTTGAATTTGAAGGTAGGTGGGGTTTATGGGGAAGAGTGGGAAGATGTGAGTGGTGAAGAGGTGATGGGGAAGAGTGATTGAGGTGATTGGTGAATGATGTTTGGGGAAGAGTGTTATGAAAAGGTGTGAGAACGAGGGAGAAGGTAGGTGGGGATCCTGTGGGGTCTACAGATCTGAGGTGTTAAGGATTTCTCATCCCTGCACCCTTTAGAACTGGATGACTTGTCTAAGCAGAGATTACCTCAAAAGAGACAGGATCCTGAGAAGTTTTTAATACCTTGTACCATAGGCACCATGACCTTCAAGAAGGCCTTGTGTGACCTAGGGTCAAGTGTAAACCTCATGCCTCTCTCTGTAATGGAGAAGCTATGGATCTTTAAGGTGCAAGCTGCAAAAATCTCACTAGAGATGGCAGACAATTCAAGAAAACAAGCTTATAGACTTGTAGAGGATGTTCTGGTAAAAGTTGAAGACCATTACATCCCTGCTGATTTCATAGTCCTAGAGACTGGGAAGTGCATGGATGAATCCATCATCCTTGGCAGACCCTTCCTAGCCACAGCAAAGGCTGTGAT
>NC_029780.3:74362286-74362938 GCF_000817695.3 Arachis duranensis | reverse complement strand
CTTCTTTCAATACAGAGTCAAACAAAGCCCCCACAATCAAACTCTAAGTCTGGTGTTGGGAGGCCACAACCAAACTCTTCTAAGTTTGGTGTTGAACCCCCACATTCAAACTCTAAGTTTGTGTTGGGAGGTTCCAACATTGCTCTGAGTATCTGTGAGGCTCATTGAGAGCCCTCTGTCAAGCTACTGACATTAAAGAAGCGCTTGTTAGGAGGCAACCCAATGTTATATTTTTTTCCTTTGTTATTTTATGTTTTCTGTAGGTTGATGATCATGAGAAGTCACAAAATCAATTGAAAAAGTAAAAATAGAAAGAAAAACAGAAAGAAAAATAGCACACCCTGGAGGAGAACTTGCTGGCGTTTAAACGCCAGTAAAGCTAGCAGATGGGCGTTTAACGCCCAGTCTGGCACCATTCTGGGCGTTTAACGCCAGAAAGGGGCACCAGACTGGCGTTAAATGCCAGGAAAGGGCAAGAAGTTGGCGTTAAACGCCAGAAATGGGCACCAGCCCGGCGTTTAACGCCAGAATTGGCAGAAGGAGCATTTTTGCTCGCCACTTGGTGCAGGGATGACTTTTCCTTGACACCTCAGGATCAGTGGACCCCACAGGATCCCCACCTACCCCACCACTCTCTCTCTTCTTCACCCAT
>NC_029780.3:74361621-74362173 GCF_000817695.3 Arachis duranensis | reverse complement strand
TCACATCCATCCTTCATAAAACCCCACCTACCTCACCATTCAAATTCAAACCACTTTCCCTCCCAAACCCACCCTCCCATAGCTGAACCCTAACCCTCTCCCCACCCCTATATAAACCCATCTTCACTCCTTCATTTTCACACACCCTAAACACTACTTCTCCCCATTTGGCCGAACCACAAAGCCATCTCCATCTCCTTCATTTCTTCTTCTTCTACTCTCTTCTTTCTTCTTTTGCTCGAGGACGAGCAAACCTTTTAAGTTTGGTGTGGTAAAAGCATTGCTTTTTGTTTTTCCATAACCATTTATGGCATCCAAGGCCGGAGAAACCTCTAGAAAGAGGAAAGGGAAGGCAAAAGCCTCCACCTCTGAGTCATGGGAGATGGAGAGATTCATCTCAAGGGTGCATCAAGACCACTTCTATGAAGTTGTGGCCTTGAAGAAGGTGATCCCTGAGGTCCCTTCCAAACTCAAAAAGAGTGAATATCCGGAGATCCGACATGAGATCCGAAGAAGAGGTTGGGAAGTTCTTACCAACCCCATTCAACAAGT
>NC_029780.3:74360549-74361451 GCF_000817695.3 Arachis duranensis | reverse complement strand
AGTGTGAGGGTGGCGTTCAACTTGCCTATGATGCAAGGAGATGAACACCCTTACACTAGAAGGGTCAACTTTGATCAAAGGTTGGACCAAGTCCTCACAGTCATTTGTGAAGAGGGCGCCCGATGGAAGAGAGATTCAAAAGGAAAGCCGGTTCAATTGAGAAGGCATGACCTCAAGCCTGTGGCTAGGGGATGGTTGGAGTTTATCCAACGCTCAATCATTCCCACTAGCAACCGGTCCAAAGTTACTATAGACTGGGCTATCATGATTCATAGCATCATGATTAGAGAAGAAGTAGAAGTTCATGAGGTTATAGCCCAAGAACTTTATAAGGTGGCGGACAAGTCCTCTACCTTGGCAAGGTTAGCCTTTCCTCATCTCATTTGTCACCTCTGTTATTCAGTTGGAATTGACATAGAGGGAGACATCCCCATTGATGAGGACAAGCCCATCACTAAGAAGAGGATGGAGCAAACAAGAGACACCTCTCATCATCAAATCCCTGAGATGCCTCAAGGGATGCACTTTCCTCCACAAAACTATTAGGAGCAAATCAACACCTCCATAGGAGAATTGAGTTCCAACATGGGACAACTAAGGGTGGAGCACCAAGAACATTCCATCCTCCTCCATGAAATTAGAGAAGATCAAAGAATCATGAGAGAGCAGCAACAAAGGCAAGGAAGAGACATTGAGGAGCTCAAGCACTCCATAAGATCTTCAAGAGGAAGAACAAGCCGCCATCACTAAGGTGGACCCGTTCTTTAATTTCCCTTGTTCTTTAATTTCCTGTTTTTCGAAAGTTATGCTTATGTTTATCTATGTTTGTGTCTTGTGATCATTAGTGTCTTAGTGTCTATGCCTTAAAATTATGAATGTCCTATGAATCCATCACCTCTCTT
>NC_029780.3:74360137-74360330 GCF_000817695.3 Arachis duranensis | reverse complement strand
ACATGTTACTGAGGATCTGAAAAATCATAAAAATGATTCTTGAAGCAAGAAAAAGCAGTGAATACAAAAAAAAAGAAAAGGAGAAAAACGAAAAAAAAAGGGAGAAAAGAAAACGAAAAAAAAAAAAGAGAGAAAAAGAAAGAAATAAAGTTGTGATCCAAGGCAAAAAGAGTGTGCTTAAGAACCCTGGACA
>NC_029780.3:74359262-74359985 GCF_000817695.3 Arachis duranensis | reverse complement strand
TGTTTTTAGTATGTTTTAGTTAGTTTTTATTATATTTCTTTTAGTTTTTAGTTAAAATTCACTTTTCTGGACTTTACTATGAGTTTGTGTGTTTTTCTGTGATTTCAGGTATTTTCTGGCTGAAATTGAGGGACCTGAGCAAAAATCTGATTCAGAGACTAAAAAGGACTGCAGATGCTGTTGGATTCTGACCTCCCTGCACTCGAAGTGGATTTTCTGGAGCTACGGAAGCCCAATTGGCGCGCTCTCAACGGCGTTGGAAAGTAAACATCCTGGGCTTTCCAGCAATATATAATAGTCCATACTTTGCCCGAGATTTGATGGCCCAAACTGGCGTTCTAAATCAGCTCAAAACTGCCCGGCGTTAAACGCCGGAACTGGCACAAGAATGGGAGTTAAACGCCCAAACTGGCACACTAGCTAGCGTTTAACTCCAAGAGAAGTCTCTACACGAAAATGCTTCAATGCTCAGCCCAAGCACACACCAAGTGGCCCGGAAGTAGATTTTTATGTCATTTACTCATCTTTGTAAACCTTAGGCTACTAGTTCTTTATAAATAGGACATTTTGCTATTGTATTTTCATCTTGATAGCTATCCTTGTTCTTATGCTATCTTAGATCATTGGGAGGCTGGCCTCACGGCCATGCCTAGACCTTGTTCTTATGTATTTTCAACGGTGGAGTTTCTTCACACCATAGATTAAGGTGTGGAGCTCTGCTGT
>NC_029780.3:74358889-74359224 GCF_000817695.3 Arachis duranensis | reverse complement strand
CTCGAGTATTAATGCAATTACTATTGTTCTTCTATTCAATTCAGCTTATTCTTGTTCTAAGATATCACTTGTTTCTCAACTTGATGAATGTGATGACTCGTGACACTCATCATCATTCTCACCTATGAACATGTGCCTGACAACCACCTCCGTTCTACCTTAGATTGAGTGGATATCTCTTAGATCCCTTAATCAGAATTTTCGTGGTATAAGCTAGAATTGATGGCGGCATCCAAGAGAATCCGGAAGGTCTAAACCTTGTCTGTGGTATCCTGAGTAGGATTCAATGATTGAATGACTGTGACGAGCTTCAAACTCCTGAAGGCTGGGCGTTA
>NC_029780.3:74357809-74358589 GCF_000817695.3 Arachis duranensis | reverse complement strand
TGCTGAAGCTTGGCTAGCCATGTCTAATTCATTTAGACTGAAGCTTTAGACTAACATTGCATGATTCCTGGAATTCTCATTAAGAATTTTGATATCTTTATTTTCTTTTCCACTTAATTTTCAAAAAAACCAAAAAAAAATTTATGTTTCTTGTTGAGTCTAGAGTCTCATGTTAAGTTTGGTGTCAATTGCATGTTTCTGTTCTTCTTGCAGTCATTCATGTGTCTTCATTAATCTTCAAGTTGTTTTGATGATTTCATTGCTCTAATCTTTAAATTCTCTTGACTTGAGTGTTTTGTGTTTCTCATGTGCATTCTCATTTTGTTAGTGTCAGTAGTATACAAACTGCTAAGTTTGGTGTCTTGCATGCATTGTTATTTTATTTTAGTTGCATTTTGATTATTCCTCACTATAAAAAAATCCAAAAATATTTTTAATTTGTGTCTTTTCAAGTCAATAATACAGAGAATTGAAGATTCAGAACATACAGCAGAGGAATTACACAGAAAAAGCTGGGCGTTCAAAACGCCCAGTAAAGAAGGGCAAACTGGCGTTTAAACGCCAGCCAGAGTGCCTGGCTGGGCGTTTAACGCCCAAAAAGGTAGTGGTTTGGGCGTTAAATGCCAGAATGTGCACCATTCTGGGCGTTTAACGCCAGGATGGCACAAGAGGGAAGATTTTGTTTTTAACGCAAATTTTTTTTCAAGTTTTCAAAATTTTTCAAAATCAAATCTTTTTCAAATCAAATCTTTTCAATCAAATCTTTTTCAAAATCAATTT
>NC_029780.3:74357126-74357561 GCF_000817695.3 Arachis duranensis | reverse complement strand
AATCATATCTTCTTAACCACATCTTTTTCAAAATAGCTTTCAATCAAATCTTTTTGATTTCTAATCTCAAAATCTTTTTCAAAAATCACTTGATTTCTTTTCCACTCTTAATTTTCGAAAATCAATTAGTATTTTTCAAAATGTTTTTAAAATATTTTACTTAATTTTCGAAAATTACTTCCCCTCTTCTCACATCTTTCTATTTATGGACTAACACTATTCCTCAATGAACAATTCGAACTCCATCTCTCTTGATAAGTTTGAATTCTTCTACTTCTGCCTTCTATTTTTCTTTTCCTCTGACACCTCAAGGAATCTCTATACTGTGACGTAGAGGATTCCATATTTTCTTGTTTTCTTCTCTTTCATATGAGCAGGAGCAAAGACAAAAGCATTCTTGTTGAGGCTGACCCTGAACCTGAAAGGACCTTGAAG
>NC_029780.3:74355951-74356692 GCF_000817695.3 Arachis duranensis | reverse complement strand
TTCTTTCCACCTCAAAAATTGAGTAAGCTTAGAGTGGAAGTCCAAACCTTCAGACAGAAGGAAGGAGAATCCCTCTATGAAGCTTGGGAAAGATACAAACAATTAATCAGAAAGTGTCCCTCTGATATGCTTTCTGAATGGAGCATCATAGGTATTTTCTATGATGGTCTGTCTGAACTGTCGAAGATGTCTTTGGATAGCTCTACTGGAGGATCTCTTCATTTGAAAAAGACGCCTATAGAAGCTCAAGAGCAGATTGAAATGGTTGCAAATAACCAATTCATGTACACTTCTGAAAGGAATCCTGTGAACAATGGGACAAATCAGAAGAAAGGAGTTCTTGAGANNNNGGACGCCTCAGAGGAAGGGAGTTCTTGAAATTGATGCTCTGAATGCCATATTGGCTCAGAATAAAATATTGACTCAACAAGTCAATTTGATTTCTCAAAGTCTGTCTGGAATGCAAAATGCACCAAGCAGTACTAAGGAAGCTTCATCTGAGGAAGAAGCTTATGATCCTGAGAACCCTTCAATGGAAGAGGTGAATTACATGGGAGAACCCTATGGAAACACCTATAATCCTTCATGGAGAAATCATCCAAATCTCTCATGGAAGGATCAACAGAGACCTCAACAAGGTTCCAACAACAATAATGGTGGAAGAAACAGGTTTAGCAATGGCAAGCCTTTTCCATCATCTTCTCAGCAACAGACAGAGAATTCTAAACAGAACCACTCTGG
>NC_029780.3:74353894-74355813 GCF_000817695.3 Arachis duranensis | reverse complement strand
GTAAGAAAGTTACTGAACTCCCTCCTAGTACTCTCCCAAGCAATACAGAAGAAAATCCAAAAGGAGAGTGCAAGGCCATCAACATGGCCGAATTGGAGAGGAGGGAGAGGCAGTGAACGCCACTGAGGAAGACCTCAATGGACGTCCACTGGCCTCCAATGAGTTCCCCAATGAGGAACCATGGGAATCTGAGGCTCACACTGAGACCATAGAGATCCCATTGGATTTACTTCTGCCATTCATGAGCTTTGATGAGTATTCTTTCTCTGAAGAGGATGAGTATGTCACTGAAGAGCAAGTTGCTAAATACCTTGGAGCAATCATGAAGCTAAATGACAAGTTATTTGGTAATGAGACTTGGGAGGATGAACCCCCTTTGCTCACCAAAGAACTGGATGACTTGTCTAAGCAGAGATTACCTCAAAAGAGACAGGATCTTGAGAAGTTTTCAATACCTTGTACCATAGGCACCATGACCTTCAAGAAGGCCTTGTGTGACCTAGGGTCAAGTGTAAACCTCATACCTCTCTCTGTAATGGAGAAGCTAGGGATCTTTGAGGTGCAACCTGCAAAAATCTCACTAGAGATGGCAGACAATTCAAGAAAATAAGCTTATGGACTTGTAGAGGATGTTCTGGTAAAAGTTGAAGACCATTACATCCCTGCTGATTTCATAGTCCTGGAGACTAGGAAGTGCATGGATGAATCCATCATCCTTGGCAGACCCTTCCTAGCCATCGATGTGGATAGAGGAGAATTGATCATTCAAGTGAATGAAGAATCCTTTGTGTTTAAGGCTCAAGGATATCCCTCTGTATCCATGGAGAGGAAGCATGAAGAGCTTCTCTCAAAACAAAGTCAAACAGAGCCCCCACAGTCAAACTCTAAGTTTGGTGTTGGGAGGCCACAACCAAATTCTAAGTTTGGTGTTGAACCCCCATATTCAAACTCTAAGTTTGGTGTTGGGAGGTTCCAACATTGCTCTGAGTATCTGTGAGGCTCATTGAGAGCCCTCTGTCAAGCTACTGACATTAAAGAAGCGCTTGTTAGGAGGCAACCCAATGTTATATTTTTTTCCTTTGTTATTTTATGTTTTCTGTAGGTTGATGATCATGAGAAGTCACAAAATCAATTGAAAAAGCAAAAACAGAAAGAAAAATAGAAAGAAAAACAGCACACCCTGGAGGAGAACATGCTGGCGTTTAAACGCCAGTAAAGCTAGCAGATGGGTGTTTAACGCCCAGTCTGGCACCATTCTGGGCGTTTAACGCCAGAAAGGGGCACCAGACTGGCGTTAAACACCAGGAAAGGGTAAGAAGCTGGCGTTAAATGCCAGAAATGGGCACCAGCCCGGCGTTTAACGCCAGAATTGGCACAGGGAGCAATTTTGCTCGCCACTTGGTGCAGGGATGACTTTTCCTTGACACCTCAGGATCTGTGGACCCCACAGGATCCCCACCTACCCCACCACTCTCTCTCTTCTTCACCCATTCACCAATCACCTCAACACCTCTTCCCCAAAAACCCTTCCCCTATCAGATCCCATTTTTCTCTTCACCACTCACATCCATCCTTCATAAAACCCCACCTACCTCACCATTCAAATTCAAACCACTTTCCCTCCCAAACCCACCCTCCCATAGCCAAACCCTAACCCTCTCCCCACCCCTATATAAACCCATCTTCACTTCTTCATTTTCACACAACCTAAACACTACCTCTCCCCCTTTGGCCGAACCACAAAGCCATCTCCATCTCCTTCATTTCTTCTTATTCTACTCTCTTCTTTCTTCTTTTGCTCAAGGACGAGCAAACCTTTTAAGTTTGGTGTGGTAAAAGCATTGCTTTTTGTTTTTCCATAACCATTTATGGCATCCAAGGCCGGAGAAACCTCTAGAAAGAGGAAAGGGAAGGCAAAA
>NC_029780.3:74352434-74353528 GCF_000817695.3 Arachis duranensis | reverse complement strand
CCCAAGAACTTTATAAGGTGGCGGACAAGTCCTCTACTTTGGCAAGGTTAGCCTTTCCTCATCTCATTTGTCACCTCTGTTATTCAGTTGGAATTGACATAGAGGGAGACATCCCCATTGATGAGGACAAAGCCATCACTAAGAAGAGGATGGAACACACAAGAGACCCCACTCATCATGAGATCCCTGAGATGCCTCAAGGGATGCACTTTCCTCCACAAAACTATTGGGAGCAACTGAACACCTCCCTAGGAGAATTGAGTTCCAACATGGGACAACTAAGGGTGGAGCACCAAGAACATTCCATCCTCCTGCATGAAATTAGAGAAGATCAAAGAATCATGAGAGAGGAGCAAAAAAGGCAAGGAAGAGACATTGAGGAGCTCAAGCACTCCATAAGATCTTCAAGAGGAAGAACAAGCCGCCATCACTAAGGTGGACCCATTCTTTAATTTCCCTTGTTCTTTAGCTTCCTGTTTTTCGAAAACTATGCTTATGTTTATCTATGTTTGTGTCTTGTGATCATTAGTGTCTTAGTGTCTATGCCTTAAAGTTATGAATGTCCTATGAATCCATCACCTTTCTTGAATAAAAACGTGCTTAAATTGAAAACGGAAGAATTGCATGAATTTTGAATTTTATAACAGTTTAATTATTTTTGATGTGGTGGCAATATTTTTGTTTTCTGAATGTATGCTTAAACAGTGCATATGTCTTTTGAATTTGTTGTTCATGAATTTTGGCTCTTGAAAGAATGATGAAAAAGGAGACATCTTACTGAGGATCTAAAAAATCATAAAAATGATTCTTGAAGCAAGAAAAAGCAGTAAATACAAAAAAAAGAGAAGGAGAAAAACGAAAAAAAAAAGGCAGAAAAGAAAACGAAAAAAAAGAAAAAAAGAGAGAAAAAGAGAGATAAAGTTGTGATCCAAGGCAAAAAGAGTGTGCTTAAGAACCCTGGACATCTCTAATTGGGGACTCTAGCAAAGCTGAGTCACAATCTGAAAAGGTTCACCCAATTATGTGTCTGTGGCATGTATGTATCCGGTGGTAATACTGGAAGACAGAGTGCTTTGGGCCACGGCCAAGACTCA
>NC_029780.3:74326246-74351167 GCF_000817695.3 Arachis duranensis | reverse complement strand
GACAACGGTGAAACCCTACATACAGCTTGCCATGGAAAGGAGTAAGAAGGATTGGATGAAGACAGTAGGAAAGTAGAGAGACAGAAGGGACAAAGCATCTCCATTCGCTTATCTGAAATTCTTACCAATGAATTACATAAGTATCTCTATCTTTATCTTTATGTTTTATTCATACATCATCCATAACCATTTGAGTTTGTCTGACTAAGATTTACAAGGTAACCATAGCTTGCTTCATACCAACAATCTCTGTGGGATCGACCCTTACTCGCGTAAGGTTTATTACTTGGACGACCCAGTACACTTGCTGGTTAGTTGTGCGAAGTTGTGATAAAGAGTTGAGATTACAATTGTGTGTACCATGTTGATGGCGCCATTGATGATCACAATTTCGTGCACCACCCACCCAAAAGGGTGGCCTCTTCTACTTCTACCTGACCTTGCAAAGGTCGAGCACAACAAAGATAGCTCAGCCTCAAGTATCTAAATAAATAATTAACTCCTAAGATATCTCCCACCTTTTCTAAAGGGAGATATCATCAGCTTCCCTAGAAGAAAAGACATACTTATCCACTAATAAATGTGGAACTACTCTAAAAGATAGTTATCCTACCTATTATAAATTTACCAAACACCCTTAGGTATATTCAGGCCCAATCTACCAAAAAACCTACTTAAACCCTTGCTAACTTAAGCATCGAAGTCTCTTGTAGATACTACACCCACCTCCTCACAAGGAACTCGGACGGCAGCACCTCGGCACTAAAGAAAGTCGGGCACTACCATATAGGGAGCCTGGACCTCACGTCTTGGCCCAATAAGCAACCCAGTTTTAGGTAACCCGTGGAACAAAAATTATGCTTGATTTGCTTGTGTTGAGGTAGTTCTTATGAAATTATTGTGGAATTGGTCTTAAATTTTTTGAAAAATTAGTTGCTAGGGGTATATTTGATGCAAATCAAAAACTTTTTGCACAAAATTGAAACAAAATAAAACTTAGGAGTATTTTTTAAACTTTTGCCAAACTTTATGAATAAAAAATATGCTTTACCCTAAAAAATATCCTATACCCTAAATATTCTTCTACCCTTTGTCCTTTCATTTTTTCCTAAAAAATAAACTTCTCTATTCATCAATCCATCACCATAACTGCCCACTATTTTCTTTCTTCATCAATCCTTGTTCTTTTTCCTTCACCTCCAGAATGGAAGAATCACGCCAGATGTGAAGGAGAGTGATTAGAACGTATGAGGATGAATATGAAAGACACAGTAAAAAATAAAAGAAAAGATAAAGATTTTTCTATTAGACCTCTAAGAAACATGTTCTTAGCAATCTAGATCAATTCTTTTAGACCTTCAAAGAACTTTTTTTTGACAACCTAAATCAAAGGTCTAAAAATTAAAATAAAGAACTAACACTAACCTTAAGTTGGATCTTTTAAATTTCTTCATGCGACAAGTAAAACAAATCATTCACCTCACTTGATCACTTGATCACATATAGAAGTGTTTCAATTGACTAAATAGACCTCTAAATTTATTCATCAAAAAGTGCCTGAATTGTCTCACAAAAGTATTTAAATAGATCCTTAACAGATTAGCTTAAAAGTGAGTCAAATCTTCCTAGATAAGACTCTAAGATTAAAATCCTAAAGATATGATAATTAATTCAAATCATATTTGATCTTATTAGATTAGATCAAGTTTGATTTAAATTTTAAACACCTAAACATGCTACTAAAAAATCAAAACCAAATCAAATCTTTTGACAAATCTTAAAAACAAATCAAACTGAAATATGGATTAAATAATTTTGAAAATTAATGCTAAATTTGTGACTCCTAATGAACTTGAAGATCACTCTTGGACTTCTTGATGTCCTCGTTTGCGTCTTATGAGTGTCGTCATTTCAACACCACTGTATTTTATACGAACTCTTGGTTTTCTTGATATCCAAAACCGGCACAATATAACTCGTCTAGTATTAAAATCCTTGAACAAGACAACATTACCATAGTGCCTCTTAGTTTTAAAATTCCAAAAATACCCTCTTGAGTACGTATCAGAGAGCATATCGTCATTGTTGTTGCTTTCTCTCAAATTCGGCGACTTACTCATATTTCTGTTGTTGTCATTAGCTACGACAACAAACAGCAACTGGCCGAAGAATAAGTTATCATTTTTCACAGTCACCGTAGGAGCTTTTCTTCCTCTTACAGAAAATCTGATCAATCATGAGAACAAGTTCGTTTTAGAGTCGTAACTGTCAAAATCTAAACTCTAAAATGTTAAAATTTTTCGAGAAAAAAATTTTGAAGTTTGCGAGTGAGATGCGCCACCAACGTGAGAATTACCCATCAAATTCAAATTTCACTTTTGAAAATTGAAATACAACAAAAATTAACTAGAAATAGCATAGTTTAAGAAAATAAAATTTTGCATGCAAATTGATGAAGGTGAAGAAAAAGTGTAGGGTTGAAGAATAAAGAGAAGAGTGGGTGATTACAGTAATAGGTGTTGATGAATGAAAAAGTTAAGAGAATGGAAAAAGGGTAAAAGGAAGAAGAACATTTATGGTTTATTATATTTTTTAATTATTTAATTAAGTTTAATGTTATAAGTGAAATGGATCACTAATAGCCTCAACGAGAAATTGATAACTGGTTAGATTTGTTTGACGGAATTTATCTTTTATGATACAATTTAGTTTTAAATTTTTTATGGTCAATTTTGTCAACG
Organism: Arachis duranensis; assembly: GCF_000817695.3. Lineage (NCBI taxonomy): Eukaryota > Viridiplantae > Streptophyta > Magnoliopsida > Fabales > Fabaceae > Arachis > Arachis duranensis. The sequence continues at coordinate 74,348,426 of NC_029780.3, read as the reverse complement.
TATCTTTTAGGATTAATTTTGGTACTTTAGTTATATAAATAATCCTTCTTTTTAGAACATAGACAAAAAAAGTGTCAATCCATGTAGAAAAATTAGGATTTATTGTACGACTTGGATTAGCTTTTGGAAATAATAACCAACATGAATTGATCGAGTGATTAGTTCACTCACCTACTTAAGTAAGTGTCGGAGTTTTAAATCCTTGTATATACAGTGATCTATTAGCCAGCGACAAACTTTTAAATGAAACTCTAATCTGCACCTAATTAATCCTTAATAACCTATCATGTTAAGAGCAGGGGTACAAAATGGGCCAAGTCAAACTGAGCTTGGCTTTGACAAGCCTGACTCGTATTATAAATAGATGACCCACACCTAAGTCTATTTTTTTATAGGTTTTTTTTTTCAGGTTCGAATCCGGCCTATTTAAATTCTGACAAGTCCACAGGCCTATTTGAATAGGCTGTTTCATGAATTAGAAATCAAAATAATAAATTTAAAATATCTAAATTGAGATTAAATACATTCTAAAATTTATAATTCATAATTTGTAAAGTATAATTTATTTATATATTAATTGTTAGTCACATATCATAACCGTACTTATAATTTATAAATTTTTTTTCTGAACAAAAAATGATAATCTTAATTCATAATAATTATTGTTTTTTTTAGTTTTGTTTTGTATTTAATATAAGTCTTGAAAGCCTAAATTAAGAATAATTTATTTTTACAAAGAAAATATTTTTGCGAGCTTGCCCAACAAGTTTCACAGACTTTTTTTTTTAAGTTACAGCTTGATTGTTTTAACTAATAAGCATTACAAAAACTTCAACCCTAACCTATTTAATAAAACGAGGAGCACCAAATCGAACCGAAATTAAAACGAGCTCAGCTACAAATTTCCGTTGGTTATTCCGGCCCACTTCTATCCAAAGTTAGGAGATAATATGGAAACCAAAAAGCTTTTGGAAAGAATTGTAATAATTCACTCTGAACCTGTTTTTTTGTTTGCCCTTCCTAATGCAAGCTTTAGTTCTTCAGTTCAGCAAAATTAACGGGTCAATTGCGATTAGCTTTAAGAATCTAACTAAAGGAGACCAAATTATGGCTGTTAGGGACCACATTTGTGCTAAATCCCCCCATAAAATATACGAAGAAGTGAATATGTATCATTAATTAAATTAAGTGCATGTTTGGGCGTCATTATTTTGTTAAAAAAAATTTTTTTTAATAAAAAAAGATTTTTTTTTATTTTTTAATGTGTTTGATAAATTTCTAGTAGTAAAAGTAAAAGCACCAGTAAAATCAAAAAAAGATCCTTTTTGAGAAGCTGTAATTTATATCTTTTTCTAAAAGATCTTTTTTCTTAAAAAAAGATTTTTTCATGTAATAAATAAACAAAAAAATACTTTTATATTGTTATACCCAAACATAATTGATAGATAAAAAGATATTTTTACATGAAATATCCAAACATAAAATTACTTTTACTTCTTTATAAGATCTTTTAAAAAAAAGAGGCTTGCTACATATACAAGTCTTTTTGACTTACAAGTTTTACAAGTTGCTACACATTAGAGTCTTTTAATGCGTTATTTAGTTTCCAAAGCGCTACACTCACCGTGAATTATGAACGACTCTTCTTCCTCTTCCTCTTCCTCTTCCTCTTCCTCTTCCTCTTCCTCTTCTTCTTCACTCACCGTGAATTATGAACAACTCATCTTCATCTTCCTTTTCCTCTTCCTCTTCCTCTTCTTCTTCTTCTTCTTCACTCACCGTAGATTATGAACAACTCATCTTCCTCTTCCTCTTCCTCTTCCTCTTCTTCTCCTTCTTCTTCTTCTTCCTCCTCCTCCATGTATTTCTTCGTTATTCTCTTTGCCTTTTCATTAGTTGTTTTATTTGCGTTTATTACTGGTATTCTTGCTTCGTTTTTTTTTCGATTTTCATGGTTTCTGAAATCAAGTTTTGAAATCGTTTTGAAGATAATGAAACTTCAGAAATACACCCAAACGATTACAGAAATACACCCAAACGATTATAGAAAATACACCCAAATGATTATAGAAAATACACTTCTTTGCCTTTTCATTAGTTGTTTTACTTGCATTTATTACTGGTATTCTTGCTTCTTTTTTTTCGATTTTCATGGTTTCTGAAATCAAACTTTGAAATCGTTTTGAAAATAATAGAACTTCAGAAATACACCCAAACGATTATAGAAAATACACCCAAACGATATTTCTTCGTTATTCTCTTTGCCTTTTCATTAGTTGTTTTACTCGTTTATTACTGGTATTCTTACTTCTTTTTTTTCGATTTTCATGGTTTCTGAAATCAAGCTTTGAAATCGTTTTGAAAATAATGAAACTTCAGAAATACACCCAAACGATTACAGAAATACACCCAAACGATTATAGAAAATACACCCAAACGATTATAGAAAATACACCCAAACGATTATAGAAAATACACCCAAACGATTATAGAAAATACACCCAAACGATTATAGAAAATACACCCAAACGATTATAGAAAATACACCCAAACGATATTTCTTCGTTATTCTCTTTACCTTTTCATTAGTTGTTTTACTCGTTTATTACTGGTATTCTTACTTCTTTTTTTTTTTATTTTCATGGTTTCTGAAATCAAGCTTTGAAATCGTTTTGAAAATAATGAAACTTCAGAAATACACTCAAACGATTACAGAAATACACCCAAACGATTATAGAAAATACACCCAAAGGACACTTTATGCATAATTCAGAACTCTTTCTCTTTCTCCTCTTCATATTCTGCTGCTTCTTCTTCTTCAAAAATGATTTCAGAGCTTGATATCAAAAAATAATGGAAATCAAGAATAACGAAAAAAGAAAACAAAGAGAAAAGCACGTAAATGAAGAAGGAAAAAGAGAAGGCAAAAAATGAAAGAAAAGAAGAAGAAGAGGAAGAAGAGGAAGAAGAATGTGCAGCAAGAAGAAGAAGACGGTGCAGTGAAATTGTGCAGTAACGGTTGAAGAAGGAAAAAGAGAAAGTAAGAAACGAAAGAAAAGAAGAAGAAGAGGAAAAGGAAGAAGAACGTGCAGTAACGTTCAAGCGCGTTAATATAATAACTTGTAAAGACTTGTATAAAAAAATGTTTGTATATGGAGAATTTCTCTAAAAAAATAACTTGAAAAAAGATCTTTTCTTAGAAGCTCACCCAAACAATTACATCACAGCATATCACTAGCTGAAAGAATTCAAATATTCAATTACATCATATAGCCAAAGTCCATGATCCAAAACCATGGCCAGGAAAATTTTTCAAAAGAATTACATAGATCTGAGATAAAGAATCAAAGGAAACAGAAGAACAGTATCACCAATGAAATATTTCCGACTCTAGAAACTCCTCAACTTTTAACTTTGTTTGATAAGTATCTCAAGACAGAAAGTAAAAAAGCACAAGAGATATTTGTTCTGTTTCTATATGGGCCTTACATTAAGGCAGAGAAGAGCAAACACATCACAAATCCAATGATAAGAGCTTGAGAATTTGAAGCAATGTGAGATGAATCTGAGGCTACCATGGATTGAGAAGGAGGCTGTGGAATGCTGCCAAAAACAGGTTGATAAGAAGGTGCAGAAGAAGTTGCTGATCCATATGGTGATGGAGCATCAACGTCTGAAGAAGCATTAACACCAACAGTTATATGAATCTTCTGATTCTTCTGACAGTGCCCTGGCTCTCCACTGGTGAAGAAGTATTCACCTTTTGATGTGATGTTGAACAATGAATTGCCATTGTTCATGTACAATATAGGGTTCTTAATGTTGCACCTCTTGTAGTTTTCCAATGTTACTTGAACCAATGAATCTTGACTTGGTGGGTATAAAAACACTGAAAAAAAATGTACCCTTTTGTCAGTATAAAAGTAAAGTGACTAATTTTATTGGTATGAATGAAAAATGAAAATGAAAATGTGTATTGAACTTACAAAGGGAGTCACCAATCTTGATATCATTATTTTTGGACCATTTGGTGTATAGTTGTGGATTTGATGAAGTGGGAATGCCCCAAGAATCTAGATCTCCAACCTTGTATTGGAAGCAATGAACAGAAGTTTGGATTTGGAAGGATATGAGCAAGAGACACAACAATAACCAGTTATGGCTAAAATGGTGATTGGCCGTCATAATTGGCTTCAAAGTTCAAACTCAAAGAGAGTCTCTTTCTCTTTCTCTCTCCCTTTTGGCTTTGCCTCGATCTCCTTTTTTCTGAGATTTAGGAGCTTAGGACCATTCAAGGGAGCACTTCTTATTGTTGTCCTTGGTGATTGGGAGATTGATAATGATGTCAGAATTTAGAGAGGGTCCACTCCAATGGTGATTTACAGGACTGCCCCTCTTCTTCTATGTACTGTTTGGTTGATGCTGTGCCACTATTGGAATTAAGGATTATATGCCTCTTAACTTATTATGGATTCCAGTTCATAGTAAACTCATCATAAAAATGTTATTTTAGATATGCAGAGTACAGTTAATAATCAAACTTTTTTAAGTAAAATTTAAGATTAAGTGTTGAATGTGATTCTTATTAAAATAAATCTATGTTGTCAATGAAAAATTTATATCACTTTCAATGTTTATCAAACACCAACATAATTTTATCTCACTAAGTAAGGACAATTACTGTATCATATAAACATAACAAATTTTTTCTGTATTATTATTATTATTATTGTGGTCATGAACAAAATTTTAGTGTTGACTATAGAAAACCTAACATTTCTTTTGCAACAAAGTATTTTCAACTCAGTGGTTACATAAAAAAAAATTTATATTATCGAACTTATGATTACTACTAGATCTATGCGTTCAAATTATGAAATTGAACTTATAATATATCCAATGATTATTGTATAGGAAAATTATCAGGTATGTCAATGGAAAAAAGTGGAATATGATATTCATGGTATCAAAAGTTAGCCAAATTGTTATTTGTCATGTAATGAGGGTCGAAATGACAAAAATAACCTTAGTTGTAGAGGTAAAATGTCATAAATAGATAGCTTTAAAATAAAGACTTGGCTCAACAATCAAGGACGACTATATATTCGTTTAATTTCTTTTGAAGCCATCTACTATTTAAATGTGATTTACTTCTTTTTTTTTTCTTTTAAACTGTTGTTTACTTAGCCACTATACTTATTTAGATTTTAATAAATAAAACGTTGAAAGTGGATTGACATGACTTAGAACATATTTAACAATTAAAAATATTTGAGAGTAATAGTTTAAAAATATAGTCATATTTTTTATTTTTTAATTATTACTGAAATAAATAAATAATCTTAGATACAATAAATATATAATTATAGATATTACATATATAAAATTATAAATATTAAGTTAAATAATATAACTTTACGTTATTATCTTAATATTACCCTTAATAATAAGTAGAATTTATCTTAACGAATTAGAAGTTATGTCTTGAAATATAATTTATTATTTATAGAAAATATTCATTTAAAATAAATAGAATGTTAAATCAAAAATCGTGATTATAGAAAAAGAGAAAAAAATGACATCAATACAAAAATAACATACAAATTTTAACCGCAGATTGATATATTATTTCAAAAAAAATAAACTTAAAAATACGTAATTGTTCACTTCAAAGTTTTTATTTGGTTATAATATTATTTTTGTATAAAGTATGTACAGTTTTTTTAATTATTGACTTTTTACGTGATATCTTGTACACAAATAAAATTGAAAAGATTGAAAAAAAATTATGAACCGACAAAAATTACCTAAACATTGTGTGTAAAATACCTTTTAACATTTTGTTACTTATATTTGAGTGGTAGTAATATAGGACAATGATTTAAAGGTGAAAATAAAAAAACTAATTAAAATGCTTTATATTTTAGTTCTTTATACAAATTTTAGTACTTATTAAGACCAAAAATTAATTTTTAGATAAAATATGGAAAATAAACTTAAAATAATGCATTAATATTGACTATTGGTGTATAATTTTTGTCATTAGTGATAACAACTTTTCACAATTTGTAAAATGCATGAAAAACTAATAAGAAGTTTTTTGCCATCTACTACTATTATTTGTTACGGAAAATTTAATAATACCTCAATTTTAATTTTAAATCAGATATAATTTAAATTTTAAAACATATCTGTCAAAAGAATAAAATTTAATAGTCTAAATTAAAATTATTGAATTAGACTTAAAAAAAATTTCATATTCATTTTAAATATAACTTTTCAATATGAATTGAGCATATGTTTGGTTTCAAAAAAAAATTTTCTTCCAATCAATTGTCTATTTCTTCAAGTTTTATTTATACAATTTTTAAAATTACCTTAATCAAATGTAGTTTGGTATAAATATGCCAATTTAATAATTCATTAACTAAGGGACAACTATGATATTTTGAGAGTTATCTGAAACATTGATTTGGGTCTAGACGTGAGGTCTAATGTCTTTGTGAGGCAGCTTCCGACTTGTTCTTATAGCAAAACACCGCCGTCCGTATTTTTCGTGAGGAGGTGGGAATGATACCTACAAAAAATTCTAATATTTATGAGTTAGCAATGACTTTTTGCAAGTTTTTAATAGGTTAGAACGTAAATATACTTGAGAGTATCAGTATATTTATAGTAGAGCCAATAACCACATTTTTTTAAGTAGTTCTACCTTTTTAGGTGGATGACTATTTTCTTCATTTTTGAGAGATATGTTAGAATCTATCTTTTAATGGAGATAGATATAGTAGGAGAGATTCAGAGAGGCTACTACTTATTTGAATAAGTAAGACTGGTTCCTTATGCCGTGTCCGACCTCCTTAAAGAGGTCGGGTATGTGGTAGGAAATCACCCTTTTCGAGTGAATCTTTATTTTTATTGGGCATGACTATGTTTTGGATCAAGTATAAACATATGGTATCTTAGAGTTACAAGGGATATTTTCATTTTGATCATTGATGATATTCTGCCTAATAATTCTATTATTTTTGTTTTTGTGTGAGTAGCCGGTTCCAAGGTATAGTTCGTCCTGCTCAGTGCTTGAATTTGCTTTTTCTTGGACGGGATGAAATGTACGTCAGTTTTTCTAAAAACAGTGCCAGTGGACATTTATAAAAGTACTCCAATGCTCAAGTTAAAAAAGGTATAATATGATGGAGATGATATTCAAAGTAAATAGCATACGGTCAAAATCATACATATATAATGTACAATAAATTAATAAATGCAAATTTTATATTCATCGATATCCATTCAATTTAAGGATAGGCTCACCTAATTTTTCTTTTCCTAAAAAAATTTAATTTAACTGTATTTTGTTGTTACGGTGGGTAACCGGAGATTAATAGAATGGATGGCGCTGGCTGGCCCAAATGTGTGGAGGAGGAGGATTCCGAACGAGTCTGCAACTCAAGAAGCTCCGTCCGACTTGTTTGTGTGAGGAGAGGGGGGTGGTACCTGCAAAGACACTCCGATGCCTAAGTTAGCAAGAGCGTGGGCAGGTCTAGAGAGTATTGGACTTAGAGATACCTGAGAGGTGTCAGTGTATTTATAGTGGTGAGCCAATAACCACCGTTGGAGTAGTGCCATATCTTTAGGGTGGTAACCGTCCCGTTATCTTAGGGAGGTTAAGATATGGCTTGATGAAGCGGTTAGATAGATTTTAGGGGCGGTTACTCATTTGAATGAGTGTTTATCTGCCAGCTAATCTCGTGTCCGACTTCTTTAGGACAGGTCGTAGTCAACACCGACTTCTTGTCGCCAGGTCGGTGCGTAGCCTTTCTTTTGGACCTGGGCCTTTATTATTGGGGTAGGGTATGAACATTTGTATTATTCAATTCTTATATTTTATTTTCTGAAATATAGCATATTTTTTAATTTAAAAAAAAATCATCCTATTACATGTTTATTTGACAATGATCTTTTTTTCAATTAACATGACTTTTTATTGAAAAATATAAAAAAATTATTAAAATTTATTATTTTTAGTTATTAGTTAGTTATCAATATTTAAAAATATGAAATAAAATATATTATTAAATTATTAAACTAAAAAAATTGAATTAATAACTAAATTTCAATTGTACTCAATTTCAATTTATCCTATTTGTTTCTATTTCAATTTCAATGTATCTTTTTTTATTCAGTTTAAATCTTTATCTTTTTATTTATCTTTTCTGTATCACCCAATATCATCTTATTTGTTCGATTTCTACCCTCTTTTATAGGTTATAATTAATGGCGGAAGAGAAAAACAATCCACTTCCTCCCCCTCCCACTAAGGCCGAACTATTGGTTAAATTATAAATTAATTAAAAAATATAATTCATAAACCTAAAAATTAAAAAATATGATTGATTATGCAATCATATTGATGATATCAAATTAAACTTTTAGATATACTCATTAATCATCAAAAAAAGAACCCCTATTATACTTAATTTAAAATATTTTATTTCTTATAAAGTCTATCGACTTTACTCTATTTTTGATTAATATTCAAAATTCCTACTAAAATAAATTTTTAGGTTTTTCAAAATATAACATACATAATTTTGATTACAAACAAAATTAAGAACTTACCATTATTTTCTATCAATTTTTAAATAAATTTTTAAGCTCATTACAAATTAAACATATTTGTTAGTTAAAAAATACTGTGTGTATACAAAAAATTAATTAATTAAGTATTAAGATAATTATTATGTATTAAAGTAATACATAGGAACAGAGTTATGTTATATTTTGACAAAAAAAACTAAAAAATAATTTTATAAAAAAATTAAATAAAAATTTATACATAATTTGTTAAAAAAAAATTAAGAGGGAGGCAGGGAGCATTGCCCCTCTTCCTTTACACGAGAATTTTTCTTTGTTTATACATATTAATTTACATATTTTTAAATAAATAATTAACTATTAAAATAATTAAACTTAACATAATAAAATAATCAAATAATAAATAAATAATTAACTATTTTATAGTACTATAATAAAAATTTTTATGAAAATTAAATAATATTTATATATACAATAACTAATTTTTTTATATACATTACATAATTATTGTTGTGAGAGTCGTTCAAAAAAAAGAAGAAAAATAACGTTAGTGTAGCTCAGCCAAGACCTATCACATATGACGGCTAGAAAAAATGGCTTTTAAAATTTGTTTACGAGGACAAGCGATAACTTCAATCATATAAAACTTGTTAAAGGAAAAAACGGTTGCATGTCTACATACACCACTCAAATTTCATGTTCATCTGTATTTTATTTGCCAAATCTGGACTTTATATTTTTTTTATTATTATATCTAAATGGTTAACATTGTTGGAATATCATATTTCAAGAAGGATATCGGCATACGTGAACATCTTTCGTGTCCATACAATTTGTAAATAGTGAAAAGTGAGAAGTGTAAGGATGAATAAGGACGTGAGGTTAAAATGAGCCTTTGAGTGAGGTTGACAAGACGTCGGTACTGATGTTTGCTGGAAGAATATGAATGAGATGAGAGGGAACTTAAACTTTTGATTGAGATTAGAGGGGTAATATTGTAAATATCGATACAACTGGACAACTAGTTTATAATAATAATAATAATAATAATAATAATAATAATAATAAATAGGTAATTAGTCTTTGTTCGAGAGTGATTAATTTTTCTTGTCCGATAAGTATTAGTGGTTAAAAAAATTATTTTTTTATGTAATAATTTATTAGTAAATAATATTTTTTTAAATGAAATTCAAATTTTTGTAAATAAATTTTTGATTGGTTAGATTGGAGAATAATTCTGTTTTGAAAGAAACTAGCTCAATATAACAAGTGAAGCGTACAAAGACAACAAATAGGATAAGCTTAAACTATATAGAAAAAAAAAACACTAGGCAACACAATATCGCTAAACTTTATCATTTGTCATCTCCGATATTGCTATCAACAACAAAAAGATCCATACTTAGCCACTTTTCGTAGTTTGTAAAATACAAATGGATAATCTCGTCAATCCTTTTTTTTTATGTTGGAAAATTCCTGTATTCCTTTCTAGCAAGATATTTCAAATAATCGCATAGAAATACACCATATTTCTTACGCACCTCTTTACTAATGGATATCTCGGTCCAACTTAGGAAATACTTCTTCAACGTTCCTGGATACGTCCGTTGCGTACCAACAAATGATAGCCAAGCACACCAAATCTGTCAGGAAAAGTCACAACCAAGAGACAAATAGTAACTATTTTCAACATCTTTGCTACATTACACGCAAACATCTTTCTGGTTGATAACCCCAAACCGACTCAACTTCTCCTTTGTGTTGACCTTCTCAATCAATACAAATCAGACAAATAGTTTAACTATTGGCGGTACTATCCCTTTTCAAATTGTCCTCGTAAAGCTGTAGTTTGTTATATCATTCGGAGTTATTTCCGCCTGCAAGACCTGTACAAAAGAATTAGTAGAAAAGACTCATTGTTTATCAAATTTTTACACGACTCTATCCTCTCTACCATAAATAAGTTTGACCAATCTTAGTGTATCATGTAACTGGTTTATTAAATCCAACTCTCATTGAAATAACTCTCGTTTCTATTGGAAGTTTCAAATTCACTCAATTCCATCTCAAAATTCACAATTTTTTTTAACGGATCCTTTTTTTGTTTAAAACTGAGAAAAATCTTAAAAATTAATCTTTTAAAAAATCACTACGTAATTAGATATCTTTTAAAAAATGAATTTTTTTTCTATCACTAATTTTTATTGATAACCTAATAATCATCTTCTGTTTTATTTGAATAATAATAATAATAATAATAATAATGTGTGACACATGGGCCAGCTTGGCAGGCTGTTTCTCATTGAAATTTGCACTGAGGGTATGGTCTGTCTCCGTCTCTCTCTTCAAGATTCAAGAAGTGTGTGTATGTATAATTGTGCATTTGTGCATGATACATTATCATGTGCGCCATAAAACACAGCGTCAGCGAACCTTCTTTGGGCACATCACATGGTTAGCAAAATCATGAACATAAGAAATAGACCAAATAAATTTCATCGCATATCAGTTAAATTAATGCATACCTGTTTCAAACATTGAATGAATGAATGAATAAATTGCTCGCACAAATAGTGACAATGAGATTAAATTTTGGTTTTTGAGATTGAACTAGAATCGTCCCTAAAAATTTAATTGTATCAATTATATTTTTAAAATTAAAAAATTATACAATATTAATTTTTATTCTATTTTTTGTTAATAATGCATTGACGTAGTTTGAGATGTGAATCTTTAATGACACGTATCATCTTATAGTTTGGTCACCTATAATAATAGTATAATGACGTATCGATAAATGACATATGACATATTGACATGAATAGTTATGTCATGTGTCACAATATTATTTTGTCATATGTCAAATTATACCACATGTCACAATATTATTTATCTACGTATTATCTATTATGCATCATTATATATGTACCAAATTGATCCCCTTACTTTACATCAAATTAAATTACTCATTTTAATTTGTAAAATTAAACATCATATACCAAATTAATTCCTTTATAAGTTTTTTCTTTTTTTTTGTAAATTTAAAATTCTCAATATTTTTGTACACTAATTTTAATTATATTTTTTATTATACTATTTTTTATAATAATTTTTTAATTAATAATTTTAACTTGTATTATTAGAACACATGTTAGCTAAATTTTGTATTTATTTTAATAATGTTAAAGTCATGGTATAATGAGTACTTATATTAATTAATAGTGTAATATATAAAAAGGCCGTCTAACTAAGTTATCAATAAAATGAATTATTATAATCGACAGTATAAATCTATCTTATTGAGAAGTCAATTATATGAAAAATTGAATATTCTTAAAACAGATGGGAATAATGAATTTATATTAGTTAATAAGACGTAAATCAGAGGTGATGAGGTATTACGACCTCTAAAAAAAGAAAATGCATATATAGATATATTGAGAAAAGGAATTAACTAGGAGCCTTGAAGAAAAAAAAATTTAAACAAAATACAAATAGAACAGGTTAACAATAAGATAAATGTGGAAAGGTAGGTATGATCGAGTGGAAAAGATAATATATATATATATAAAACAAGCTCTATGCCCAACTTGCGAAGCAAAGCTGACCAAAGTATACATATACATATATATATAACCCAAAAGAGTAATCCCAAATATATGACAAAACACCTGTTTCTCCAAGTCAACCTCTAGGAAGGACAAAATACAAAATACAAGGGTAGAGAAATCTATATACATATATATACAAAGCATAAAATAAAATACAGTAATTCCAGGATAACCAACTTCGCTTGCAGAGGAAACTCTAGACACTCACCGAGGTGCATCTCGACCTACATCTGAAAACCAACAATATTGTATGGATGAGAAGTGCCCACATATATAAAAAATAAGGTCTCGGGAAAGCTAAAGGCAATCCTAGAATGCCGACAATCAGATTATAAATCTTAAAGAATTAAAGCTGAAACCATAAACGAGGGTAGGTCTCTAAGGTTCTAAATGTGATCAACATCGCATCAAAAATCCCTCAATCTCTTTGCCTTTCCTTCGTTCCTCCAACTTCGATGAAGTTGCATAGACAGACAAAACAGACAAGTCAAACACATACAGAAAGCATATATAACAAGTAGGCAATTAGCAATTAACGTGAATAAACAATTAAGCAAGTCAAGACAATGCACACTCAAACAAAACATACAAATGCACATGATGCATGCCTTTTCTAGCGCAAGTCATGAGCTCATGCGTCGGTTGTCTACCCACAACCCGACGTTACTCGGAGTGAACCCCAAATATGATCCCTTTACTGTGTCAATTAGACACCTTGGCATCAGGGTTACCAGTGTCAATTAGGCCTCATTATAATAACATTTCAATGTGTATCACAGTAAGGAACAGTGCTATCAGTTAGGTCAACATTCCCGTATTAGCAATCTCAGGCTATCCATTAGGCGGGCACTTTCGCATTAGCAGTTTGGCACAAGGCCCATTTAATATACACTTTTCGTAATTTACTTATTCGTTTTGATTTTCTCTTTCATACATGTTTTATCATTTCACTTTTCTCTATTATGCCTCCACATCACCAACACTATAAAACATACCTCCGTGTCACCGCCTAACTATACATACCTCCGCATCACCGCCTAATTATACATACATCCACATCACACATTGACCTTAAACCTTCCTTGGTTATCCTATTACTGCTATTTTAGAACCTAAACCTTAATATTGAGGTAATTTGATCATAGTTAAAACTGGTGCTTTTGCTTAAAAAGGATGCTGTTATTGTTTTTGAGAAAATACAACAAGGAATAGCAGTGGCAGTAGATTTGTTAAATTCACGAAAAATCCAATTTTCACTCATTTCCTTTCAAAATTCATGTTCTTAAACAAGACTCTTCCAGCTTTCCATAAAACTAAATTCAGATTAATACCATGTCACATGAAAAAGTTATAAGCTTAGGAACACAACCCTGCTTTTTAGAATTCTATTTCCAAAATCCAGCAAGCTACCCTCACTCTTTGCAACATAACTAATTAATTAAAAAATATTTTGACACAAAATTTAAACTGTAGATTTTGTGCTCACAAATCTTAAAATGCCGCTAGTTTCAGCTAAAAAACTCATCAGAATTACAAATTCGGTGGGTTGAAAATTCGTGCTTTTACAGTAGAAAAACAGGATTTTCTACAAAAATCATCAATCTTTAAAAATTTATTTCTCCCAAACCATTCATCAATAAAATCTGAATTTTTTATGAGACACTCAAAACATGTTAAAGTTTTATGGAAAATTGTTTTATTCAAAAATAGGACCTAGTATGCTCCTAGAAACGGATCAATTCTACTGCCAATTATGCAGAAATTCTGTCTAGACTTTTTTAGCAACCTTACATACCATATTCCATACTTAAACCTATAACCCTTCTAAAAATCACACTTCTAATCCTTTCTTCAGTTGTTCAGAGATGCTTACACAGCCAACACAGTTCAAGAAAACAAATTCAATAAATTTCACAATTTCAAGTATTTAATCATAATAGAACTTCCAATGTTCAGTATTATATCAAACATAACAATTTGTATTCAACCCAAATCAACAATTTAATTCAACAACCCAAAATCAATTCAACTTATCTTATGAGTCAACTAGCCTAAGTTTTCACGACACATTACATAATATATACGAGAAACAAAAATCATACCTTGGCTGATTTCCCGATAACCCGGAACACCTCAAGCGTTTTCGAACAACAAGCTCCACAGTTCCAGCCCCCTCATCAACAATACCCAGCCTCCAAAACTAATTTTCTAGCTTCCAACTTCTCAAATTAACTCCAACCGATAACCAATTTCAATCTAACATGACAGTTATCACTATAATCAATATAGAGTTCACTAAATCAACATCCCATAAAAAGTTGGAGGGTTCATACCTTGCCCATAGCTCAAGTGAGTCAAACCCAACAAAATCCACAAGCTAATTCGAACATAAATACCGAAATTAAATAAGATGCAACATGGATACACATTGAATTTCGAAATTGGGAAGGAGAGAATCTGAAACTGGAAAGTGAGTTTCTTACCAAATTGTTGGGTGGGTTTTATAGAGAATTTTGAGATGAATGCGTGACCGCTAACGGCTCGTCAATCGAAACTCCAGATTGAAAGTTATTTGGATTTAATTGGATGGTTAGGGTTTATGTCTCAAGTTCTTCTCATTCTTAAAGTTTCCAGTAGGTTTGTTGTAATGAGGGAGGAAGATGAGCTGGTGCTCATATAGGTTAATGAATTAGTTGGGCCATTGGGCCCGTTATGGGCCAGGTTTGTTCGGTTAGGCCCGTTCGACCCAATTTTTGGTCAAATTCTTTAAAATTAATGTCAAAATTTATATTTTAATTTTTTCTACTCCATTAAACTATAAAATTCTATCTTATAATTAATTGATTAATAATTAATTTATTGGCTAATCATTTACTAATTTCTCGGGTTTTACATCCTACCCCCTAACAGAAATTTTTGCCCTCAAAAATTCACTCTCAAATCTCCATATATGCCCCCATCAGATTCAACCGACCTCTTATCATTCATTTTAGCATTCCCCCAACATCAATTCAAACACTAATTCACATTCTCCAGTCTCAGGTACAAAATCATAATCTTAATCAAATTTAAACCTAACCTATACTCGTTTGTTTCATCTTAGCTTCATCTAGCTCTTTTTCAATGATTATAAATTTCCTTATCCTGTAGCTCTTTTTCAATGATTATAAATTTTCTTATCCTGTATAAGTGCCATCTAATTTAATTTAAATCTCAAGTTGTAACACCCTAACTTTTAGCACGTCATGATCTTGCCAAAAGTAAGGCATTACTAACCTGTTTTCTTTATTAACTATTTAATATTGAGCCTTTAGTTCGGTATCACGTTTCAGTTTATAGAAAATTCCAGGAAATTGTTTTTAGTAATTAAAATTACATATCAAAGATCTTCAAATAATAATAATCACATAATTATTAATAATAATAAATTCTATACAAATAAATTTAATATAAAACTCGAATACAATACCTATCCCTCTGGATAAAATAAAACTTAAAGCAACAAGAGCGAGGGAACTCTATAAAAATAACAGGAATCAAAAGTAAATCTACTACTCGTCTGCAACTTCATATTGAACCTTCCACCCTTTCAGTGACAGGTTCGAAGGTTCAATATGAAGCTACAGACGAGTAGTAGATTTACTTTTGATTCCTGTTGTTTTTATAGAGTTCCATCGCTCTTGTTGCTTTAAGTTTTATTTTATCCAAAGGGATAGGTATTGTATTCGATTTTTATATTAAATTTATTTGTATAGCACTTATTATTATTAATAATTATGTGATTATTATTATTTGAAGATCTTTGATATGTAATTTTAATTACTAAAAATAATTTCCTGGAATTTTCTATAAACTGAAAGGTGATACTGAACTAAAGGCTCAATATTAAATAGTTAATGAGAAAAACGGGTTAGTAATGCCTTACTTTTGGCACGGTCATGACGTGCTAAAAGTTAGGGTGTTACACAAGTCATTCACAACTATTTCAAACACTAAACAATTTTTCAATCTCTTAGTCTAATTCAATCCGTTATAGCCTAAGTCACACACACTTTTCACTCCTTGATCCTACACTGATTCCTTAAGACACTCTCATATCCTAAAACTCTTTTCTCACATTGATACAATTCTAGAGCCACCAAAATTGCCACACTTCCGCAGTGTTACTCTTATTACCAACTACTAAGAACTAAATTCTTCTCTTGCTTCCACCAAACATCTTCATGTATCCTTTTTACATTTCTAACTAACTGATAAATCCCACTTTTAGGGTTTATCTTGTGCTTAATTTAGTGGATTTTATCCATCATTCTCACACTTATTCATAGAATTTGCATGTTTTATATTTTTCTTCCTAATTTTGTGCTATGATTGAAAACATGCTTCTTTAGCCTTAAATTTGCTAATTTTTAATCCTCTCTTTGACGTGATGTGTGTGTTAAGTATTTTTAGGATTTATAGGGTAGGAATAGCTTAGAAGATGGAAAAAAAGCATGCAAAAGTGGAAGAAACACAAGAAATTGAAGTTTTGAGAAGTTGGCAGCGACGCGTACGCGTGGACGATGCGTACGCATGGATGACGCGTATGCATGACTAGGATTTTGTCAATTGACACGTATGCGTGGGCGACGCGTACGCGTGATAGAGCGTCACGTGCTGCAATTTGTAGAAAATGTTGGGGGCGATTTCTGGACTCCTTTTTTACCCAGTTTCAAGCCCAAAAATCCAGATTAGAGACTGCAGAGTGGGGGGAATCAAGCACACACTTTCATTATTCACACTTTGATTCATACACTATAGGTTTTAGATGTAGTTTTCTAGGTTTTAGGGTTTTTAGTCTTATTTCTTCTCCAATTTAAATTTCCATCTTGTTTTAATTTAGTTTATCTTCTACATTCTATTCTTCTAGCATCTTAGTTTATTTTCTCTTGTTGATGTCTTTATTTTCTCCATTTAATTTATGAATTATTCATGTTAAATTCAATTTCCTTATTAATGCAATTTGAGGTATTTTATGTTATTGCTTCTTTCTTCAATTGTTATTGTTGATGCCTTGCAATTATTGGTTTTAGATTTTTCATTCTCTTATTACTTTTCTATGCTCTTATTTTGTGCCTTCCAAGCGTTTGATAAAATGCTTGGTTGGATTTTAAATTAGATTTTTGTATTCTTAGCTTGGATTGAGTAATTTGGAGATTCTTAAATTGTCAAAGTTTTTTGTTGGTTGGTGATTGAAAATTGCTAGTGGCTTGAGCTTCACTAACTCTAGTCTTTGATTAAGACTTGTGAACTCAAGTTGAATTGCTCACTTGACTTACCTTCAATTGTTAGAGATTAACTATGTGAGAGCAATTTGCAATTGCCGTTACAATTGACAATGATAATGAGGATAGGAATTTCGATTCTCAACCCTTGCTAGGACTTTTCTTAATTATTAATTTATTTTCTCGCCATTTTACTTTCTTGTTTCTCATTACAAAACCCAAAAATATACCTTTTCATAACCAATAATAAATACACTTCCCTGCAATTCTTTGAGAGACGACCCGAGGTTTAAATACTTCGGTTAATTTTATTGGGTTTGCTTAAGTGACAAACAATTTAAATTTGATTGAGGTTTAATTGTCGATTTAGAGCTATACTTATAATGCACTTATTTTTGTGAAAATATTTACCGACATTTCTCCCATCACTAACGCCGTTGACTTTTACTCTAGCTGCACAAGTTTTAAGTCTTTGGTTTTCTCCACTACAAGGTTCATTACTATCTCTGTCACCATTTCTAGTTTGTTCACTCCATCTCTTCAACAGCAGCCAGCATATTACCTCACTCGCGCCCACGAGATGCCATTTGAGTCTTGTCCACACTAAACAATTGATATTAAGGTGATCAGTCTTAATATCTAAAGACTAGTGCTTCGCATCTCCAAAGGCAATGCTCGTGAACATTTGTGCTATATATGCCAAGCAGGCATCCTAAATAGCATGTACACACAGTCAGAGTATGCTCAGAAGTATAGTCAGTCCATTCCCCAAGCTTTACGGAAATGAATTGATCTGATACCATAATCTAACACCCTACCACACAGAGTCTTATGCTTAAGCCATAAAGTTGAGGTGGCAAGGTATTACGACCTCTAAAAGTAAATATATATATAAGAATAGTTGAAAGAAATTTTAACTAGAAGCCTGTGAAGAAGAGATAAGCAAGGTGTTAAACGTAAAATTGCATCACTCGAGTAAGAGATAAATATGAGAAAAGAATTCCAAAGGTACATATAGCAAAGCTTCTGACTCGGCTCTCGAAGCTAGAACTGGCCAAAGCAAATACATACATACATACATACATACATACATACATACATACATACATACATAACCCAAAAGAGTAATCCCAAATATATGACAAAACACCTGTTTCTCTAAGTCAACCTCTAGGAGGGACAATATACAAAATACAAGGGTGGAGAAATCTATATACATATATACAAAGCATAAAACAAAATATAGTAATCCCAGGATAACCAACTTCACTTGTAGAGGGAACTCCAGACGCTCACTGAGGTGCATCTCGACTTGCATCTGAAAAACAACAATATTATATGGGATGAGAACCGGCGGTTCTCAATATGGTTAAAGTGCCCACATATATAATAAATAAGGCTCCGAAAAAGCCAAAAGCAATCCTAGAATGCTGACAATCCGATTATAAATCTTAAAGAACTAAAGCTGAAACCATAAACGAGGGTGGGTCTCTAAGGTTCTAAACTTGATCAAAATCACATCAAAACCCTCAATCTCTTCGCCTTTCCTCCGTTCCTCCAACTCCGATGAAGTTGCATAGATAGACAAAACAGACAAGTCAAACACATACAGAAAGCATATATAATAAGTAGGCAATTAGCAATTAACGTGAATAAACAATTAAGCAAATCAAGACAATGCACACTCAAACAAAACATACAAATACACATGATACATGCCTTTCCTAGCGCAGGTCATGAGCTCATGCGTTGGTTGTCTACCCACGATCCGACGTTACTCAGAGTGAACCCCGTATATGGTCCATTTAGTGTGTCAATTAGACACCTTGGCATCACGGTTACCCGTGTCAATTAGGCCTCATTATAATAACATTTCAATGTATATCACTGTAAGGAACAGCGCTATTAGTTAGGTGAACATCCCCGCATTAGCAATCTCAGGCTATTCATTAGGCGGGCACTTTCGCATTAGCAGTTTGGCACAAAGCCCATTCAATATACACTTTTCATAATTTACTTAATCGTTTCGATTATCTCTTTCATACATGTTTTATCATTTCACTTTTCTTTATTATGCCTCCATATCACCAACACTATAAAATATACCTCCGCATCGCCGTCTAACTATACATACCTCCGCATCACCGCCTAATTATACATACCTCCGCATCACCCATTGACCTTAAACATTCCTTGGTTATCCTATTACTACTATTTTAGAACCTAAAGCTTAGTATTGAGGTAATTTGATCATAGTTAAAATTGGTGCTTTTTCTTAAAAAGCATGTTGGCATTGTTTTTGAGAAATGCAACAAGGAATAGCAGTAGTAGATTTGTTAAATTCACTAAAAATCCAATTTTCACTCATTGCCTTTCAAAATTCATGTCCTTAAACAAGACTCTTCCAGCTTTCCATAAAACTAAATTTTAGATTAATACCATGTCACATAAAAAAGGTATGAGATTAGAAACACAGTCCTGCTTTTTAGATGTCTGTTTCCAAACCATTCATCGGAAAGTTTCATGGAAAATTGTTTCATTCAAAAATAGGACCTAGCCTGCTCCCAAAAACGGATATATTCTACTGCCAATTATGTAGAAATTCTGTCTAGACTTTTTCAGCAACCGTACATACCGTATTCCATACTTAAACCTATAACCCTTCCAAAAATCACACTTCTAACCTTTCTTCAGTTGTTCAGAGATGCTTACATAGCCAACACAGTCCAAGAAAATAAATTCAATAAATTTCACAATTTCAAGTATACTTCCACTGTTCAGTATTATATCAAACATAATAATTCATATTCAACCCAAATCAATAATTTAATTCAACAACCCAAAATCAATTCAACTTATCCTATGGATCAACTAGCCTAAGTTTTCACGACACATTACATAATATATACGAGAAACCAAAACCATACCTTGGATGCCCAATAACCCGGAACACTTCAAGCATTTCCAACCCACAAGCTCCACAGCTCCAGCCCCCTCATCAATGATACCCAACTTGGCAACCTCCAAAGCTAATCCTCTAGCTTCCAACTTCTCAAATTAACTCCAACCGATAACTAATTTCAATCTAACATCATAATTATCACTAAAATCAATATAGAGTTCACTAAATTAACATCTCACAAAAGGTTGGAGGGTTCATACCTTGCTCATAGCTCAAGTGAGTCAAACCTAACAAAACCCACAAGCTAATTCGAACTTAAATACTGAAACTAAATAAGATTCAACATGGATATACATTGAATTTTGAAATTGGGAAGGAGAGAATCTGAAACTGGAAATTGAGTTTCTTACCAAATTATTGGGTGGGTTTTGTAGAGGATTCCAAGACGAACGTGTGGCCGCTGACGGCTCATCAATCGGAGCTCCGGATTGAAAGTTATTTGGATTTAATTGGATGGTTAGGGTTTATGTCTCAAGTTCTTCTCCTTCTCAAAGTTTCCCGTGGGTTTGTTGTAATGAGGGAGGAAGATGAGCTGGTGCTCATATAGGTTAATGAATTAGTTGGGCCATTGGGCCCGTTATGGCCCAGTTTGTTTGGTTCGGACCGTTCAGTTCAATTTTGGGCCAAATTCTTTAAAATTAGTGTCAAAATTTATATTTTAATTTTTCTACTCCATTAAAATATAAAATTCCATTTTATAATTTCTTGATTAATAATTAATTTATTGGTTAATCATTTACTAATTTCTCGGATTTTACACGTGTCGCTGACCAACACGTCATCATATTGTTATATGTGGCCAAGCTATGAGGTGACATGTGTCACCAAAGGTCCACGTCAATGAGTCATTAACAGAAATGGGTCAGGAACTAATATGGTACAATTTTTTCAATTTCAAGAACGTAATTGGTGCAATTAGAATCTTAGGGACAATTTTGTATGCTTTGCTTGGATTTGAACTTGTTTTGGTTTGCTTAATTGCTAAATTGTTCTTAACTGCTACTTGAACTATTTGCTGTAACTACTACCTACTTGTACTTTTCTTGTCTGTCTTGCCTGTGTTTGTCCTGGCGTGCTACATTTGAGAATGAATTTTGGTGCTTAATTAATGATTGTGTTGTTTGATTGCGTGGTTAGTTTCTTATTTGAGATTTTCTTATAAGAAAGGAAAGGTTTCGGATTTCTGAAAAATTAAACATTATTTCTTTGAAAAGGTCTTGAACGATTATCTGTTGGTTTTAAAAGATTCATAAGGCAATGGTAATCACTGAGCTTGAAAACAGTTTTCTTATTAAATATCTTCTTATGACAACTTTGAAACTCCGTGGTGAGACCGTGTGGTTAGGTTCTCATCCCCTACAGCTTTACCTTTTTCTGGAACCGGATGATGAAGCATTAAGAAGAGTTATGCTACGTTTGGTTTATATGTTGTTGTATTAACTAGATTATTTTCTTCCATCGTCCTTGTTATTACAAGTTTGTAAGAGGGATAGGAATTATATGCTTTATATGTATATTATAGTATGAATTATTATGTAAGGAGTTTTATATATGAATCTATGCCTGCTTGTATTTTTCTTGAGATAAAGTATTTATTTTCGGTTTTCAAAGAAATCAGTGAGACAGTGTCGAATCACAGGCTCCTATTTTAGTATTTAGTATGTAAAGTAGTCGTAATACTTCTTTATAATATTAAAATATATTAAAATATATTAAAATAACATTCTAAACTACAACATAAAAAT
>NC_029780.3:74322496-74325647 GCF_000817695.3 Arachis duranensis | reverse complement strand
AAGGATTATATATTAAAAGATATTTATTTATTTATATACTAGTGATGTCTAATATATTCTATATTTATTCAGTGTATCAATACTCTTATTTTTATCGTAATTTTTTATTTATATTTAATAAATTTCAATAATTTATAAAAATATGGCACATTTAATATACATAAAATTATTGTATTTATTTTAGATACACATGTAATATTAAATTAATGATTCTTTTGTTACAGCCTGCGTGTGCGTTGTGATGCAATATACGTTGTATGTGTTTGGATTTTAGTTTGTAAACGAAAATTTACATAAAATTGATTTTGTAAAATTGATTTTGATAAGAAATAAATTTGGGTTAACTTGATTTATATTTGGTAATCTTTATATCAAAATTGATTATAATAAAATAAATATTATTTAGATTATACTATCCAAAATTACTTTTAGATAAAAAATTACTAAAAGAGATATCAATCTAAATAATATTTTTTATATACATGCAAAATCAGAAGACTAACAAAAATAATATAAAAAATATTTATCATATAAATAAAATAAATACAATAAAAAATAAAAATATAAAAAAGAGTATTATAAATTTTATAATATTAAACAAAAAAATGTTATAATTTTTTTTAGTATTGTTAGTACTCTTTAGTTTAGTATTATTTTGAACTATAAATTTTTATTATTTATTACTCTATTATTACTTATAATTAATTTTTTATTTATTTTATTCTTTTTTATAGGATCATAATTTATATTATATAAAATTTTGATAATAAATGTAATATATAATAATTACAATTACAAATTTTACAAAGTCAAGATATATAAAAAAATTAGTACAAAATAAAAATAGAATACATCAAATAATAGAAAAAATCAGATAAGAAATAATAAAAATTTCATAAAACCAATAACATATATTATATGAACAAAAAATACAATAAAATCAAATTAAAAAATAAAAAATTTCATACACAACATAAATACAATGCAGGAAAGGATAGAGAAAAAGAATTTATATGAACAAAAAATAATAAAAATATCATAAAAAAGTCAACAATATTTGTCATACGAATAAAAGAGTACTATACAAATAATATAAAATATTTATTATATAAATAAAAAATATAAATAAAAATACAATAAAAAACATAAAAATTAAAATATGAAGATGAGTACTAAAAATAATAAAAAAAATATTCAATTTACTAATAATGGAAACAAATCTGAACTATTTTGATAAAAAAAAATTGTAACTAAATTGTGGAGGAATATAAAGAACTTTAAAAAATTAAAAGATAGTTTACAGTATTCTTTTCATAGAAGAAAATAAAGGGTATAATTGATAAAAAAGAAATAAATTTTTTACCTCATTTTTTAAGGATGATCAACAACTATGAACATGAAACGACGCAGAAGTTATAAATTTTAACTTCTCTTAAACGTACGTTTAAAAGCAGAATGAATTCTACGTTTAGAAAGACAAAAATTACCAAATATAAAAATAAAACTTTCAAGAAGGTCAAACCCACTTCTCTCTTCCACAACGTATTTGCCAACACACCTCGTCATTGATTATCGCTTGGGGACAATGTGGAAACGCTGAAAAGTCGAATCCCGAGACGTGCACACAAACCCAGCTGTGCAGCCGTAGAGAGACGATGATGAACACGCACCAACGATGGAGACAGCGGATCCGGATCTGGATCTGGAGACGGCGCGGAGACGTACAGTGCAGTGCAGCGACGGCGTAGCGGTTCGGCACAGCAACGCAGATCCAGAAAAAGAATTTGGTCCCAAATGAAAAAGACAGTGATGTTTATGTAAGTTAAATCCAAGGTGAGGGAATGCACTCAACAGCCATGAAAGGAGATTGAGGTTGAGATTGAGTGAGACTTATTCATTTAAAAAAAATTGATAATGATCATGAAATGGCATTTGCATGTATTTAATTATTTTGGTAACGCTTAAAGGATGTCAGTGTTTCGTGAAATAAAAAGGAAGAATGAAAATTGATTGATAGCTGATTCACTGGGATTTGGTTGGCTGCTGCGCTACTGGTAATGCAACATGAATAAATGAATGAATGAAAAAGAAAAAAGGGAATAAGAGTATTGCTACGGTGGTAGGGTTTGGGTTTTCTTTTTTTTTTTCTTATTTACCAAGACTCCAAGAGAAAGGGCCAAAGCCATAAAATCTCTAACACACTTACACACCAGCACTTGATTTTCAGATATGTACTTTGTGAATATATTTGCTCGCCAATAAATTTTTTTTTAATTAAGATTTATTTTTTATCTATTTTATTTATTTATTTTTTATTTTTATCATATATGATAGTTATTATGTTTAAAATATTGATATAAATAAATTATAATATATGTAATTAAAATAAATATATGTTAAAGGATATATTTAGTCATGATTATAATGATAAGTAATTTATAATAAATATATGTTAAAATATTTTAGTTACATAATTATAATTATAATTAGGGCTGGAAGTGAGTCAAGTCAGCTCATGAGCTAGTTCGAGCTCGACTCGTTAATAGCTCGATAAGCTAAGCTCGTGAGCTAGTGAGCCAAGCTTGAGCTTGGAATTGAGCTCATAAACTAAATGAGCCGAGTTTGAGCTTGGATAAGCTCGACTCATTAGCTCGTGAGCTGACTCGAGTATATATATATATATTAATGATCTTATATGATCTTAATTATTTAAAATTCTATATTTATTTTTTACATATAATTTTGATGTAGGACATAAATAAAAAAATTATAATTTATTGATAAATAACAATATATAAAATGTATTTTTTTAAATATTTTAAAAATATATAAGTTATAATTTATTGATATAGAATTATAGATTATGTATTTATGTTTCTATTATTTGAGCCAACTCGTGAGCTCGAGCCAGCTCGTGAGCTTTCGGTGAGCCGAGCTTGAGCTTAAGAAATAAGCTCGATTGTTAATGAGGCGAGCCGTGAGCCAAGCTCAATTTTTGTGAGTCGAGCTTGAGCTTGGTCTAGCTCGGCTCAACTCGGCTCACTTCCAGCCCTAATTATAATAAATATATGTTAAAAGTTTGTCACTATTTATTCATTATGATCAATCTTTTGTTAGAGAATAAATAAATTGGTCATCTTTGATTTTTTTT
>NC_029780.3:74321675-74322365 GCF_000817695.3 Arachis duranensis | reverse complement strand
ACATTATAATTATATTTTAGTGTGTTTATTTATATTTTATTTATTATTTTATTATAAAACAGTTTTTTCAATTGAACCACAGTTGAATTAGTAAACTAATAAACCAATAACTAAAACGATTCGATATCAATCCAATTTTTAAAATATTGGTGTAATTATGTGGTTGTAGAAGTAATTATTCTTATGATGAAATTGATTTACATTTTTCTCGAACCTTTATTTTGATAATTAAAAAGAGATACAACAGACTAATCAATTAAAAAATACAACATCAGTTTTAAAAAATAAACTCTTGTACAAATAAAATAATTAATTATATGGTCAGAGTTTATTTTTTAGTTGTTATGTATATACCTTTTTATATTTTTCTTTGTTTTCATGCTAATTTTATCAGTATCTTATTTTTAAGAAAGGTTTTTTTTTTGTTTTAAAGGTTTTTTTTTGTTTTTCTTTGAACTTTAAGCTCTGTTAATAAAATATATTATATGATTATGTTCGACTTTAAATGCTTATAATCAATAATTGCATGTAGTCTCAGGCAGCTGGCATTAGGGGGCAAGCTTGTCCAAGTCCTTGGAGAACTTGGTTAAATTTGTTGAAGTTTACCTAGACTTTGGACAAATTTGCCCTCACGCCGGAAAAAAAAAGATAGATTAATTGTTTTCAAAATTAAAGTTTTCTTTAGTTTTT
>NC_029780.3:74313943-74321584 GCF_000817695.3 Arachis duranensis | reverse complement strand
GTTACATGAGTTTTTTATTTCATAGAAAAGTCCTTGTAGTTGGTTCAGCTCCAGTTAAACCTTTTCAGCTCAATGGGATTCAGTTGTGGCGGTCCCGTAATTGAACTCCAGGCCTTGTTGTCATTATTTGTGGATTTGGACCTACAGTATTTTGTTTGCAAGGCAAGCAGATGATACATGGACACATGGTGTGAAAGAAGTATTTGTAAGACAAGAAAATCCAACGATCATCTAATAGTGAATCCAAAAAATGATATAACAAAAGGATGAGAAAATCTTACTTTTATTCTTCCGCACACGATTATGTTATATATTCATGCAACCCATGAAATATATACTGGCATATTTATCTTCATTATTAACTTCTTAAGGGAAAATAATTCAACTACAAAATGATTATCAAAATATTGTTTATTATATGATTAATAAAGGTTGTTTCATTGACTAAAAAAAATAATTTTAATTTTATACTAAAAAGATTAAATTACTCTTATAGTTAATTTTAAAATACTAACCTACCCTTTAAATTTAAAGTTGTTTAATTGTATTCACAATTATAAATTTGAATATTTAGAAAACTGAAATATAAGTATGGTTAAAATTTAATAGAACAAAACAAACCATTTAAGGTCAATTTTAAATATATAAAATATTTTTAAAAAGACTAAAATACTTATGCTGTTTATTTTAAAAAACTAAACAGTTTTACAGTTATTTTTTAAAGACTGAAATACTTTTATTGTTAAATTTTAAAAGACAAAAATATTAATTTAGAAAGACTGGAATGCTCTTTTAAGATTAACAAAAATTATTTCGTTGTATAAGAAATTAATAATTTGAATTTAATATTATAATGACTAGAATATCTTTTTCTTAGTTAATTTGAAAATATTAAAGTATCTTTTAGAATGTATTTTAAAAAATAACTAAAATACTCTTATAAGATTAATTACATTCATTTTATTGCACTAAAAATATAGAAACTTTAATTTCATATTAAAAAGAATAAAATTGTATTTAAAAAAGAATAAAATTGCACTAAGATTAATTGCCCTTTTAGGATTTATTTTAAAAAGACTACATCCTACCTTCTTAAAATTAAAGTTTTTAATTGTATATAAAATAGATAATTTTATTTTATTTTAAAAACGCTGAAATACTTTTAAAAATTAACTAGTAGTAGACTCTGAGCTTTTTAATCTTAACTCCGAACTTGTGGCTTGAATGTCCGAGCTTTTTTGTCCCGAGAATATATCTTGGGGGTGGAGAGAACAAAAGGGAAGTGTACCTACAAAAGGTATTCCGATGCTTAAGTTAGTTCAATGTATATTCATATGAGTATACTCAGATAATGCAGCTTACCTTTTATATGTGTGAAGAGGTATTAGCAGTTATGCTTTGGCAATTTTTTTTATTGAAGAGTAGTAATACCGTATCAGGACGTTATGATATTTGTTTTGATATGTGAATCTGAGTTATAACGTCAGGATGAATTATAGCGCTTTGAGCCAAGTTATAACATTGGAAACCGATTTATAGCTTTTAAATTGGGTTATAACAGTCATATCATAGCCTCCAACCTTGGCCCGATGGTGTTTTAATAAAGCAGGTTGAGCTTTTGATGAGTTATAATCGGCGAGTGTGATAGCTATGAAGCCCCAGTTCAATATACTTTATCAAAAAGTTGAATTTAAAAGAAACAATAAATTTCTTGAAGAATAAGTATTTAAGTGGAGAGAGAAGAAATTAATATTATTAAAATAATAATTTTAACCTTTTCATTTACCAATATCATGTAGACCATTGATCTGATGTGGTTTAATGGCTTTGATTGTTGGAGGTGAAACTCAACCGTTCTCCTTAACTTGCATGTAGTGTTGTTTGGAATCCAAACTCACTTTCCTTCTTTCGAATGTGTTGGGTAAAGCAATGATAAATAATGAGTAAAAAGGATAAGCTTTTTCCTTTTTTGTAATCTACTTCCTTTATTTTTTGTTTCGTATTTTCTTACTTTTGGTAGAGATTATGTAGGTAATGAAAAGGTAAAAAAGGTACAGAAGCTAGTAGAAGATGGTACATACGAGTGGGTCAGTGAGGATGTTAAGGTATGGGGATCATTGTTTGTTGATAAAGAAAGCGTTAGTGAGTTAGATGTTGGTAAGATTGCTAGGTTAGGTTCTGGAGTTCGTATCGAGTTGCTGTCGTGTTCTAGGTCTGAGCGAGTGTTTCATAGGAGAAATGACTTCGAATTTCTCTACATGCATAGTTATGTGTTGGAAGAATTGCGAGTTAAACTTCCTTTCATTGGGTTTGAATGTGATGTGTTCAATCAGTTAAACTCTGCTCCATCACAACTTCACCTAAAAGGTTGGGCATTTTTGTGTTGTTTCGAGATTTTGATGGATTATCTGCGCAAAAAACCTTCCTTAGAGTTATTCTTTTCTATGTTTTAGACAAAAGGGATTTGGAAAGGGGGTGGGTAAATCTGAATAGTACATCGGGGTTTTTAGTTTTTAGGTTATATAAGTCATCTTTCAAAGATTTTAAGGAGATGCTTGTGAAAGTCAGATCTACTGAGGATTGTTTTTCATTTTATTTGGATGAAAACTTGGGCAAGAAGTTTCCTTTGTTCTGGTGCTCCGAGCCTCAGCATATTTTAGGTCCGCAGAGAATTTATGCCAAGAATGAATTTATAATTGAATATTTGGTTGAGGTTGTTGATAGAAAAGATTTGATATATGTATTTGATTTGTGGCCTTGTGAAGATGATATGCAATCCGTAATGGATTATTTGGGTAAGAACTTTGTGAAGCAAGTAACTAAAGGTTCTATATTTCTGGGTTTATTGACATTCATTTATTGATTTTATAGGTGGTAAATATCATGGAGTGTCAACAGCGAGCTTAAAGTCTCGGTTTAAGAATAAGAATTTGGAGAGGGAGGGTTGGTGCACGAAATTGTGATCTCAATGGCGCCAACAACTTGGTACGCACAATTGTAATCTCAACTCTTTTTCACAACTTCGCACAACTAACTAGCAAGTGCACTGGGTCGTCCAAGTAATAAACCTTACGTGAGTAAGGGTCGATCCCACGGAGATTGTCGGCTTGAAGCAAGCTATGGTCATCTTGTAAATCTCAGTCAAGCAGATTCAAATGGTTATAGAGTTTTGAAAATTAAAAGATAAATAAACATAAAATAAAGATAGAGATACTTATGTAATTCATTGGTAGGAATTTCAGATAAGCGTATGGAGATGCGTTATTCCTTCTGAATCTCTGCTTTCCTATTGTCTTCATTCAATCATTCATACTCCTTTCCATGGCAAGCTGTATGTTGGGGATCACCATTGTCAATGGCTACCTCCCGTCCTCTCAGTGAAAATGGTCCTCTACGGTTTCTGTACGACTAATCAACTGTCGGATTTCTCGTCTCGGATGAAAAATACCAGGCACTGCTACCGCATGGCTAATTAGCTATTGGTTCTCGATCGTGTTGGAATAAGATCCAATGATCCTTTTGCGTTTGTCACTACGCCCCACAGTCGCGAGTTTGAAGCTCGTCACAGTCATCCCTTCCCAGATCCTACTCGGAATACCACAGACAAGGTTTAGACTTTCCGGATCTCAGGAATGCTGCCAATTGATTCTAGCATATTCCACGAAGGTTCTAATCTCAGATTCAGATGCCCCATTGTCAGAGGGGAGTCGATGTGAATCGTTGATTAGAAACCCAAGAGATATGCATTCAAGCTTGTTTTCATGTAGAACGGAAGTGTTTGTCAGGCACACGTTCATAAGTGAGAATGGTGATGAATGTCACTTGATCATCACATTCATCATGTTCTTGTGTGCGAATGAATATCTTGGAATCAGAATAAGGTTGAATTGAATAGAAGAACAATAGTACTTTGCATTAATACTCGAGGAACAGCAAAGCCGCACACCTTAATCTATGGTGTGTAGAAACTCCACCGTTGAAAATACATAAGTGATAAAGGTTCAGGCATGGCCGTGAGGCCAGCCTCCAATTTCTAAGGACTAAGAATGATCCAAAGATAATCCCCAGATAATAATAATCCTTTGAATACAATAGTAAAATGTCCTATTTATACTAAACTAGTTACTAGGGTTTACAAAGATAAGTAAATGATGCAGAAATCCACTTCCGGGCCCACTTGGTGTGTGCTTGGGTTGAGCATTGAAGCTTTAATGTATAGAGACTTTTCTTGGAGTTAAACGCAAGCTTTTATGCCAGAATAGGGCAGGAAGTTAGCGTTTGAACGCCAGTTTGCATCGTCAAAACTCGAGCAAAGTATGTACTATTATATATTGCTGGAAAGCCCAGGATGTCTACTTTCCAACGCAATTGAGTGCTCACCATTTGGGTTTCTGTAACTCCAAAAAATCCATTTCGAGTGCAGGGAGGTCAGAATCCAACAGCATCAGCAGTCCTTTTTCAACCTCTGAATAAGATTTTTGCTCAGGTCCCTCAATTTCAGCCAAAAAATACCTGAAATCACAAAAAAACATACAAACTCATAGTAAAATCCAGAAATGTGAATTTTGCTTAAAAACTAATAAAAATATACTAAAAAGTAGCTAGATCCTACTAAAAACTACCTAAAAACAATGCTAAAAGCGTATAAATTATCCGCTCGTCACAACACCAAACTTAAATTGTTGCTTGTCCCCAAGCAACTAAAAACAAAATAGGATAAAAAGAAGAGAATATACAATGAATCTCACAATATCAATGAAACAAAATATCAATGAATATTAGTTCTAATTAGATGAGCGGGACTAGTAGCTTTTTGCTTCTGAACAGTTTTGACATCTCACTTTATCCTTTGAAATTCAGAATGATTGGCATCTATAGGAACTCAAAATTTTAGATAGTGTTATTGATCCTCTTAGTTTAGTATGTTGATTCTTGAACACAGCTACTTTATGAGTTTTGGCCGTGACCCTAAGCACTTTGTTTTCCAGTATTACCACTGGATACATAAATGCCACAGACACATAACTGGGTGAACCTTTTCAGATTGTGACTCAGCTTTGCTAGAGTCCTTAGTTAGAGGTGTCCAGAGTTCTTAAGCACACTCTTTTTGTTTTGGATCACGACTTTAACCACTCAGTCTCAAGCTTTTCACTTGGACCTTCATGCCACAAGCACATGGTTAGGGATAGCTTGATTTAGCCGCTTAGGCTAGGATTTTATTCCTTTAGGCCCTCCTATCCATTAATGCTCAAAGCCTTGGACCCTTTTTACCCTTGCCTTTTGGTTTAAAGGGCTATTGGCTTTTTCTGCTTGCTTTTTCTTTTTTTCTTTCTTTTTCTTTTTCGCCATTTTCTTCGTAACCTTTGTTATTCACTGCTTTTTCTTGCTTCAAGAATCAATTTCATGATTTTTAGATTATCAATAACATTTTTTCTTTGTTCATCATTCTTTCAAGAGCCAACAATTTTAACATTCATAAACTTCACTATAAAAAATATGCACTGTTCAAGCATTCATTCAGAAAACAAAAAGTATTGCCACCACATCAAAATAATTAAATTAATTTCAAGATAAAATTTGAAATCCAAGTACTTCTTGTTCTTTTGTAATTAGGCACATTTTTCTTTTAAGAGAGGTGAAGGATTCATGGAATTATTCATAGCTTTAAGGCATAGACACTAGACACTAATGATTATGTAATGAAGACACAAAACATAGTAAAGCATAAAGCTCAAAGCCAAAAACAGAAAAACAAATAGACAAAAAGATTAAAGAACAGGTCCACCTTAGTGATGGCGGCTAGTTCTTCCTCTTAAAGATCCAATGGAACGCCTGAGCTCCTCTATGTCTCTTCCTTGCCTTTGTTGCTCCTCCCTCATAGCTCTTTGATCTTCTCTAATCTTTTGGAGAATGACGGAGTGATCTTGGTGCTCCACCCTTAGTTGGTCCATGTTGTAACTCAAGCCTTCCAAAGAGGTGTTGAGTTGATCCCAATAGTTGTATGGAGAAAAATTCATCGCTTGAGGCATCTCAGGAATTTCATGAGGAATTTCCTCATGCTCTTGTTGAGGTCCATGAGTGGGCTCTCTTGTTTGCTCCATCCTCTTTTTAGTGATGGGCTTGTCCTCTTCAATGAGGATGTCTCCTTCTATGTCAATCACAGCCGAATTACAAAGGTGACAAATGAGATAAGAAAAAGCTAACCTTGCCAAAGTGGAGGACTTGTCAGCCACCTTGTAGTGTTCTAGAGGTGTGATCTCATGAACTTTCACTTCCTCCCCAATCATGATACTATGGATTATGATAGCCCGATCTACAGTCACTTCAGATCGGTTGCTAGTAGGAATGATGGAGCGTTGGATGAACTCCAACCATCCTCTAGCCATAGGCTTAAGGTCCGGTCTTCTCAATTGAACTGGATTGCCTCTTGAGTCTCTTTTTCATTGAGCTCCTTCCACACATATGTCCGTGAGGACTTGGTCTAACCTTTGATCAAAGTTGACCCTTCTAGTGTAGGGGCATGCGTTTTCTTGCATCATTGGCAAGTTGAACGGCAACCTTACATTTTTCGGATTGAAATCTAAGTATTTTCCCTGAACCGTTGTAAGCCAATTCTTTGGATTCGGGTTCATACTTTGATCATGGTTCCTAGTGATCCATGCATTGACATAGAACTCTTGAACTATTAAGATTCCGACTTGTTGAATGGGGTTGGTGAGAACTTCCCAACCTCTTCTTAGGATCTCATGTTGGATCTCCAGATACTCATTCCTTTTGAGCATGAAAGGGAGCTCAGGGATCACCTTCTTCTTGGCCACAACTTCATAGAAGTGGTCTTGATGGACCTTTGAGATGAATCCCTCCATATCCCATGACTCGGAGGTGGAAGCTTTTGCCTTCCTTTTCCTTTTTCTAGAGGTTTCTCCGGCCTTAGGTGCCATAAATGGTTATGGAAAAACAATAAGCAATGCTTTTACCACACCAAACTTAAAAGGTTTGCTCGTCCTCGAGCAAAAGAAGAAAGAAAGAAGAGGAAGAAGAAGAAAATGAAGGATAAGGAGGGACAGATAGGTTCGGGCAAGGGGGTAGGTGATGAGCGGATAATTTATACGCTTTTTGGCATTGTTTTTAGGTAGTTTTTAGTAAGTTCAAGCTACTTTTAGGGATGTTTTCATTAGTTTTTATGTTAAAATCACATTTCTGGACTTTACTATGAGTTTGTGTGTTTTTCTGTAATTTCAGGTAATTTCTGGCTGAAATTGAGGGACTTGAGCAAAACTCTGAAAAAGGCTGACAAAAGGACTGCTGATGCTGTTGGAATCTGACCTCCCTGCACTCAAAATGTATTTTCT
Source organism: Arachis duranensis (assembly GCF_000817695.3). NCBI lineage: Eukaryota > Viridiplantae > Streptophyta > Magnoliopsida > Fabales > Fabaceae > Arachis > Arachis duranensis. The sequence goes on along the minus strand of NC_029780.3, from coordinate 74,314,232 downwards.
GGAGCTACAGAACTCCAAATGGCGCGCTCTCAACGGCGTTGGAAAATAGATATTCAGAGCTTTCCAGAAATATATAATAATCTATACTTTATTCGGGAATTGACGACGTAAGGTGGCGCTCAACGCCAAGTACATGCTGCTGTCTAGAGTCAAACGCCAGAAACACGTCACGACCCAGAGTTGAACGCCAGAAACACGCTATAACTCGGCGTTCAACTCCAAAAGAAGTCTCAGCTCGTGGATAGATCAAGCTCAGCCCAAACACACACCAAGTGGGCCCCGGAAGTGA
>NC_029780.3:74311421-74313628 GCF_000817695.3 Arachis duranensis | reverse complement strand
TTGATGAATGTGATGATCCGTGACACTCATCATCATTCTCACCTATGAACGCGTGTGACTGACAACCACTTCCGTTCTACCTTAGGCCGGGCGCATATCTCTTAGATTCCTCAACAGAATCTTCGTGGTATAAGCTAGATAGATGGCGGCATTCATGGGAATCCGAAAAGTCTAACCTTGTCTGTGGTATTCCGAGTAGGATTCCGGGAATCTGGAAAGTCTAACCTTGTCTGTGGTATTCCGAGTATGATTCCGGTATTGAATGACTGTGACGAGCTTCAAACTCCTGAAGGCTGGGCGTTAGTGATAGACGCAAAAGAATCAAGGGATTCTATTCCAACCTGATTGAGAACCGACAGATGATTACCGTGCTGTGACAGAGCATAGGAACGTTTTCACTGAGAGGATGGGATGTAGCCATTGACAATGGTGATGCCCTACATACAGCTTGCCATGGAAAGGAGTAAGAAGGATTGGATGAATGTAATAAGAAAGTAGAGATTCAAGAGGAGCATAGCATCTCTATACGCCTATCTGAAATTCCCACTATTGACTTACATAAGTATTTCTATCCTGTTTTATTTTCTGTTTATTATTTATTTTCGAACTTATCATAAACCATTTAATCTGCCTGACTGAGATTTACAAGGTAACCATAACTTTCTTCATACCAACAATCTCTGTGGGATCGACCCTTACTCACGTAAGGTATTACTTGGATGACCCAGTACACTTACTGGTTAAGTTGAACGGAGTTGTGTCCACACATAGCATAGAGCCATTAAATAAATCTCATGCAAATACAAAGAGAATGAATCACAATTTCGTCCACCAAGTTTTTGGCGCCGTTGCCGGGGATTGTTCGAGTATGGACAACTGACAGTTCATCTTGTTGCTTAGATTAGGTAATTTTCTTTTCAAAAATTTTTCAAAAATCTTTTTCAAAATTTTTCTTTTCTTTTTCGTTTTTCCAAACTTTATTTTCGAAAAATATAATAAAAATACAAAAAAATCATAAAATCATAAAAATAAAAAATATTTTGTGTTTCTTATTTGAGTCTTGAGTCAATTTTTAAGTTTGGTGTCAATTGCATGTTTTTAAAATTTATGCATTATTTTCGAAAATTCCATGCATTCATAGTGTTCTTCATGATCTTCAAGTTGTTCTTGACAAGTCTTCTTGTTTGATCTTGATGTTTTCTTGTTTTCTGTTGTTTGTTGTTTTTCATATGCATTTTTCGTTTGTTAAGAGTCCATGCATTAAAGATTTCTAAGTTTGGTGTCTTGCATGTCTTCTTTGTATCAAAATTTTTTCAAAAATATGTTCTTGATGTTCATCATGATCTTCAAAGTGTTCTTGGTGTTCATCTTGACATTCATAGTGTTCTTGCATGCATTCCTTGTTTTGATCCAAAAAGAAAAGAGAAAAACACAATTATGACGTTTTAATTTTAATTATTTTTCTCTCTCATAATTAAAATTTCAAAAATAAAAAAATATTTTTTCTTATTTCCCTCCAAATTTTCGAAATTTTTGGTTGACTTGGTCAAAAATTTTTAAAATTAGTTGTTTCTTACAAGTCAATTCAAAATTTCAATTTTAAAAATCTTTTCTTTTTAAATTCTTTTTCAAATTATTTTCAAAATCTTTTTATTATCTTTATATCAAATTTTCGAAAACTCACTAACAATTAATGTGATTGATTCAAAAATTTGAAGTTTGTTACTTTCTTGTTAAGAAAGGTTCAACCTTTAAGTTCTAGAATCTTATCTTGTAGTTTCTTGTTAGTGAAGTAAGTAATTTTAAATTTAAAAATTAAATCTTTTTCAAACATATCTTATCATATCTTTTTCAAAATTTTATCTTTTTCAAAAATTTAATTTCAAAATATCTTATCTAACTTCTTATCTTCTTATCTTTTCAAATTTGATTTTAATATCTTTTTCAACTAACTCTTTGACTTTGTGTTTCTTTCTTATCTTTTTCAAAACCACCTAAATACTTTTCCCTCTCTAATTTTCGAAAATATCTCATCTCTTTTTCAAAAAAAACTCTTTTTGTTTTAAATTTTAATTTTAATCTTATCTTATCTTTAATTTTCAAAAATACTAACCTCTTTTTCAAAATTATTTTTGAAATTCTCCCTCTCTTTTCTTATTCTATTTAATTATTTATTTACTAACACTTTTCTTCACCTCTCTTCATCT
>NC_029780.3:74307335-74311394 GCF_000817695.3 Arachis duranensis | reverse complement strand
ACTGTTAAGACGAATGGAGTAGATCCTGAAGTCTACAGGCTCATGCTTTTCCCTTTTGCTGTAAGAGACAAAGCTAGAATATGGTTGGATTCACAACCTAAGGATAGCCTAGACTCCTGGGAGAAGCTGGTCACGGCCTTCTTGGATAAATTCTTTCCTCCTCAAAAGCTGAGCAAGCTTAGAGTGGATGTTCAGACCTTCAAACAAAAAAGATGGTGAATCCCTCTATAAAGCTTGGGAAAAATACAAGCAGTTGACCAAAAGGTGTCCATCTGACATGTTTTCAGAATGGACCATATTAGATATATTCTATTATGGTCTATCTGAGTTTTCGAAAATGTCATTGGACCATTCTCTAGGTGGATCCATCCACCTAAAGAAAACACCTGCAGAAGCTCAAGAACTCATTGACATGGTTGCAAATAACCAATTCATGTACACTTCTGAGAGGAATTCCGTGAATAATGGGACACCTCAGAGGAAGGAAGTTCTTGAAATTGATGCTCTGAATACCATATTGGCTCAGAATAAAGTGTTGACTCAGCAAGTCAACATGATCTCTCAAATTCTGAATGGATGAAAAAATGCATCCAACAGTACTAAAGAGGTAGCTTCTGAAGAAGCTTATGATCATGAGAACCCTGCAATGGCAGAGGTTAATTACATGGGTGAACCTTATGGAAACACCTATAATTCATCATGGAGAAATCATCCAAATTTCTCATGGAAGGATCAACAAAAGCCTCAACAAGGCTTTAACAATGGTGGACGCAATAGGCTGAGCAATAGCAAGCCTTTTCCATCATCTTCTCAACAACAGACAGAGAATTCTGAACAAAACACTTCTAATTTAGCCAATCTAGTTTCTGATCTGTCAAAAGCCACTTTCATTTTCATGAGTGAAACAAGATCCTCCATCAGAAATCTGGAGGCACAAGTGGGTCAGCTGAGTAAGAAAGTCATTGAAACTCCTCCCAGTATTCTCCCAGAAATCTGGATAATTTATACGCTTTTTGGCATTGTTTTTAGGTAGTTTTTAGTAAGTTCAAGCTACTTTTAGGGATGTTTTCATTAGTTTTTATGTTAAAATCATATTTCTGGACTTTACTATAAGTTTGTGTGTTTTTCTATAATTTCAGGTAATTTCTGGCTGAAATTGAGGGACTTGAGCAAAACTCTGAAAAAGGCTGACAAAAGGACTGCTGATGTTGTTGGAATCTGACCTCCCTGCACTCAAAATGGATTTTCTGGAGCTACAGAACTCCAAATGGCGCGCTCTCAACGGCGTTGGAAAGTAGACATCGAGAGCTTTCCAGCCATATATAATAGTTTATACTTTATTCGGGAATTGACGACGTAAAGTGGCTCTCAACGCCAAGTACATGCTGCTGTCTAGAGTCAAACGCCAGAAACACGTCACAACCCGGAGTTGAATGCCAGAAACACGCTATAACTCGGCGTTCAACTCCAAAAGAAGCCTCAGCTCGTGGATAGATCAAGCTCAGCCCAAACACACACCAAGGGGGCCCCGGAAGTGGATTTATGCATCAATTACTTACTCTTGTAAATCCTAGTAGCTAGTTTATTATAAATAGAACTTTTTACTAGTGTATTAGACATCTTGGGACGATTAGTTCTTAGATCATGGGGGCTGGCCTCTCGGCCATGCCTGAACCTTTCACTTATGTATTTTCAATGGTGGAGTTTCTACACACCATAGATTAAGGGTGTGGAGCTCTGCTGTACCTCAAGTTTCAATACAATTACTATTATTTTCTATTCAATTCTCTTTTATTCTTATTCCAAGATATACGTTCCACTTCAACTTGATGAATGTGATGATCCGTGACACTCATCATCATTCTCACCTATGAACGCGCGTGACTGACAACCACTTCCGTTCTACCTTAGGCCGGGCGCATATCTCTTAGATTCCCCAACAGGATCTTCGTGGTATAAGCTAGATAGATGGCGGCATTCATGGGAATCCAGAAAGTCTAACCTTGTCTGTGGTATTCTGAGTAGGATCCCGGGAATCTGGAAAGTCTAACCTTGTCTGTGGTATTCCGAGTAGGATTCCGGTGTTGAATGATTGTGACGAGCTTCAAACTCCTGAAGGCTGGGAGTTAGTGACAGACGCAAAAGAATCAAGGGATTCTATTCCAACCTGATTGAGAACCGACAGATGATTAGCCGTGCTGTGTCAGAGCATAGGACCATTTTCACTGAGAGGATGGGATGTAGCCATTGACAACAGTGATGCCCTACATACAGCTTGCCATGGAAAGGAGTAAGAAGGATTAGATGAATGTAATAAGAAAGTAGAGATTCAAGAGGAGCATAGCATCTCCATACGCCTATCTGAAATTCCCACTATTGACTTACATAAGTATTTCTATCCTGTTTTATTTTTTGTTTATTATTTATTTTCGAACTTATCATAAACCATTTAATCTGTCTGACTGAGATTTACAAAGTAACCATAGCTTGCTTCATACCAACAATCTCTGTGGGATCGACCCTTACTCACGTAAGGTATTACTTGGATGACCCAGTACACTTGCTGGTTAAGTTGAACAGAGTTGTGTCCACACATAGCAAAGAGCCATTAAATAAATCTCATGCAAATACAAAGAGAATGAATCACAATTTCGTCCACCAGTAGGAGAGGGTTTGTGACGTGTGAAAATGAAGGAGTGAAGAGGGGGTATTGATGAGAGAACTTTTGCGTGGTCTAGAATTCAGAATAAATTTCCGTTGCAAGTATAGCTTCTAAACCAACAAAAGTCCTTTCATACAAATGTTTTGGTTGTCACAAGTAACAAACCCCTAAATAAATTGATAACCAAAGTATTTAAACCTCGGGTCGTCTTCTCAAGGAATTGCAGGGAGGTATGTTCTTATTATTGGTTATGAAAAAGTGTGTTTTGGGGTTTTGGATTAAGGTAAAAGGTTAGTTGAATGACAAGTAAAATAAAATAATAATAATTGTAAAATAAACTCTTGGCAAAGTATGAGAACTGAAAGTCCTATCCTAGTTATCCTTATCAATTGTGATGAGAATTGGAGTTTTCTCCTACTTTGTTAACCTCTAACTATGAAGGTAAGTTAAGTAGATGAATTAATTCGAATCCTCAAGTCCCAGTCTTTCCTTGGGAAAAGTTAGAGTTATTGGATCTTGAATCAATTCTTGAAGAATTCCAATTTTCAATCAACAATGAGTTTGATAACCCAAGAGTCACCAATTAATCAACCAAAGCCAAGAATGTAGAAAGCTAAATTAAAATCATAAATATCTGGAATACCTTAAATAACATACATTCGAAGCAATGAAATCTAACATGGAACATTGAAAATAAATAAATACAAATAACATTGAACCTGAGATGCAGAAGAAATATTCATAATCCTAATAAAAATCCTAATCCTAATCCTAATCCTAATCTTAAGAGAGAGGAGAGAACCTCTCTCACTAAAAACTACATCTAAAACTATAAAAAGTGAATTATCAGAGCATAATGAGTCTCTGCAAGTTCCCTGACTTTAATCTGTGTTTCTGGGCCGAAAACTGGGTTGAAATGCGGCCCAGAATCTCTGCCAGCGACTTTTGTAATTCTGCAGATCGCGCACGTCACGCGATCGCGTCATCCATGCGGACGCGTCATTCTCTTTTTCCCAGCCACGCGTTCGCGTCGTCCACGCTTCCGCGTCACTTGTGCTTTTCCAATCCGCGCGGTCGTGTGAGCCATGCGGCCGCGTCACTGCGAATTCCTTTCTTTCGCGCGGTCGTGTCGCTGATGTGTACGCGTCACTTCTCGCTGGTCATCTCCTCAATTTCTTGTGTTCCTTCCATTTTCGCAAGCTTCCTTCCCAATCTCGCACTCATTCATGCCCTATAAAGCCTGAAACACTTAACACACAGATCAAGGCATCGAATGATAATAAGAGAGGATTAAGATGAGCTAAATTAAGACCAAAGAAGCATATTTTCAATCATAGAACTAAACTAGGAAGGAATTGTAAAATCATGCAAATCCTATGAATAAGTGGGTGAAAAGC
>NC_029780.3:74306793-74307276 GCF_000817695.3 Arachis duranensis | reverse complement strand
GCTAAGCTCAAGGAGACAAAATAAATGAGTAGAGAAAAGCAGGACCCATGCAATGCAACCTATGAATGTGAATGCAACTACATGCTAAAATGATTCTACCTACTTGGTGAAAAAGTAAATAAATCTTTCAAGAATAAATATGAACCGGATTTCACTAATTCAAATCACAAATTACAATATAAATAACTTGCAAGAAGAAGATAACTCATAAAAGTAGGAAACATAGAATTAAGCACTAAACCCTTACTGATAGTGTATATCATTCTAACTCTCAAGTGTCTAGGGTCAATTCTCTCAATTCTCTACTAATCTTGCTTTCTATAGCTTGCTCTTCATCTAATAATCAACAAAAATTTAATGCACCAATACACAAATCAAGAGGTCTTTCAAGGGTTGTAATGGGGTTAGGGTCAAGGCAGGATTGTATTTGGCCAGGTGGACTAAAATTTGAATCCTTAATTAACATAAACTTTCCACCTAACT
>NC_029780.3:74304249-74306690 GCF_000817695.3 Arachis duranensis | reverse complement strand
TTTATGCATTCTAAGTTTTGAGTACAGCTCATATGCATTGATTTCACTTATTTATTTTGGGGCATTTTGTCCCCTTTTATTAATTGCTCTTTTCTTTTTCTTTTTCATTTTTTTTCAATGCATATAATTAAAGTATTGAATGCAATAACATGTGCTCAACCATTATTTTGCACATTTTCACTAAAATATACAACACCCAATTATTCAAACCAAACATTTTCAAACCCAACTTCCCCACACTTAGATCATAACACTTTTACTAGTCTAAGTTAACCAAGGATTCAAATTAAGGACATTATTGTTTTCTGCTTAGAGTCAGTAATGAGCTAGAGTAAAGAACAAATGGGTATATTAGGCTCAAATTAGTTTGCAAAGGATAATGAAAGGGTAAGGCTATATAGGTATGTAAGCTTAGTGAAACAAAGGCCTCAATCATATCAGTGCATGCATACATCAAATGATGGAAATATAGAATTAAGCAAGATAAAGATTACAATTTTAGAGAGAAAAACACACACCAAAAATAAATATTGGTTGGTAAAATGCAACCAATTCAAATAGGCTAAAAAATCTCACAGGTTTTGTGTGTTCGAGCTCTAAACCATGTTCCAGTATAATATTTCTTCAAACAAGTGTAACATTAAATTTTATTCAAATTAGTAAAATACTTTAAAAGGTTTCTTGAAAAAGAAAATATTTCTTCAACCAAGTGGTAAAATATCCACAAAATCAAATAAATATGCAAATGCAACAACTAGCTACAAAGAAAATTTAAACATTGGTGTTGAGACAAGAAAGTACTAACCCATGGAGATCGGTATCGACCTCCTCACACTTAAAGATTGCACCATCCTCAGTGCATGCTAAGATGTACAAGTGGATGGGCTGCTCCAACTGATGCCTTTCTCCAAAGATTGTGCAGGTGGACTTGTTTGTCTTTCCATTAAGAAGCTTTTCCTCTCCCTTCGTGGTGGCCATCCTGAAAGAAGAGGGAAAAGAAGAAAAGTAACCCAAAAATAAAGATAGAAAATAAATAAAATATGGGTGTTAAAGCCAGATAATAAGGGTCTCAATTACATGGTAGCTACAACATGCAAGTGAGAAAACAGTAGAAGTACATGGCAAAGCAAGAGTGCAAAAATTTGCGACAATGGGAAAGAGAGTTTAAGATAATATAAATTCATGTCAATGCAAAATTAATATAAATATAAAAAAAGATTAGCATTGACTTAAATAATATTACCCAACAGTGTAAACAAGTCACTAAGCACTAGATAATACCAGAAAAGTTGTAACAGTTGAATAAGAAAGTTTAACACCAACAAAAATAATGCAATGAATGAAAGTATGCAATTAAGTAAAAGAAAATGAAAGATAAGAAGAATGAGAAGGGAAAGGAGGGAAGAGGAAGTAAGTAAGAAAGGAGGGGGAAAATTAGGATGGGGAAGAAAAGATAAAATATTTTGGCATATTAGGATAAGTTGTACGGCGCAAGCGACGCGATCGCGTGGGGCACGCGGTCGCACAACTTGCGCTGATACTGATTGACGCGGTCGCATCGGTCACGCGGTCGCGTGACACAATTCATGCTACTGGCGCGAGGGCAGCCTCACGCTCGCACAACTCTCTGTTCAAATTATTATTAGTGCCAAATTTTAAGTGACGCGATCACATGGGGAATGCGATCGCGTGAGTGGGATTTAGAAGAATGTGACGCGGTCGCGTGGGTCACGCGGTTGCGTGGGTAGAATTGTGCGTTCAGCACCAATCCAGCGCCACTCGAGCACAATAATTGGTTGTGCACCCTTTTACGTCGAAATCCAGGGCACGCGGCCGCGTAGGGCACGCTGTCGCGTGGGAGGCCGTGTGGGGCACGCGGTCGCGTGGGAGGCCACTATTCCCATATGACGCGGTCGCGTGGGACGATTTGTGCCATTGGACGATTTGTGATCCTCAAAGTTGGTCTCTTTGTACTTGTATGAAATCAAAAATACCCCAAAGAGATCATGGTATGATAAATTGGGATCTTAATAATCCCTGGTGTGATCATAACTCCGTGCAACTTAACCAGCAAGTGTACTGGGTCATCCAAGTAATACCTTACGTGAATAAGGGTCGATCCCACAGAGATTGTTGGTATGAAGCAAGCTATGGTCACCTTGTAAATCTCAGTTAGGCAGATTAAATGGTTTATGATAAGTTCAAAAATAAATAATAAGCAGAAAATAAAATAAGATAGAAATACTTATGTAAATCAATAGTGGGAATTTCAGATAGGCGTATGGAGATGCTGTGCTCCTCTTGAATCGCTACTTTCTTATTACATTCATCCAATCCTTCCTACTCCTTTCCATGGCAAGCTGTATGTAGGGCATCACCATCGTCAATGGCTACTTTTCATCCTCTCTGGAAAATGGTCCTATGCGCTGTCACTGCACGGC
>NC_029780.3:74296844-74304173 GCF_000817695.3 Arachis duranensis | reverse complement strand
CTTTTGCGTCTGTCACTAACGCCCAGCCTTCAGGAGTTTGAAGCTCGTCACAGTCATTCAATACTGGAATCTTACTCAGAATACCACAAACAAGGTTAGACTTTCCAGATTCCCGGAATCCTATTCGGAATACCACAGACAAGGTTACACCTTCCGGATTCTCATGAGTGCCGCCATCTATCTAGCTTATACCATGAAGATTCTGTTGGGGAATCTAAGAGATATTTGCCCGGCCTAAGGTAGAACGGAAGTGGTTGTCAGTCACGTGCGTTCATAGGTGAGAATGATGATGAGTGTCACGGATCATCACATTCATCAAGTTGTTGTGCAACGTATATCTTGGAATAAGAATAAAAGAGAATTAAATAAAAAGTAATAGTAATTGTATTGAAACTTGAGGTACAGCAGAGCTCTACACCCTTAATCTATGGTGTGCAGAAACTCCACCGTTGAAAATACATAAGAAAAAGGTTCAGGCATGGCCGAATGGCCAGCCCTCTCCATGATCAAGTGACCGAATGATCCAGGACTTAAAGTGGTCAAAAGATGTCTAATACAATAGATAAATGTCCTATATATACTAGACTAGCTCCTAGGGTTTACATGAGTAAGTAATTGATGCATAAATCCACTTCCGGGGCCCACTTAGTGTATGTTTGGGCTGAGCTTGATCTATCCACGAGCTGAGGCTTCTCTTGGAGTTGAACGCCGAGTTATAGTGTGTTTCTGGCGTTCAACTCCAGGTCGTGACGTGTTTCTAGCGTTTGACTCCAGACAACAGCATGTACTTGGCATTGAGCGCCACTTTACGTCATCAATTCCCAAATAAAGTATGGACTATTATATATTTCTAGAAAGCTCGGAATGTCTACTTTCTAAAGCCGTTAAGAGCGCGCCATTTGGAGTTCTGTAGCTCCAGGAAATCCATTTGGAGTGCAGGGAGGTCAGATTCCAACAGCATCAGCAGTCCTTTTGTCTGCCTTTTTTAGAGTTTTGCTCAAGTCCCTCAATTTCAGCCAAAAATTATCTGAAATCACAGAAAAACACACAAACTCATAGTAAAGTCCAGAAATGTGAATTTAACATAAAAACTAATGAAAACATCCCTAAAAGTAGCTTGAACTTACTAAAAACTACGTAAAAACAATGCCAAAAAGCGTATAAATTATCCGCTCATCAGCCGTGCAAGCGACACGATCGCGTGGGGCACGCGGTTGCACGACTTGCGCTGATACTAATTGACGTGGTCGCATCGGTCACGCGGTCGCGTGACACAATTCATGCTACTGGCGCGAGGGCAGCCTCGCGCTCGCACAACTCTTTGTTCAAGTTATTATTATTGCCAAATTTTAAGTGACGCGATCGCATGGGGCATGCGATCGCGTGAGTGGGCTTTAGAAGAATGTGACGCGGTCGCGTGGGTCACGCGGGTGCGAGGGTAGAATTGTGCGTTCAGCACCAATCCAGCACCACTCGAGCACAATAATTGGTTGTGCACCCTTTTATGACGAAATCCACGGCACGCGGCCGCGTGGGAGGCTATTATTCCCATATGATGTGGTTGCGTGGGACGATTTGTGCCATTGGCACGCCTCCAGCCACGCTCTCGCATGACTCTCTGTTCATTTTATTATTCTTTCCCACACATGCGACGCGGACGCGTCAATGAGGCGGTCGCGTCACATGAATTTTTTTTTGTAAAATGCAGAATGCAATGCTTAATGTGAATGCTATGCATGATTCCAGGTTCAGTAAAATAAAATAAAATTCAAAAACAAACAAAACTAAATTAAATTAAAATTGAAAAAGGAACGATCATACCATGGTGGGTTGTCTCCCACCTAGCACTTTTAGTTAAAGTCCTTAAGTTGGACATTTGGTGAGCTCACTGTTATGGTGGCTTGTGCTTGAACTCATCCAGGAATCTCCACCAATGTTTGGAGTTCCCACAACCTCCGGGATCCTAAACTAGGCACAGAAAGCCTTCAAGTAAGTTAAAGCAAGTGACAAGGCCCCAAGAGTGTTGATTTCTAGATTGAATTCTGGGGTCCCAAATCTTGCTTTTGCACCCGTCTTCTTGTTGAGCAATATTGTTCCAGGCGGGTGGCAAATAGTCTGAATTCTCACTGAAGCAGCCAGACAACTTCCTAGACCCATTCAGTTGAGCTCTACACCAACCTTTGCGTTTAAATGTTGAGCACACAACCATGTTAAACCTTGCAGAATAAATCTTATCACTGACCATCTTTTTCTTACTCTTAATGCCACAGAGAACTCTAAGTTGACCATCCATCTTCAGTAGCCCATATTCAAGTGGAATTAGAAAGCTAAGGGATGTGAATTTAACCTACTTGAATGTTGTGAAGGATGATGGCAACTTAGGGGGAGGTGTTTCTAATGAACGTGCAAGCTCCACTCCCTTGTGCTATTCTTCGACATCTTCCACCTCTTTGTAATCTTCAATATCAACCTCTTCCTTTTGGTGAATTTCTTCCAATTTAATCTCTTCTTCATTGTTCACCAAGGGCATGGGAGGTTGTGCTTCTTCTTCTTTAATTTCCATATCTTGATCAACCTCTTCCAAGTCTTCAACTATGATATGCCTTGGAGGTTGTACACCATCATCAGCATCAATTTTAATCGCCTTGGAAGGAAGCTCTATGTCTTGACATTCCCATGGAGGTTCAGCATCTCCTAAGTCTTCAACCACTTCTTCTTTTTCAATAATTTCGGCTTCCTCCACTTGTTCCAGTACAAATTCATGCTCTTTACTGTCCACCGGAGTTTCTAATGTCTCCTTGATGCTACGTTCTTCGTTGGATTTTCCACATGGGGCCATGGGAGTCTGTTGGATGTCTGGACGTCTATAAGGTAATTGATTTACTGCTTGCTCCAGTTGATGAAGGGTTGCATGAAATTGATCTACTGTTTTCTTGAAATGATCCCTTGACTCTTGTTCTTCCTTGATGATTACCTTTCCATGACAACTCCCTTCAATTACTCCTTCACCTTCAAGGGTCTCTTCTACCTTCACATTTAGTGCCTCCTCTACCTCCTTATGAAGTATGGATTTGCGAAGACGATCCTCTCTCTTGTTCCATATCAATAGCATAATTGGGATCATCTTGCTCTTGGATTGATGGATGTGGGTGCTCTTCCATGGATGGTGGTGATGGGACGGGTGGATCACTATGTGGTTGAAAAAGAAGTGCACTAGAGCTTGAGGGTTGATTGTTGAAGGTATTTGGTGGTTCGATTCGGGCGGCGAGAGCTTGTATAGTAGAGTTTATATCGGTAAATGCTTTCTCCATGGAGGTTTGGGGTGGATAAGAGGGTTCATTTGTGGGGAGAAAAGGTTCATAACACGGAAGTAGTTCCTCTTGATAAGGATATGGAGATGGTGTATATTGAGGTGGTGGTTCTGGGTATGGTTCATATGGTGGTTGGTGTGGTGAATGAGGATTGGGGTCATATGAAGGTGAATGGTGGAAAGGGGCTTGTGAGTGTGGTGGTTCAAAGTCATGTTGAGGATATCTATCATTTTGGTATGCATTGTAGAGTGGTCTTTATCTGTGATATCTAGGAGGGTGTTGTTGCCTAAAGGGTTGATCAGATCCTCTTGGCTCCGTCCATCTTTGATTGCTTTGACCTTGATGCATATTCCTATTATAGCTTCCTCTTCCTGTAACATAGTTATAACCAGACTCATAGCCAAAGGGGTGAGAGTTCATAGTAGTGAGAGAAAATAAAAACAAAAACTAACAAAAAGAAAATATTTTGAAAAAGAGATGATTTTAAAGAAAATTAAATTTTGAAAAATAAGATAAGATAAGATAAAAATTTTAAAATAAAAATCTGAATTTTTTTTAAATATTTACAATAACCAATAATAAGGCACACGTTTGCAATTCCTCGACAACGTTGCCATTTTGATGAAAGAACTTTCGCGCGGTCTAGAATTCAGAATAAATTCCCGTTGCAAGTATAGCTTCTAAACCAACAAAAGTCCTTTCATACAAACGTTTTGGTTGTCACAAGTAGCAAACCCCTAAATAAATTGATAACCGAAGTATTTAAACCTCGGGTCGTCTTCTCAAGGAATTTCAGGGAGGTATGTTCTTATTATTGGTTATGAAAAAGTGTGTTTTGGGGTTTTGGATTAAGGTAAAAGGTTAGTTGAATGACAAGTAAAATAAAATAATAATAACTGTAAAATAAACTCTTGGCAAAGTATGAGAACTGGAAGTCCTATCCTAGTTATCCTTATCAATTGTGATGAGAATTGGAGTTTTCTCCTACTTTGTTAACCTCTAACTATGAAGGTAAGTTAAGTAGATGAATTAATTCGAAAACTCAAGTCCCAGTCTTTCCTTGGGAAAAGTTAGAGTTATTGGATCTCGAATCAATTCTTGAAGAATTCCAATTTTCAATCAACAATGAATTTGATAACCCAAGAGTCACCAATTAATCAACCAAAGCCAAGAATGTAGAAAGCTAAATTAAAATCATAAATATCTGGAATACCTCAAATAAAATACACTCGAAGCAATGAAATCTAACATGGAACATTGAAAATAAATAAATACAAATAACATTGAACCTGAGATGCAGAAGAAATATTCATAATCCTAATAAAAATCCTAATCCTAATCCTAATCCTAATCCTAAGAGAGAGGAGAGAACCTCTCTCACTAAAAACTACATCTAAAACTGTAAAAAGTGAATTATCAGAGCATAATGAGTCTTTGCAAGTTCCCTGACTTTAATCTGTGTTTCTAGGCCAAAAACTGGGTTGAAATGCGGCCCAGAATCTCTGCCAGCGACTTTTGTAATTCTGCAGATCGCGCACGTCACGCGATCGCGTCATCCATGCAGACGCGTCATTCGCTTTTTCCCAGCCACGCGTTTGCGTCGTCCACGCTTCCGCGTCACTTGTGCTTTTCCAATCCGCGCGGTCGCGTAAGCCATTTGGCCGCGTCACTGCGAATTCTTTTCTTTCGCGCGGTCGCGTCGCTGACGCATACGCGTCACTTCTCGCTGGTCATCTCCTCAATTTCTTGTGTTCCTCCCATTTTTGCAAGCTTCCTTCCTAATCTCTCACTCATTCATGCCCTATAAAGCTTGAAACACTTACCACACAGATCAAGGCATCGAATGGTAATAAGAGAGGATTAAGATTAGCTAAATTAAGACCAAAGAAGCATGTTTTTAATCATGTAATAATTTTAGGAAGGAAATATAAATGCATGATAATTATATGAATAAGTGGGTAAAGACCATGATAAAACCACACAATTAAACACATTGTGAACCATAAAATAGTGGTTTATCAGGTATTTTGATAATTATGTAAAAGTATTAGGACAAAAATCTAAATATAAAAAAATTTAGAGATTAAAATATAAAAAGATAAAATTTTTAAGTCAAACTTCAAGTTCTAAAAATTTAAAAATAAAATAATATTAAATGAGTTTTAGTAATAAAATATTATAGGGAAAGAGAGAGAGGTGGGGTTGGTAGGGATTCTATGGGGTCCATAGATCCTGAGGGGTTAAGGACTTCTCATCCCTACTCTATTTAGGCGTGCAAAAACGCCCTTAGAGTGCAATTCTAGCGTTTAATGCCAGACTGTTGCCTGTTTCTAGTGTTAAATGCCAGTTTTTATACCTTTCCTAGCGTTTAATGCCAAGCTGTAGCATGTTTCTGGCATTAAACGCCAGTCTGGTGCTTCTTTCTGGCGTTAAATGCCAGTCTGGTGCCCATTTTTGGCGTTTAACGCCTATTCTGCTACCCTTATTGGCGTTTAAACACCAGTAAGTTCTTCCTCCAGGGTGTACTATTTTTAATGCTATTTTTGAATTTACTTTGATTATTGCAGTTATTTTTGTGACTCCACATGATCATCAACCTAAAGAAAATATAAAATAATATAGATAAATAAAATTGGGTTGCCTCCCAATAAGTGCTTCTTTAATGTCAATAGCTTGACATGGACTCTCATGGAGCCTCACAGATATTTAGAGCATGGTTGGGGCCTCCCAACACCAAAATTAGAGTTTGAATGTGGGGGCTTTGTTTGACTCTGTATTGAGAGAAGTTTTTCATGCTTCTTCTCCATGTGTACAGAAGGAGAACCTTGAATCTTGAACACAAGGTAGTCCTCATTCAATTGAAGGACCAACTCTCCTCTGTCAACATCAATCACAGCTTTTGTTGTGGCTAGGAAAGGTCTGCCAAGGATGATGGCTTCATCCTCATCTTTTCCAGTGTCTAGGATTATGAAATCAGCAGGGATGTAAAGGCCTTCAACCTTTACTAGCACGTCCTTTACTAGTTAATAAGCCTATTTCTCTGATTTGTTTGCCATCTCTAGTGAGATTCTTGTAGCTTGAACCTCAAAGATTCCCAGTTTCTCCAGTTTCTATGTTTACTAACACTTCTAATCTAGCCAATATAGTCTCTGACCTGTCAAAAGCCACTTTCAGTTTCATGAATGAAACAAAATCCTCCATTAGAAATTTGGAGGCACAAGTGGGCCAGCTGAGTAAGAAAGTCATTGAAACTCCTCCCAGTATTCTCCCAAGCAATACAGAAGAGAATCTAAAAGGAGAGTGCAAGGCCATTGATGTGATCAATATGGCCGAACGCACAAGGGAGGAGGAGGACGAAAATCCTAGTGAGGAAGACCTCCTGGGACGTCCCTCAAGCAAGAAGGAGTTTCCTATTAAGGATCCAAAGGAATCTGAGGCTCATAGAGAGACCATAGAGATTCCGTTAAATCTCCTTCTGCCATTCATGAGCTCTGAAAGACTATTCTTCCTCTGAAGAGGATGAAGATGTGACTAGAGAGCAAGTTGCTCAATATTTAGGAGCTATCATGAAGCTGAATGCCAAGCTGTTTGGTAATGAAACTTGGGAAAGTGAACCTCCCTTGCTCATTAGTGAACTAGATACTTGGATTCAGAAAACTCTACTGGTGCGCGAAATTGTGAACAATACTTTTTCACAACTCTCATAATCCCCGGTCATGAGCCCCAAAAACTTGGTAGCTCAATACCATGGCATTACACAACTTCGCACAACTAACCAGCAAATGCACTGGGTCGTCCAAGTAATAAACCTTACGCGAGTAAGGGTCGATCCCACAGAGATTGTTGGTATGAAGCAAGCTATGGTCACCTTGTAAATCTCAGTTAAGTGGATTCATAGGGTCAAATATAATTGGATTAGAGATTTAAAAGATAAATAAAATAAAAAGGGATAGAAATACTTATGTAAATCAATAGTGGGGATTTCAGATAGGCGTGTGGAGATGCTAGAATCCTTTCG
>NC_029780.3:74293270-74293938 GCF_000817695.3 Arachis duranensis | reverse complement strand
GGGATCACCTTCTTCAAGGCCACAACTTCATAAAAGTGGTCTTGATGCACCCTAGAGATGAATCTTTCTATCTCCTATGACTCAGAGGTGGAAGCCTTTGTCTTCCCTTTCCTCTTTCTAGAGGTTTCTCCGGCCTTGGATGCCATAAATGGTTATGGAAAAACAAAAAGCAAGGCTTTTACCACACCAAACTTAAAATGTTTGCTCGTCCTCGAGCAAAAGAAGAAAGAAGAGAGTAGAAGAAGGAGAAATGAAGAGAAAGGGAATGGCTTTGTATTCGGCCAAAGGGGAGAGAGATGGTGTTAAAGGTGTGTGAAAAAGAAGGAGTGAAGGAGGGTTTATATAGGAGAGGGGGAGAGGGATGTTCGGCCATTTGAGGGTGGGTTTGGGTGGGAAAGTGGTTTGAATTTGAATGGTGGGGTAGGTGGGGTTTTATGAAGGATGGATGTGAGTGGTGAAGAGAAAGATGGGGTTTGATAGGTGAAGGGTTTTTGGGGAAGAGGTATTGAGGTGATTGGTGAATGGGAGAGAGAGTGGTAGGGTAGGTGGGGATCCTGTGGGGTCCACAGATCCTGAGGTGTCAAGGAAAAGTCATCCCTGCACCAAATGGCATTCAAAAACACGTTTTGAGCCAATTCTGGCGTTAAACGCCGGGCTGGTGCCCATTT
>NC_029780.3:74291466-74291824 GCF_000817695.3 Arachis duranensis | reverse complement strand
ATAAGCTTCTTCCTCAGATGAAGCTTCCTTAGTACTGCTTGGTGCATTTTGCATTCCAGACAGACTTTGAGAAATCATATGACTTGTTGAGTTAATATTTTGTTCTGAACCAGTATGGCATTCAGAGTGTCAATCTCAAGAACTCCTTTCTTCTGACTAGTCCCATTGTTCACAGGATTTCTTTCAGAAGTGTACATGAATTGATTATTTGCAACCATTTCAATCAGCTCTTGAGCTTCTGTAGGCATCTTCTTCAGATGAAGAGATCCTCCAGCAGAGCTATCCAAAGACATCTTGGACAGTTCAGACAGACCATCATAGAAAATACCTATGATGCTCCATTCAGAAAGCATATCAG
>NC_029780.3:74290209-74290556 GCF_000817695.3 Arachis duranensis | reverse complement strand
TGCTTCTCCCATAGAAGTCGGGAGTAGGTGCAGTAAAGTCACCCAGCACCTTCCTTGCATTGTTGGAATTGTTGTTGTTTTCAGCTGCCATGAGTTCTTCTTCTTTGAAGAATTCGGTCAGGTCCTCTAAAGAGAGTTGTGCTTTGGCTTCTCTTAGCTTTCTCTTCAAGGTCCTTTCAGGTTCAGGGTCAGCCTCAACAAGAATGTTTTTGTCTTTGCTCCTGCTCATAAGAAAGAGAAGGGAACAAGAAAATGTGGAATCCTCGATGTCACAGTATAGAGATTCCTTTAGGTGTCAGAGGAAAAGAAGAGTAGAAGACAGAAGTAGAAAATTCGAACTTATCAGA
>NC_029780.3:74288917-74290024 GCF_000817695.3 Arachis duranensis | reverse complement strand
AGTGGAAAAGAAATCAAGTGATTTTTGAAAAAGATTTTGAAATTAGAAATAAAAAAGATTTGATTGAAAATTATTTTGAAAAAGACGTGGTTAAGAAGATATGATTGGTTTTTGAAAAAAAATGTGATTGAGAAGATATGATTTGAAAAACATTTTAAAAAGATTTGATTTGAAAATTAAAAACTTGACTAACAAGAAAAGATATGATTCAAACATTAAACCTTTCTCAACAGAAAAGGCAACATACTTGAAATGTTGAATCAAATCATTAATTGATAGTAAGTATCTTTGAAAATAGAAAGAAACTGATTTTGAAAAAGATTTGATTGAAAAGATTGATTTGAAAAAGATTTGATTTTGAAGAAAGAAATTGATTTTGAAAGAGATTTGATTGAAAAGATATGATTTGAAAAAGATTTGATTTTGAAAAATTTTGAAAACTTGAAAAAATTTGAATTAAAAAAGAAAATCTTCCCTCTTGTGCCATTACATTCTGGCGTTTAACGCCCAAAATGCTACCCTTTTGGGTGTTAAACGCCCAACCAGGTACCCTGGCTGGCGTTTAAACGCCAGTCTGTCCATCTTCACTAGGCGTTTTGAACGCCCAGCTTTTTCTGTGCAATTCCTCTGCTGTATGTTCTGAATCTTCAATTCTCTTTATTATTGACTTGAAAAGACACAAATTAAAAATATTTTTGGATTTTTAATAATAAGGAAAAATCAAAATGCAACAAGAATCAAATAACAATGCATGCAAAACACCAAACTTAGCAGTTTGTATACTACTGACACTAATGAAAAATGCATATGAGACACATAAACACTCAAACCAAGAGAATTCAAAGATCAGAATAAGAAATCATCAAGAACAACTTGAAGATCCTTAAGACACATGAATGGATGCATGTAATTGACACCAAACTTAAAATGAGACATTAGACTCAAACAATAAATTTTTGGATTTTATGATTTTTTTAAATTTTTTTGTGTTTTTCGAAAATTAAGTGGAAAAAGATATCAAAATTTTTAATGAGAATTCCAGGAATCAGTGCAATGCTAGTCTAAGGCTCCGGTCCAGGAATTAGACATGGCTTCACAGCCAGCCAA
>NC_029780.3:74287231-74288817 GCF_000817695.3 Arachis duranensis | reverse complement strand
TCCATCATCTTCTCAGCAACAGACAGAGAATTCTGAACAAAACACTTCTAATCTAGCCAATATAGTCTCTGACCTGTCAAAAGCCACTTTCAGTTTCATGAATGAAACAAGATCCTCCATTAGAAATTTGGAGGCACAAGTGGGCCAGCTGAGTAAGAAAGTCATTGAAACTCCTTCCAGTATTCTCCCAAGCAATACAGAAGAGAATCCAAAAGGAGAGTGCAAGGCCATTGATGTGATCAATATGGCTGAATGCACAAGGGAGGAGGAGGACGAAAATCCTAGTGAGGAAGACCTCCTGGGACGTCCCTCAAGCAAGAAGGAGTTTCCTATTAAGGATCCAAAGGAATCTGAGGCTCATAGAGAGACCATAGAGATTCCGTTAAATCTCCTTCTGCCATTCATGAGCTCTAAAAGACTATTCTTCCTCTGAAGAGGATGAAGATGTGACTGGAGAGCAAGTTGCTCAACATTTAGGAGCTATCATGAAGCTGAATGCCAAGCTGTTTGGTAATGAAACTTGGGAAAGTGAACCTCCCTTGCTCATTAGTGAATGCACTCTTGTTGAAATTGATCCAGAACCTGAAAGGACTCTGAAGAGAAAATTAAGAGAAACTAAATTACAACAATCCAGAAGCAACCTTTCAGAAATTTTTGAACAAGAGAAGGAGATGGCAGCCGAAAATAATAATAATGCAAGGAGAATGCTTGGTGACTTCACAAAGCCAACATCTAAGTTTGATGGAAGAAGCATCTCCATTCCTGCCATTGGAGCCAATAACTTTGAGCTGAAACCTCAGCTAGTTGCTTTAATGCAACAAAACTGCAAGTTTTATGGACTTCCATCTGAAGATCCTTATCAGTTCTTAACTGAGTTCTTGCAGATCTGTGAGACTATAAAGACGAATGGAGTTGATCCTGAAGTCTACAGATTCATGTTTTTCCCTTTTGCTGTAAGAGACAAAGCTAGAATATGGTTGGATTCACAACCTAAGGATAGCCTGGACTCCTGGGATAAGCTGGTCACAGCCTTCTTGGATAAATTCTTTCCTCCTCAAAAGCTGAGCAAGCTGAGAGTGGATGTTCAAACCTTCAAACAAAAAGATGATGAATCACCCTATGAAGCTTGAAAAAGATACAAGCAGCTGACCAAAAGATGTCCATCTGACATGTTTTCAGAATAGACCATATTAGATATATTCTATTATGGTCTCTCTGAATTTTCGAAAATGTCACTGGACCATTCTGCAGGTGGATCTATTCACCTAAAGAAAACGCCTGAAGGGGCTCAAGAACTCATTGACATGGTTGCAAACAACCAATTCATGTACACTTCTGAGAGGAATTTCGTGAATAATGGGATACCTCAGAAGAAAGGAGTTCTTGAAATTGATGCTCTGAATGCCATATTGGCTCAGAACAAAGTGTTGACTCAACAGGTCAACATGATCTCTCAAAATCTAAATGGACTGCAACATGCATCCAATAGTACTAGAGAGGCAGCTTCTGAAGAAGCTTATGATCCTGAAAACCCTGCCATGGCAGAGGTTAATTACATGGGTGAACCTTATGGAAACACCTATAAC
>NC_029780.3:74286050-74286458 GCF_000817695.3 Arachis duranensis | reverse complement strand
GTCCTTCAACTGAATGGGGACTACCTTGTGTTTAAAGCACATGGCCATCCCTCTGTGACAAAAGAGAGTAAGCAGGAAGAGCTTCTCTCAGTTTAGAGTCAAGAAGAGCCCACACAGTCAAACTCTAAGTTTGGTGTTGTGAGGCCACAACCAAACTCTAAGTTTGGTGTTAAGACCCCATATCCAAACTCTAAGTTTGGTGTTGGCAACTATACAACATTGACCTGATCACCTTGTGACTCCATGAGAGCCACTATCAAGCTATTGACATTAAAGAAGCGCTTGTTGGGAGGCAACCCAATTTTTTTTTATCTATAATTATCTAATTTTTGTTTTATTGTTATTTTGTGTTTTATTAGGTACATGATCATGAGGAGTCACGAAAAAATCAAAAAATTAAAAACAGAG
>NC_029780.3:74284832-74286016 GCF_000817695.3 Arachis duranensis | reverse complement strand
ATTAAAACAGAATCAAAAATAGCAGAAGAAAAATCACACCCTGGAGGAAGGACTTACTGGCGTTTAAACGCCAGTAAGGTGCATCTGGGTGGCGTTCAACGCCAGAATAGAGCATCATTCTGGCGCTGAACGCCAGAAACAAGCAACATTCTGGCGCTGAACACCAGGAATGTGCCCAGAGAGGAAAAACTGGCGCTGAACGCTAGTAACAAGCATGAAACTGGCGTTCAACGCCAAAAACATGCTTTACATGGGCATTGAACGCCCAGAATGTGCACCAATGGGCGTTTAAACGCCAGAATGGTGTGCAAAGGCATTTTACATGCCGATTTGGTGCAGGGATGGAATTCCTTGACACCTCAGGATCTGTGGACCTCACAGGATCCCCACCTACCTCGCCCTCTCTCTTTCCATTCATGGTCATCCCTTCTATTTTTCATTCACCACCTACATCTATCCACTCTTCCCCATACACCCCACCTACCTTTACAATTCAACTTCTCTTTCCCACCCATATAGCCGAATCCATCTCCCCTCACTCACCTCCATCTTCTTCTTCTTCTCTTCTTTCTTTTCTTGCTCGAGGGCGAGCAATATTTTAAGTTTGGTGTGGTAAAAGCATAGCTTTTTTGCTTTTCCATTACCATTAATGGCACCTAAGGCCAGAGAAACCTCAAAGGGAAGACAAAAGCTTCCACCTCTGAGTCTTGGGAGATGGAAAGACTCATATAAAGCCGTCATAGCTCAGTGGTAGAACATGTGGCTGCGAATCAAGAGATCCCTGAGATACCTCAGGGGATAAGTCGTCCTCCACACAAATATTGGAAGCAACTAAGGGTAGAAACACCAAAATTACTAGGAATCATTCAACAGAAGCAAGGAAGAGACATAGAGGAGCTCAAAAAGCACCATTGGACCTTCAAGAAGGCGCCACCCTCACTCAGGTGGATTCATTCCTTGTTCTTATTTCTTTCTGCTTTTCGGTTTTTAATATTGTGTTTATCTATGTTTTGTATTTCATGATCATTAGTATGTAACCATGCCTTAAAGTTATGAATAAATCCATTAATCCTTCACCCCTCTTAAATGAAAAATGTTTTAATTCAAAAGAACAAGAAGTACATGAATTTCGAATTTATCCTTGAATTTAATTTAATTATATTGATGTGGTGGCAATACTTTTT
>NC_029780.3:74265948-74283044 GCF_000817695.3 Arachis duranensis | reverse complement strand
ATTCTATTCCAACCTGATTGAGAACCGACAGATGATTAGCCGTGCTGTGACAGAGCATAGGAACGTTTTCACTGAGAGGATGGGATGTAGCCATTGACAACGGTGATGCCCTACATACAGCTTGCCATGGAAAGGAGTAGGAAGGATTGGATGAATGTAATAAGAAAATAGAGATACGAGAGGAGCACAGCATCTTCACACACTTATCTGAAATTTCCACTATTGCTTTACATAAGTATTTCTATCCCTTTTTATTTTCTATTTATTTATTAATTTTCGAAATCCATAATCATTTAATCTGCCTAACTGAGATTTACAAGGAGACCATAGCTTGCTTCATACCAACAATCTCTGTGGGATCGACCCTTACTCACGTAAGGTTTATTACTTGGACGACCCAGTACACTTGCTGGTTAGTTGAATAGAGTTGTGGAAAGAAAGTGCTGAGTTAGTTTTTTTGGCACATGCCAAAGAGCCATTATTGTTGATCACAATTTCGTCCACCAACTTGGTGAGTCAACATTTTGTTCTAAGCCAATATGGCATTCAGAGCATCAATTTCAAGAACTCCCTTCCTTTGAGGCATCCCATTACTCATAGGATTCCTTTCAGAGGTATACATGAACTGGTTATTTGCAACCATTTCAATGAGTTCCTGAGCTTCTGTGGGCATTTTCTTAATAGTATCACTGATCTGCAAGAATTCAATTAAAAACTGAAAAGGATCTTCTAATGGAAGTCCATAAAACTTGTAATTCTGTTGCATCAGAGAAACTAATTGAGGCTTTAGCTCAAAATTGTTTGCTCCAATGGCAGGGATTGAGATGATTCTTCCATGGAAGTTGGAATTTGGTGCAGTGAAGTCACCAAGCATCTTTCTTGCATTGTTGTTGGGTTCGGCCATTACTTCTTTTTCGAGATTCTCTGTAAGGTTTTCTCTAGATTGTTGTGCTTTAGCTTCTCCTAGCTTCTTTTTCAAAGTCCTTTCAGGTTTAGGGTCAGCTTCAATAAGAATGTTCTTGTCCTTGCTCCTGCTCATATGAAAAAGAAGAGAACAGAAAAGAAGAGGAATCCTCTATGTCACAGTATATAGATTCCTTTATGTGAGTAGAATAAGAGAAGAATAGAAGAATAATATAGAGATAAGAGATGAAGAATTCGAACACAGAGAGGGAGGGATAGTTCGAATTATAAGAAGAAGAGAAGAGTGTTAGTAGATAAATAAAATAAATAGAAAGAGATGAGAGAGAGATGGAATTTGAATATTAACTAAAAGAGAAGAAAAATATTTTTTTTGTTTTAAAAATTAGTTAGTATTCGAAAATTAAGAAAAAGAATAAAATTAAAAGTTAAAACAATTAGTTAAATAAAAAGATTTTTGAAAAAGAGGAAGGTGATTTTCGAAAATTAGAGAGAGAAAAGTAGTTAGGTGGTTTTGAAAAAGATAAGAATTAGTAAAACAAACAAAAAGTCAATTAGTTAATTAGAAAAGATTTGAAAATCAATTTTGAAAAGATAAGAAGTTAGAAAAGATTTTTGAAATCAAAATTTAAAAAAGATATGATTGAAAAATATTTGATTAAAAAAAAGATATGATTTGAAAAAGATATGATTAAAGAATTTGATTAAAAAAAGGATATGATTGAAAATATATGGTTGAAAAAAATTTGATTTTTTTTAAAAAAATTGATGACTTAACTAACAAGAAATTAAAAGATATGATTCTAAAATTCAAATATTGAACCTTTCTTAACTAGAAAGTAACAAACTTGAAATTTTTGAATCAAAACATTAATTGTTAGTATTAATTTCGAAAAATATGAGGTAAAAATAGGAAAAAGATTTTGAAAAGTTTTGAAAAAGATTTTTGAAAATTTTCGAAAAACAAAGGAAAAAAATGAAAAAGATTTGATTTTGAAAAAGATTTTGAAAAGATAAATTTTTAAAATTGAAATCTTGACTTGACTAACAAGAAACAACTTATTTTAAAAATTTTTGACTAAGTCAACCAAAAGATTTCAAAATTTATGAGTGAAATAAGGAAAAGATATTTTTTTGAATTTTTTGAATTTAATGAGGAAAGAGAAAAACCACAAAATGACTCAACACATAAAAATTTTGGATTAAAACAAATGATGCATGCAAGAACACTATGAATGTCAAGATGAATACCAAAAATACTTTGAAGATCATGATGAACATCAAGAACTTATTTTTAAAAAATTTTCAAGAAAAGAAAAATATGCAAGACACCAAACTTAGAGATTTTTCATGTTTAGACACTCTGAATTCAAAAATACGTAGGAAAAATAACAAAAGACACAAAACAAGAAAATATGAAGATCAAACAAGGAGACTCATTAAGAACAACTTGAAGATCATGAAGAATGCAATGCATGAATTTTCGAAATTTTTTTAGAGAAATTAAAACATCCAATTGACACCAAACTTAAAAAATGACACTAGACTCAAACAAGAAACACAAAATATTTTTTGGTTTTTATGATTTTATTAAAATTTTTGGATTTTTCGAAAATATATTTTTGGAAAAACGAAAACAAAGAAAAAATTTTTGAAAAATTTTTGAAAATAAAATAAAGGTTGAAATAAGAAGAAAATTACCTAATATAAGCAACAAGATGAACCGTTAGTTGTCCAAACTCGAACAATCCCCGGCAACGGTGCCAAAAACTTGGTGCACGAAATTGTGATCTCAATGGCGCCAACAACTTGGTACGCACAATTGTAATCTCAACTCTTTTTCACAACTTCGCACAACTAACCAGCAAGTGCACTGGGTCGTCCAAGTAATAAACCTTACGTGAGTAAGGGTCAATCCCACGGAGATTGTTGGCTTGCCATGGTGGAGGGCTTTTCGGCTATTTTGTAGATTTCATTAGAGATGACTTCATGAACTTCTACTTCCTCTCCAATCATGATGTTATGAATCATGATGCCTCCACCGAGTTTCGAACGTGGGACTTCACCATTGGCAACATTGCCCTGCCCTCCAAAAGGGCAGGGCAGCATTTTGTGGTGCATGGCCAGCGCACAAAATTGACGCGCACCAAGGGACTCTCGGCCAGCAGCAGCACGCACGGGCAGCACTTGGCGCACCATGGCAACTCTGCCCTGCCCTCCACAAGGGCAGGGCAGCATCCTGACGCATCACACACACCAAGCACGCACACAATGAGCCGCATGCACCATTTCCTGCTCTGCCCTCCACAAGGGCAGGGCAGCCTCCTGGAAGCTAATCTCTCATGGGTTGAAAATTGGATTAAAAATCCAATTTAATTCATTTCTTCACCAAATCAAAAGCCCATCCAAATTCCAAAATCCAAGAATAGAAAGTGTATAAATAGGAGATAGTTTGATGTAATTCGAACCTTTTTTTTGACTTTGGAGAACCTTTTCTTTTGATTTTGAATTTTTACATTCTGGAACTTCATTTTCTTTGAGAGCTTGGAACTGAGATTTAGAGAATTGGGAAGGAGAATTGATCTCTCTTCTTCCTCATTCTTGCTTGAGCACTTTTTACTTTTCTTGTTTGAGTCTTGGGTGTGAAGAATTGAGGAATTTCTGTCTCACTCTCCATTCAAGATCTCTTTAATTTCCCTTCTGCATAATTGAGTTGAATTCAATTTCCTTTACTGCTTCAAACTTCAATTTCTCTTTAATTGTTTTGTGAACTTGGATCTGGGAAGGCAATTGAGATCTAGACTTTACTATCTAGTCTCTTGAGTCTTGAGACCCAATTTTCTTTTTGGTTCTTCTATTGAACCCCTGCTGCAATTAAATTTCCATTCCTGTTTGAATTCTAGTTATTTCCAATTTATCTTCTGCTTTATTAATTGCTGCAATTCAATTTCCCTTGCTTAAATTCTGAATTCCCAGTCCTCAAATCCCTTTTCCATTCAAGCAATTTATATTTCTTGCACTTTAAGTTACTGCAATTTACATTTCTTGCACTTTAAGTTTCAGTCATTTAATTACTTGCACTTTAAGATTCAGCCTCTTTAATTTCTGCAACTCATCCCTCTCCCTTTACAATTTCTGCTATTTACTTACTGTTGGATACAAAATCACTCAACCAATACTTGATTCGCTTGACTAAATCAACCACTGAACTAAAATTTCTCAATCCTTCAATCCCTGTGGGATCGACCTCACTCCCGTGAGTTTTATTACTTGATGTGACCCGGTACACTTGCCGGTAAGTTTTGTGTTGGATCGTTTTCCACACATCAAGTTTTGGAATGTGAAAATTGGAGTAGAATTCAACTACTCATGAAAGATTGACCTGCCGTGGCTATTTCTGTAAAAAAACCCCATTATCTTTTGTCAATGCGGGGCTCCACCAAATCCACAATGTTGGTAGGGAGGATAAGAAGGTGCTCATTATGGTAGTTCCTTGCCACCAGAACGGGGAACATCTGCTCACAGTATCGGTTAGTAAACCACGCAGTGTCCCATGCTGGAAGGCTTTTTCAAATTCATTGACCTTGATGATCCTCTTGACTCGCTTTGTTGATGGTTTGATAGCTGTTGAAGATGGTTCTGCAGCTAGCGCTCTTTTTGTTCCTCTTGTTGCCGGTGGCTTGGGGGCAGCTTTCTCTTTACCTTTCTTGATAGCCATCCTGAAAAGGGAAAAGAGAAATAATGTGTAAGCCCAAGGGTGAGAGCAAGGAAGAGGAGATTACAAGTGAAAACCAAAGCCTAGGTAAGGAAAATAGCGAATGAAAGACATGGTCATGATTCCATGGGATCAGTTCATCAATGGAAATATAGCAAGGCATTGTAGGATTGGATGCAAGATGTTTATTGGCATGCCGGCAAAGGCATGAGTAACATAAATCAAGCATCAATTATTAAAATGTATTATCACTCGTAACAAACTAACAATCAAGTTTGTATTGACAATTATATTAAATTAATAAAATATGGAAAGGGTTTTGTGAAAAACTGGCAATAGTTCAAGCTACTTTTAGGGATGTTTTCATTAGTTTTTATGCTAAATTCACATTTCTGAACTTTACTATGAGTTTGTGTGTTTTTCTGTGATTTCAGGTAATTTCTGGCTGAAATTGAGGGACTTGAGCAAAACTCTGAAAAAGGCAGACAAAAGGACTGCTGATGCTGTTGGAATCTGACCTCCCTGCACTCAAAATGGATTTTCTGGAGCTACAGAACTTCAAATCACGCGCTCTCAACGGCTTTGGAAAGTAGACATCTAGAGCTTTTCAGCAATATATAATAGTTCATACTTTATTCGGGAATTGACGACGTAAAGTGGCGCTCAACGCCAAGTACATGCTGCTGTCTAGAGTCAAACGCCAGAAACACGTCACGACCCGGAGTTGAACGCCAGAAACACGCTATAACTCGGTGTTCAACTCCAAGAGAAGCCTCAGCTCGTGGATAGATCAAGCTCAGCCCAAACATACACTAAGTGGGCCCAAAAGTGGATTTATGCATCAATTACTTACTCATGTAAACCCTAGTAGCTAGTCTAGTATAAATAGGATAATTTACTATTGTATTAGACGTCTTTTGACCACGTTCCATCTTTGGTCTCAGTTTTGTTTTATTCTTCATCTTAAGAGGCTATTGATCATGTTTTAGGGGGCTGGCCATTCAGCCATGCCTGAACCTTTCACTTATGTATTTTCAACGGTAGAGTTTCTACACACCATAGATTAAGGGTGTGGAGCTCTGCCGTACCTCAAGTTTCAATACAATTACTATTATTTTCCATTCAATTCTTTTTTATTCTTATTCCAAGATATACGTTGCACAACAACTTGATGAATGTGATGATCCGTGACACTCATCATCATTCTCACCTATGAACGCACGTGACTGACAACCACTTCCGTTCTACCTTAGGCCGGACGCATATCTCTTAGATTCCCCAACAAAATCTTTGTGGTATAAGCTAGATAGATGGCGGCATTCATGGAAATCCAGAAAGTCTAACCTTGTCTGTGGTATTTCGAGTAGGATTCCGGGAATCTGGAAAGTCTAACCTTGTCTGTGGTATTCTGAGTAAGATTCCGGTATTGAATGACTGTGACGAGCTTCAAACTCCTGAAGGCTGGGCGTTAATGACAGACGCAAAAGAATCAAGGGATTCTATTCCAACCTCATTGAGAATCGACAGATGATTAGCCGTGCTGTGACAGAGCATAGGACCATTTTCACTGAGAGGATGGGATGTAGCCATCGACAAGGGTGATATCTCCAGACGATTAGCCATGCAGTGACAGCGCATAGGACCATTTTCCCAAGAGGATGAAAAGTAGCCATTGACGACGGTGACGCCCTACATACAGCTTGCCATGGAAAGGAGTAAGAAGGATTGGATGAATGTAATAAGAGAGTAGAGATTCAAGAGGAGCACAGCATCTCCATACGCCTATCTGAAATTCCCACTATTGATTTACATAAGTATTTCTATCTTATTTTATTTTCTGTTTATTATTTATTTTGAACTTATCATAAACCATTTAATCTGCCTAACTGAGATTTACAAGGTGACCATAGCTTGCTTCATACCAACAATCTCTGTGGGATTGACCCTTACTCACGTAAGGTATTACTTGGATAACCCAGTACACTTGCTGGTTAAGTTGAACGGAGTTGTGATCACACGTGCCATTACCAGGGATTATTAAGATCCCAATTCATCACACCATGATCTCTTTGGGGTATTTTTGATAGGGCCATTAAATAAATCTCATGCAAATACAAAGAGAATGAATCATAATTTCATCCACCAATAATCGCAAGCAATTAGAAGAAAGTAGTTACCCAAATAGAGTTATAGCACCAAGGAAAATAATACAAAGAGAAATAAAGAGAAAAAGAAGAAAAAGAAAATAGAAAGAGAGAGAACCTTGAAAAGAGGATGAAAAGAGAGAGATAGTGGATGATGTGAGTGAGAAAGAAGTGAGAGAAGAGGAAGAAGAAGAAGATAAAAAAGATAGATAGAGAAGAAGAAGGAAGAAGAAAGGAGGAAGAAAGAAATTAGGATTGGGAAAGATAGAATTAGAATTAGGGAGGGTGAAAGAATGAGAATTGGCGGTGCTGGGATTTAGTGGTGTTGCGCAACCGACGCGAACGTGCAAAGTCTGAACTCTCTCCTTTTAATGTGCTTATCATGCACAGCCTTCATCTTTTCTTTGTATAGCCTAGAGTTATCGTATGCTTCTAGGCAAAGGTTCTCTAATTCTTGTAGTTGCATTTTTCTTTCAGCTTCGGCCTTCTCAAATCCCATGTTGATTTCTCTCACTGCCCAGAATGCCTTGTGTTCCACCTCCACAGGGAGGTGGCAAGCCTTTCCGTATACCAGGCGGAAGGGGCTCATCTCGATTGGTGTCTTGTGTGCTGTCTGATGTGTCGAAAGCGCATCTTGTAGCCTGCTGCTCCAGTTCTTCCTATGAGGCTTGACTATCTTTTCCAGGATATGCTTGATCTCTCTATTAGATACATCTACTTGTCCGTTAGTCTGTGGGTGGTAGGCAGTTGCTACCTTGTGGACAATCCCATGCTTCTTCAGTAGTCCTGCTAATCTCCTGTTACAAAAGTGAGTGCCTTGATCACTCACGATTGCTCGTGGTGATCCAAAATGATAGATAATATGGTTTCTAACAAAGGAGACAACAGTGTTAGCATCATCAGTACGGATAGGAATGACTTCCAGCCATTTAGAAACATAATCTACAGCTAACAGTATATAAAGATAATCACTGGAGTTTGGAAATGGATCCAAGAAGTCAATGCCCCAAACATCAAAAATCTCATAGAACACCATAATTTATTGGGGCATCTCATCCCTCTTGGATATATTACCAAACCTCTGGCATGGGAAACAAGATTTACAGAAGGCAGCAACATCTTTAAAAAGAGTAGGCCACTAGAATCCACAGTCAAAAATTTTTCTAGCTGTTCTTTGAGGGCCAAAATGTCCACCACTCTCAGAGGAGTGGCATGCCTCTAAAATAGACTGGAATTCTGATTGAGGCACACACCTTAGTAAGTAGGCTCGGAATTTATCCAGAGAAAAAACAATGGCTAGAAGCTTTTTTTCAAGGGTAGTGTAATTGGACTGAGCAGCGTCTAATGTCTTTGAAGCATATGCAATTACGAAAGGATCCTTACCTGCGAGCTAGGCCAGCGCCGCTCCTACAGCATGGTTGGAGGCATCACACATAATCTCAAAGGGCTGGCTTCAGTCTGGTCCTCTCACAATTGG
This sequence comes from Arachis duranensis, assembly GCF_000817695.3. NCBI lineage: Eukaryota > Viridiplantae > Streptophyta > Magnoliopsida > Fabales > Fabaceae > Arachis > Arachis duranensis. The sequence goes on along the minus strand of NC_029780.3, from coordinate 74,274,787 downwards.
AGCTTGAGTCAAGGCGATCTTCAGCTTATCAAATGCTTCCATAGAGTCCGCACTCAGCTCGAACTCAACATCCTTCTGCAGCAGTCTAGATAATGGTAAAGCTACCTTATTGAAGTCCTTGATGAATCTCCGGTAAAAACCTATATGGCCAAGGAACGAATGAACTTCCCTCACAGAGGAGGGGTAAGGTAAACTAGAAATGACATCTACCTTTGCTGGGTCTACAGAAATACCAGTATTAGAGACAACGTGTCCTAGAACAATACATTGTTGGACCATAAAATGACACTTTTCAAAATTCAAAACAAGGTTTAAACTAACACACCTGTTGATGACAAGTCATCTTAGGCTAGTATCACAAGCCTTTTTCATTTATTTTTACTTGGTTTTCATACATTCTTAGGCAATAAGTAAGTGTTTGGATGAGAAATTCATGGTTGTCTTGATTTAATCAAACATTGCTAATTTTATGCATTTTCATGAGATTTATTCGAGAATTGATTAGTATTATGAAAGATGCAAAATCTTGTGATTATGCCAAGGCTTTGATGAATTTGTTTAGTTGATGATAGGTGAAAGGAAGCATGAAGGAAGATTGAAGAAGAAGCAACGTTGGAAGAAGGGGCAGAGCAAGTCTCTGCATAAGTGCTGATGCTCACGTTTGAGGGAGCATTGGACATCCAATGCTACCCCCAACGTTGTGATAAAAATTTCAATTATGGAGCCAAATGGGTTTTAAGCGACGCGTACGCGTCACACGTCTATGACGTGTACGCGTGAAAAAGCAGACTTTCTTCATCTGCGCGGACGCGTGCGTCACACGCACGCGTGGAATGGCAAAATTGATCATCCACGCAGATGCGTGGGTCACGCGTACGCATCAAAAATGAACGTTGGGGGTCCAACATTGTGTCAAACATGACCCTCCAACGTCCGCGACGAGGAGCCCAGAATCTGGAGTTGAGAATTTTAAATCGACGCGTACGCGTCAATGACGCGTATGCGTGGATTGGAAAAATGGCAATGCACGCGGTAGCGTGAAGCACGCGCATGCATGGATAAGCATTTCTGGCCATTTTGCGCGGACGCGCAGGGTCCGCGCACACGTGGATATGTGAACGTTGGGCCTCCAATATTGAATCAAACGTTAATGACAGAACCAGAACCAGATTTTTCCATGTACGTTTGATTCAACATTTGGACAAAAATGTTGACGCCAATTTCAACACCAGAAAGGCATAATTGGCACACTCTTCTCAATTTCATTAGGCACCAATCCAATCAATCCTTGCTTCAATTAAGGCCAATGCCCATATCCAAGTACACTGAAGATCCAAGAAGAAGCCTATAAATAGAAGAATGTTTGAAGATGAGAAGAAGGCTGGCTCTACTTGAGCATTAGGAGTAGGATAGAATAGAAAGTCCTCTTTGAAACACTTTTTAATTTTTCTGCATTATTACATTTTCAAGTATTGAATTCAATTCCACAGTTTCATTTTCATTGAGCATGATTTACTCTTCTGCACATTTACATTTTCTGTAATTGTTTTGATTGATCGATCTATTGCTTCCTTTAATTTCCAGCACCCAGCCCCCTTTACATTTGATGCAATTTACATTTCCTGTTCTCTAAGATTTTGTCAATTTACTTCCTGCAGGTGAGATCTGCTGCAATTTTACTTTCCTTGTCATTCAAGCTTCAGCTAATTTACATTTTGCTCTTTATTTTCAATGCCTGCAATTTAAATTCCTTGCAATTTCCTTTCTGTTGGTTACACTTCACACAATTCACTCAATGTTAGCTTGACTAAATTAATCACCCACTAAAGTTGCTTGATCCATCAATCCCTGTGGGATCGACCTCACTCTAAGTGAGTTTTACTACTTGATGTGACCCGGTACACTTGCCGACGAGTTTAGGTGTTGGAAATCTGTTTTCCAAAAACACCATCAAGTTTTTGGCGCCGTTGCCGGGGATTGATATAGATCGACAATGATTAAGTGGGTGAGAAGTCTAGATTAAGCATTTTTCTTTGTTTTTGTTCTCTGTTTTAAGCTGATAGCAAGGTGTTTGAATTATTGCCTCACTAAGAAATTTTTCTCTGAGATATGCATTTCAATTTTCACTGGTTGTGTGTTTTACAAAATTTAAATGGAGTTCAACTCTTCTTATGATCAAACAAATTTCATGGGATATTATCCACCATCACCAATCTCTAATTGTGGCTGGGAATATCACCAAGAATTTACAAATCCTGAGCACTCCAATCCAGGGAGATTTGCTTTAGAGACACAAGATGAGTAAGAGAATCATATGTGATATTTTCCTCCACCACAAGATGATTCAAGTTATTCTAATGGTGGCTGGGAATATCACCAAGAAACTACCGATTTTGAGCAATCCAATTAGTAGGGATATGCTAATCAAGATAATTCCATGGAATACTACCCAACACCACAAAATAATTCATGTTATTATGCTAATGGTGGATGGGAGTATCAACAAGGAATAAACAAGTATGAATACATCCCAGAGCCACAAAATGATTTATACTGCTATAATAACCACTCAGATTGTGACTGGGAGGGTCAAAATCAAAGAGATCTTGATGATCTATACTTTGTTCATCAAGAGACATCATCACTGGAGTATGCTTTCAAAAAATTCATGCAAAATTGTTCCCCAATACCACCAAATGAACCATACCGTGATGAATTCTACAATGATTCACATTGTGGATGGGAGGATCAAAACCAGAAAGTATTTGACAGTTCATATCCCACTTGTCAAGAGCCATCATCACTTGAGCAAACCTTCAATTCACTTATGCAAAATTGTCCAACCTCACCTCCCATTTCTTCACTTGAAAATTTTTCATCACTTGATTTTACCTTAGTACAAAACTTCCTTCAAGATCCATACAACTCATCTCATCATTCATAAAATTCATTCCACAACTCACAAAATTCACATTCCATACAAACTTCCATGAACCAAAGCCTCTCAAGGCTTGAAACCATGCTTGAAAGATATGAAAGGGAAACGTAAAGATCCTGGAATGACCAAGAGAACTCCCTCAAAAACATGGAAGTGCTGGTAAACCAAATGTTAAATGTGAAGGAGGAAGTGGAAGAGCACAATGAAGAGGCCCTTGAACTAATTGAAGATCCCCTTCAAAAGTCCAGAGAATTGTTGAAAAGACAAGAACAACTCATGGAGAAACAACAACAATCCTGGAAGGAACAAGAGATCCTCTTCAAGGAAGTGGATGAGCACTTAGAGAAAAAAAGGAGAAACTTAGAACTGCTAAGTGAGGAAGACACTCAAGAGAAGTCATACTCAAGTGAAGTAGAGAAGTGCATAAAGGAAGAGCTCAAGGAACCATCATTGCAAGGGACTCTTGATGAAGAGAAAACTCCATTAATAACACAGCAACCAAGACTTAGATTCAAAGAAGTGAAGGCAACTAACAAGAGCACCACTCCTGTCCCTAATCTAGCAAGCAAGATCAATTAAGCCATTTACAAAAGAAAGCTTGATGAGGAGAGGCCAAGACAAGGGACAGTAGCTGAATCTTCTCCCCCCTTGAGGTCATTCCTCTTAATAAACTGAAAGAAGAGGAAGAAAGTCATCAGCTACAGGTCAGTAGTTTTACTTTCTTAGTTATTTCAATAAAGAAGTTAAGTAGATTTCTCTGTATTGCAAAGAGCTAAGTTTGGTGTTGCACACCAAAGTAATTAAGGGGTGAATGTTGGAAGCTAAGTTTGGTGTTCCACCAAAAATTTCATTAAGAATACATTGCACCCTCAGCATGACTAGTATCAGCTCCAAACCATCAGAGAAACTACTTAACAATTGTTATGTTTCTAGTTTTTAGGTGTTTGCTAGTTTATATCCATTTTCTAGGTCATAGTTTACTTTCCTAATAAAAAGCACTTGAAGTTTCATGCAGGTATTTATTCTGCTTCATATAGACGTAGGCAAGGAACTAAGTTTGGTGTTCCCACACCAACTTAGGTTCAGAGGATCACAAGCATACATGCATGCTAACTGTCTCTCAAGTGCTTGGGGAACAAGCAACTTTCAATATATTTTGTAGGAAGTCATTCAATCTCTTGGAGGAAAAGGTACATCATCATGGACAAAGGAAGGACATAAAACCCAACAATGATGATGATACAGAGGAAACAAATGGACTTCAAGAGGTTGTACTGTTCTCTGATTGACTTTGGCTCAAATATGCTAATTGAAAGTGCAGATGTTCCCTGTTGAGTAGTTTTTTTAGATTTATTTACTGGCTGCTAGTTTGTTTGTTTTCATGTTGTTTTGGCTTGTTAGTTTAAGTGCTTGATTCACTTTCATCCTACTTAAATTATATGCTTTGTTCCTCATGCTTGAATAAAAGAAAAATTATTGTGAAATAGAGAAAGAGTAAAAGTCTAATATGATATGAGACAAAATAAAGTTATGTAGTGGTATGTGCTGGTTCATTAGTTGATTTATAAACAAGGCTGAATGTTGGCATGACTTTGTGATATGAATTTGAGTTAAATTTCATGAGACTTGACATATGAAAAAGGTCCAAAATACAAGAAAGAAAATGCAAGAAAAAGAAGCAAAAAGAAATAAACAAGACTGGGCACCAATGGCTTAAGATTTGGATATATACCTGTGATGTTCTTGTACAAAGATAAGCTTGGATAACTAGGTTCTAAGGGATGCTTCATCCCCCGGCAACTTGGGTTAACTAACCCGGGATTGCCAACCGAAAAACCACCATCAAGAGCTACTTTGAGACAAAGCATTTAGTAACCCAAAGAGGTGCTGGGCATCAATTTCCAAAAAAACAAAACAAAGCTAAATGCCTGTGATGTGTGTGTGCTAAAGAGAGGCTTGAGCAAGTAAGCCCATAGGGGTGTCTCAACACCTAGCATCTTGAACCAACTGAGGCGGGAATGCTGGCTGAAAGCTTACTCTAAAAAGCTACCTTACCACATAGCATTAAGCCTCAGCCAAGAAAGAGAACAAGAAAAGAACTAAGGACCAAGCAATAACAAGTCTTATTTTTTGTGTAATTCAAGTAAGGATCCAAAAGAATGTTGATGACTCAGCCACAGAATAAAAATCCCTAAGATACCATGCATGAAAACCCCATTTATCAGTATTCAATGTCTCCCAATAAAAATCTTATACACTTCTCTGCTTCTAGAATTTTTTTCTTATGTTCTACTGCTTGCTTGGGGACAAGCAAGATTTAAGTTTGGTGTTGTGATGACAAGTCATCTTAGGCTAGTTTCACAAGCCTTTTTCATTTGTTTTTACTTGGTTTTCATGCATTCTTAGGCAATAAGTAAGTGTTTGGATGAGAATTCATGGTTGTCTTGATTTAATCAAACATTGCTAATTTTATACATTTTCATAAGATTTATGCAAGAATTGATTAGTATTATGAAAGATGCAAAATCTTGTGATTATGCCAAGGCTTTTGATAAATTTGTTTGGTTGATGATTGATGACAAGTCATCATATACCCATTTTTCAAGCTAATTTCACTTGTTTCACTAGTCTTTATGCACTTTCTTACATCCTAAGTAAGTAAATTGGAATAAAAATGCATGACTTCTTTAAATCAAACAGCCACCATTAAATTGATGCTAAATCATGAGGTTTGAACTAAAATTAATTGATTTTTAATGAATTATAAACCTTATGAGTTTAGAGATACTTTGATTGGTTGTTTTGGTTTCTTGTAGGTGAAGAAAGGAAGAAAAGAAGAAAAACGTGGCTTAGGAAGTGTGGCCAAGAGATAAGCAAACACTGCCCTCCACAAGAGCACATTGCCCTCCAGGAGAGCAGCATAATGAACCAAGCCTTGAAAAGCATCACTGCCCTGCCCACAGCAAGGGCGGAGCACAATTTGATGCCAAGGACCAAAGGAAGCAAAAACTCTGCCCTGCCCTCCTCAAGAGCAATATCGGGCTGCATCCAAGAATAATTCAAAAGGAAATTGCTCCTTAGTGCTTCCTATGGGTTTCGAACCCAAGAACAAGGAGGAAAGGAGTAGCGCTCAAGCACTAGGAAAACAAGCAAAAATTGGCTTGCTTTCAATCTCCCAGGATCGAACACGGCTCCATGAGGAAGCAAGGAACTAGGCCTTACTTTGGTGCCAAGAAAACCAAGGAAAAGGAGCAGCATGTGCCTCCACTGAGTTTCGAACGTGGGACTTCACCATTGGCAACATTGCCCTGCCCTCCACAAGGGCAGGGCAGCATTTTGTGGTGCATGGCCAGCGCACAAAATTGACGCGCACCAAGGGAGTCTCGGCCAGCAGCAGCACGCACGGGCAGCACTTGGCGCACCATGGCAACTCTGCCCTGCCCTCCACAAGGGCAGGGCAGCATCCTGATGCATCACACACACCAAGCACGCACGCAATGAGCCGCATGCACCATTTCCTGCTCTACCCTCCACAAGGGCAGGGTAGCCTCCTGGAAGCTAATCTCTCATGGGCTGAAAATTGGATTAAAAATCCAATTTAATTCATTTCTTCACCAAATCAAAAGCCCATCCAAATTCCAAAATCCAAGGATAGAAAGTTTATAAATAGGAGATAGTTTGATGTAATTAGGACCTTTTTTTATTTTGGAGAACCTTTTCTTTTGATTTTGAATTTTTACATTCGGGAACTTCATTTTCTTTGAGAGCTTGGAACTGAGATTTAGAGAATTGGGAAGGAGAATTGATCTCTCTTCTTCCTCGTTCTTGCTTGAGCACTTTTTACTTTTCTTGTTTGAGTTTTGGGTGTGAAGAATTGAGGAATTTCTGTCTCACTCTCCATTCAAGATCTCTTTAATTTCCCTTCTGCATAATTGAGTTGAATTCAATTTCCTTTACTACTTCAAACTTCAATTTCTCTTTAATTGTTTTGTGAACTTGGATCTGGGAAGGCAATTGAGATCTAGACTTTACTATCTAGTCTCTTGAGTCTTGAGACCCAATTTTCTTTTTGGTTCTTCTGTTGACCCCCTGCTGCAATTAAATTTCCATTCCTGTTTGAATTCTAGTTATTTCCAATTTATCTTCTGTTTTATTAATTGCTGCAATTCAATTTCCCTTGCTTAAATTCTGAATTCCCAGTCCTCAAATCCCTTTTCCATTCAAGCAATTTATATTTCTTGCACTTTAAGTTACTGCAATTTACATTTCTTGCACTTTAAGTTTCAGTCATTTAATTACTTGCACTTTAAGATTCAGCCTCTTTAATTTCAGTTCTCTTTAATTTCTGCAACTCATCCCTCTCCCTTTACAATTTCTGCTATTTACTTACTGTTGGATACAAAATCACTCAACCAATACTTGATTCGCTTGACTAAATCAACCACTGAACTAATTTGTGTTGGATTGTTTTCCACACATCAAGTTTTTGGCGCCGTTGCCGGGGATTGATTAGATCAACAATGATTAAGTGGGTGAGAAGTCTAGATCAAGCATTTTCTTTGTTTTTGTTCTCTGTTCTAAGTTGAAACCAAGGTGTTTGTGTTTTTGCCTCACTAAGAATTTCTATCTCTGTGACATGAATTTCAATTTTCATTAATGTTGCATTTTACAAAGTATAAATGGAGTTCAACTCATCTTATGGTCAAACAAAATTTTATGGGATATTGCCCACCATCACCAACCTTTAATGATAGCTGGGAATACCACCAAGAGAATACACATTCTGAGCACTCCAATCCATGGAGAAATGCTTCAAAACCACAAGATGAGCAAGAAAATCAAATGGGATATTTCTCACTACCACAAAATGATTCAAGTCATTATTCTCATGGTGGCTGGGAGTATAACCAAGAAACTGCAAATTCTGAGCAGTCAAGTCTAATGAGAAATTGCCCAACCTCACCCTCCAATTCTACATTTGAAAATTCTTCATCAATTAACTATGCCTTAACACAAAATCCATCCCATGACTCACAACCAACACAAACTTCCACAAGCCAAGGACTCTCAAGGATTGAGTCCATGCTCAAAAGATGTTGGGAGGAGGAAAAGAAATTCTGGAAAAGAAAAAAGAACTTCTTCACAAACATGGAAGTGCACTTAGCTCAATTGTTGAGTGCAACGAAGAAAGTGGAAAGACAAGATGAGGAAGCCTCTGTGTCAAGCAAAATTTTAATGAAAAATGAGGTGGAGGAGGCATTTGATCCTGAACTTTTACATTCACAAGAGCCACATGAGATGACAATGAAACATAAAGATTCCTGTGACAATGAAACATAAAGATTTCCTCCCAGAGGCATTAATGGAAAATCATGAAGAAGAAAGGGAGGAAGACACTCAAGAGAAGTCAAACTCAAGTGAAGCAGAAAATCACATGAAGGAAGGGGTCATGGAACCACCAATTCAAGAGGCTCTAGATGAATACGAAACTCCAATAATCACACAGCAACCAAATCTTGAATCCAAAGAAGTGAAGGCAACTAGCAAGAACACCAATTTTGTCCCTAATCTAGCAAGCAAGATCAATCAAGCCATTTGCAAAAGGAAGCTTGCTGAGGAAAGGCCAAGACAAGGGACACTAGCTGAATCTTTCCCTCCTTTGAGGTCATTCCTCTTAACAAAATGGAAGAAGAGGAAGAAAGTGAAGAACAACATGTCAAGCTAATGACACTAAAAGAGCACTTGTTGGGAGGTAACCCAACTGTAGGTATAATTTCTTCTCTGCTTTGTTTTCGTTCTTTACTTTGATTAAATTCAATAAATGGGCATATGGTTACATTCTAAGTTTGGTGTTGTCTTGCAACAACTTATTTTCAATCTTTTTGGATGATTGCATCAAAT
>NC_029780.3:74263578-74264980 GCF_000817695.3 Arachis duranensis | reverse complement strand
GAGCTTAATGAAGTCCTCTAATTAAATGCTTGTGGTGCTTATGTATCAAGTGGTAATACTTGAAAACAAAGCATTTAGAAGTCGTAGCTTTGTTATCAACTCATGGGGCAAAGCACCCAAAAGGAGAAGCTAAAAAAAATCAAAAGCTTGTTTCAAGGAAGAAATATAAGAAAAAGATTTCATAAAATGAGCTAGATAGAAGCATCAATCATTTACATTTCTTTTGTGATTGAAGCATGCATAGAAAACTAGCTAACCATGAACATTGAGTTGCTATTCTTCTTACCTTGGATTGTCAATCTTTATTGCATGATTCTTTTCTTGCTTGGGGACAAGCAAGGTTTAAGTTTGGTGTTGTGATGACATGTCATCATATACCTATTTTTCTATGCTTTTTCATACAAGAAATTGATGATTTGTGCTTAAATATTGAATGCTTTTGTGCTTAAATGATATATTTTCTTGATCTTTTACTTTTATAAATCTTGTAGGAAATAAGAAGAAAAAGAAGCAAAGAAGCACAAAATAAGCTAAAAAGGAGAAAAAAAAGAGCTTTGGGGAACACTTTGAAGTTGGAGCACGCTTTGGAGCCTTAGGCCACGCTTTTAAAAGCGTGGCCCATGACCAAATCAAAGGAGGAAGCAACCAGCACGCACACTGCCCTGCCCTTGCCAAGGGCAGGGCAATATCATGATGAAACAAAGTGAGGTTGGAAGCAAATTTTCGCTAAGTTAAAATCTGGGCGCTCACAGCATGACCATGCCTATTTCAAAGGGCTATAACTTGAGCTACAGACATCCAATTGATGTGCTTCCAGTTGCGTTGGAAACCTGACATTCCGAGATTTCCAACAATATACAGCAATCCATATTTGGCGCACAATTGAGGCATGAGTGAAAGGCATCTTTAAGGGCAAAAAATAAGCGAAAATAAACCAAAGTGCTTCCACCAAGGTTCGAAGCTGGAGCCTCACTCCAAAGCAATGTAGCGCTCATTATTCTGCTATACCCTCTTGGAGAGCAGGGCAATGTCGTGCTTCACTTCATGAAAAATTAAGGAAAATTGCTCCCTAAATGCTTTCACCAAGGTTCGAATTTGGGAACTCCCCTTGGCACGCACATGGGTATGCATGACACGGGCATCCTTGGCGCACACAAAGGAGCTTGGGCGCGCAGCTTGGACGCACCATGACAACATTGCCCTGCCCTCCACAAGGGCAGGGCAGCATCCTGATGCTTCTAAGCCTTGGCATGCAAATTAGATACCCACACAAAGTTTCCCTGCTCTGCCCTCCACAAGAGCATGGCAGCCTCCTGGGAGCAACATATGGGCCAAAATCAACCAAAATTCAATTTAATTCAATTCCTCACCAAATTAAATCAAGGCCATCCAAGACCCATTC
>NC_029780.3:74261694-74263494 GCF_000817695.3 Arachis duranensis | reverse complement strand
AAAGCCCACATCATCACTCAAAGGCACATGGATCAATTAGATTAGGATTTTCATTTTAATTGTAATTTGTTTTAATTTTCACTTTGTAAAGCCTATATAAAGGCATCAATTCCATCTCACTAAGGGAGGCTAAATCCATTAGGGAGTAGTAATAGTAGATAGCTCTCTCTTTTAGTTTTCATTTCTGTTTTGAATCTTGGGTGGAGATTGGAAGGAATTCTGTTTTCATTCTCCATCTGCAACTTCTCTTGTTATTTTTCTGCATAATTAAAGAAATTAAAGATTTGATTCAAAACTCTCTTTACTGCTTGCTTCTCTTCTTTCTTCTGCAAACTTGTTTTCTGTTGAATCAAGGAAGGGAGTGAGATCTAGACTTGTTCTCTAGTCTCATCCAACACTTGAGATCTTCAACTTTCCTTTAGCTATTGCAATTGAGCTGCATTTTACTTTTTGTTTGGTTCCTCAATTCAGTTTACATTAAGCTTGCTACAAATCTCATTTACATTTCCTGCACAATTTTAATTCCTCTGCAATTGCTCTAAGTTCTGATTCACTTCAATTTTGCTTCTCTGTTTACATTGCTCCCAATTTACTTTCCTGTAATTTAAGCTTGCTACAAGAGTTTTGAGTTCTGATCTATTGCTCTCTTTAATTTCCAGCACCCAACCCCCCTTTACTTTTCATGCAATTTATATTTCTTGTCATTTAAGATTTTGTCAATTTACTTTTCTTGCTCTTTAAGTTTCCTGCCATTTACATTCTGTGATTTAAGTTCATTGCTATTTACATTCTGCTACAACAATTCTCACTCACCAATGTTAGCTTGACTAAACTAATCACCCACTAAAATTGTTTGATCCATCAATCCCTGTGGGATCGACCTCACTCTTGTGAGTTATTACTACTTGATGCGACCCGGTACACTTGCCGGTTTCGATATGTGTGTTGGAAATTCGACCCAATAGTGCAAGGTAGGAAGAAATCTCCAGGATCTTCAAGCTTGGGAGAAAGTCCTTTTCTGATTAGTGCACTGCATTCTTCAGTGAGCATTACAGTCTCTTTCTCATTCCAGTTCCTTTTCTTGTTGATGAGCTCCTTTAAGAACTTGGCATATAGAGGCGTTTGCTCCAATACCTCAGCCAAGGGTATGTTGATCTCTAGCTTCTTGAAAGTCTCAAGGAATTTGTGGAAATGTTGATCCTTTACTTCTTTTTGGAATCTCTGTGGATAAGGTAATGGGGGTGTAAGACTCTTCTCCACTTGTTGCTGTCTTGGATTTGGTTCTTCCATGATCTGCTTTCCCTTCTTTAAATTCTGTGGTTGGTTGTTCTCTTCTGTGAGCTTTTCTGGGACATTCTTGCTTGTTATGTCCTTGTTGTTAGCTCCATCTTTCTTTGTTGGCTCTTTGTCATTCTTCATAAGTTTCTTAGTTGCCCCTTGGTTGCCATCCACCAATGTCTTTCCACTCCTTAATTGCACAGCTTTGCATTCTTCTTTTGGATTAGGAATGGTGTCACTTGGTAGTGAGCTTGAAGGTCTCTCAATAGAAATCTGCTTGGAGATCTGTCCAATCTGTCTTTCTAGGCTCTTCATGGAAGCTTCTTGGTTCTTTGTTGTCAATTCTTGGTTCTTCATCATCTTCTCCATGAGCATCTCCAGATTAGTAATCTTCTGAGAATCTTGTGAGATTGGTTGGTTTTGGGGTGTTGATGGATGATGGTAAGTATTTAGGTTAGTTGGTTGGTTATTGGGTGGATAATGGTTAGAGTTGGGGTAATTATTTTGGGGTTTTCTGTAAAA
>NC_029780.3:74246729-74261604 GCF_000817695.3 Arachis duranensis | reverse complement strand
CTTTTGGCCATTTGCTCAAACTGTTGTTGAATTTGCTGCTGCATCATTTTGTTCTGAGCTAGGATTGAATCCACTCCTTCCAACTCCATTACTCCTCTCCTTTATGATGGTTGGCGTTGCCTTTGGTGAGCAAAGAAATATTGATTGTTAGCCACCATATCAATGAGGTTCTGAGCTTCCTCTGCAGTTTTCATCAATTGCAATGATCCTCCAGCTGAGTGATCAAGTGCCTCTTGAGCCTTCAGAGTAAGTCCTTCATAGAAGTTCTGCTGCTTGTCCCACTCACTGAACATCTCTGGTGGACATTTCCTCAGCAGCGCCTTATATCTTTCCCATGCTTCATATAAATTTTCAGCCTCCATTTGGGTGAATGTCTGCACCTCAGTCTTCAATCTTATGATCCTTTGAGGGGGATAAAATTTGGCAAGAAACTTGCTCACCAAATCATCCCAGTGTTGATGCTCTACTTTGGAAATGTTTCTAGCCATTGAGTGGCTTTGTCCCTGAGAGAGAATGGGAACAACAGCAGCTTGTATATGTCAGGGTGCACTCCATTGCTCTTAACTGTATCACAGATCCATTGCTGCTAATCTGCATAATGAAAAGCCCTTAACTGCAAATTGGATCCTGGAGGTACATGCAAAAAACGAATTTCCAACACACATATCGAACCGGAAAGTGTACCGGGTCACATCAAGTAGTAATAACTCACAAGAGTGAGGTCGATCCCACAGGGATTGATGGATCAAGCAATTTTAGTGGGTGATTAGTTTAGTCAAGCTAACATTGGTGAGTGAGAATTGTTGCAGCAGAATGTAAATAGCAATGAACTTAAATCACAGAATGTAAATGGCAGGAAACTCAAAGAGCAAGAAAAGTAAATTGACAAAATCTTAAATGACAAGAAATGTAAATTGCATGAAAAGTAAAGGGGGGTTGGGTGCTGAAAATTAAAGAGAGCAATAGATCAGAACTCAAAACTCTTGTAGCAAGCTTAAATTACAGGAAAGTAAATTGGGAGCAATGTAAACAGAGAAGCAAAATTGAAGTGAATCAGAACTTAGAGCAATTGCAGAGGAATTAAAATTATGCAGGAAATGTAAATGAGATTTGCAGCAAGCTTAATGTAAACTGAATTGAGGAACCAAACAAAAAGTAAAATGCAGCTCAATTGCAATAGCTAAAGGAAAGTTGAAGATCTCAGGTGTTGGATGAGACTAGAGAACAAGTCTAGATCTCACTCCCTTCCTTGATTCAACAGAAAACAAGTTTGCAGAAGAAAGAAGAGAAGCAAGCAGTAAAGAGAGTTTTGAATCAAATCTTTAATTTCTTGAATTATGCAGAAAAATAACAAGAGAAGTTGCAGATGGAGAATGAAAACAGAATTCCTTCCAATCTCCACCCAAGATTCAAAACAGAAATAAAAACTAAAAGAGAGAGCTATCTACTACTACTACTCCCTAATAGAGTTAGCCTCCCTTAGTGAGATGGAATTGATGCCTTTATATAGGCTTTACAAAGTGAAAATTAAAACAAATTACAATTAAAATGAAAATCCTAATCTAATTGATCCATGTGCCTTTGAGTGATGATGTGGGCTTTTCTTGCTTTGGATTTGAGGAGAAATGGGTTTGGTTGGCCTTGATTCAATTTGGAGAGGAATTGAATTTAAATGGAATTTTGGTTGGATTTTGGCCCATGAGTGTTTGCTCCCAGGAGGCTGCCCTGCCCTTGTGGAGGGCAGAGCAGGGAAGCCTTGTGTAAGGATCCAACTAGCGTGCCAAATTGGGAGGGGCATCAGGATGCTGCCCTGCCCTTGTGGAGGGCAGGGCAACGTTGTCATGGTACGTCCAGGCTACGCGCCCAAGCTCCTTTGTGTGTGCCAAGGATGCCCGTGTCATGCATACCCATGTGCGTGCCAAGGGGAGTTCCCAAATTCGAACCTTGGTGAAAGCATTTGGGGGAGCAATTTTCCTTGATTTTTCATGAAGTGAAGCACGACATTTCCCTGCTCTCCAAGAGGGCAGAGCAGAATAATGAGCGCTACATTGCTTTGGAGTGAGGCTCCAGCTTCGAACCTTGGTGGAAGCACTTTGGTTTATTTTTACTTAATTTTGGCCCTTAAAGATGCCTTTCACTCATGCCTCAATTGTACGCCAAATATCGATTGCTGTATATCGTTGGAAAGCTCTGAATGTCAGCTTTCCAACGCAACTAGAAGCACATCAATAGGACGTCTGTAGCTCAAGTTATAGCCCTTTGAAGTAGGCATGGTCATGCTGTGAGCGCCCAGATTTTAACTTAGCGAAAATTTGCTTCCAACCTCACTTTGTTTCATCATGATATTGCCCTGCCCTTGGCAAGAGCAGGGCAGTGTGCGTGCTGGTTGCTTCCTCCTTTGATTTGGTCATGGGCCACGCTTTTAAAAGTGTGGCCTAAGGCTCCAAAGCGTGCTCCAACTTCAAAGTGTTCCCCAAAGCTCTTTTTTTTTCTCCTTTTTAGCTTATTTTGTGCTTCTTTGCTTCTTTTTCTTCTTATTTCCTACAAGATTTATAAAAGTAAAAGATCAAGAAAATATATCATTTAAGCACAAAAAAGATTGACAATCCAAGGTAAGAAGAATAGCAACTCAATGTTCATGGTTAGCTAGTTTTCTAAGCATGCTACAATCACAAAAGAGATGTAAATGATTGATGCTTCTATCTAGCTCAATTTATGAAATCTTTCACTTATATTTCTTCCTTGAAACAAGCTTTTGATTTTTTTTAGCTTCTCCTTTTGGGTGCTTTGCCCCATGATTTAATAACAAAGCTACGACTTCTAAATGCTTTGTTTTCAAGTATTACCACTTGATACATAAGCACCACAAGCATTTAATTAGAGGACTTCATTAAGCTCATCATTTTTTTTTCTTTTCTTGACTCTCTAATCATTGATGCTCAGAGCCTTGAGCTTTGAGGGAGTGCTTTTACGCTTGAGCCTAGCCTTGAATTCTAAGTGTTTTGCTTTCAAGCATTTGGCTTGATACATAAACACCACAAGCACTTAGCAAATAAATTGCCATTGGTACTCAGAGCCTTCAGCTTTCTCATTCTTTCCCTTTTTCTTTTCTTGCTTTAATTGTATTTGCTTCTTCAAGGTTTTCATGATTTCAAAAGATTTCACAAAATGTACTAGATGAAAAACTTCAATTAAATGAAATCCAATGCAATTGAGCAACAATCAATTATACTAGCTTTCCAATACTTGTATGCACATGCTAAATTCTTCTTTAATTCCATGTTTGTTTATGATCATGATGCTTTTTTGCTTTTGAATTCATAAAACTCAAGTTGGTAGTCATAATACCACAGCAACATGTTACAAATCAAGATTCAAGCTATGCTTTATTCATACACACATGTAAACAGAAAAGATGAAGACAATCATGCAATAGCACATGTGTTTTAAGCAAGCAAAATTAAAGATAACAATCAAGGCACAAGAGACAGAGACATTTTGATTGCATAGATAAGAAGGTATGCACAATACATTGCATAAAAGATAAGTGGCACACCAAACTTAGTGTGACACTTTCACTTGGAATTAATGCAAGTATCTTGTAAGAATTAGAACCAAATTTTGTTGCATAGCAACACCAAACTTAGAATGCAACCATATGTCAATTTATTTGAACTAAAACTAAACAAAAGAAGCTGTTATTTGTTGAATACAATCACCAAGCCAAGATTTGTCATGAATAAGGTTTAGACTTTCCGGATTCTCATGAATGCCGCCATCAATTCTAGCTTATACCATAAAGATTCTGATTAAGGAATCCAAGAGATATGCACCCGGTCTAAGGTTGAACGGAAGTGGTTGTCAGTCAAGCGTTCATAGGTGAGAATGATGATGAATGTCACGGATCATCACATTCATCATGGTGAAGTGCAACGAATATC
Organism: Arachis duranensis; assembly: GCF_000817695.3. Taxonomy (NCBI): domain Eukaryota; kingdom Viridiplantae; phylum Streptophyta; class Magnoliopsida; order Fabales; family Fabaceae; genus Arachis; species Arachis duranensis. The sequence continues at coordinate 74,257,663 of NC_029780.3, read as the reverse complement.
TTAGAACAGGAATAACTGAATTGAATAGAAAATAGTAGTAATTGCATTAAAACTCGAGGTACAGCAGAGCTCTACACGCTTAATCTATGGTGTGTAGAAACTCCACCATTGAAAATACATAAGTGATGGTGGTCCAGGCATGGCCGAATGGCCAGCCCCCAAGAACGTGATCAATAGTCTTCTAAGATGAATAATAGAATAAAACTGAGACCAAAGATGTAACATGGTCAAAAGACGACTAATACACTAGTAAAATGTTCTATTTATACTAAACTAGCTACTAGGGTTTACAGAAGTAAGTAATTGATGCAGAAATCTACTTCCGGGGCCCACTTGGTGTGTGCTTGGGCTGAGCTTGAGCTTTACACGTGCAGAGACTTCTTTTGGATTTGAACGCCAAGTTGTAACGTGTTTTTGGCGTTCAACTCTGGTTCGTGACGTGTTTCTGGCGTTTGACTCCAAAATGCAGCATGGAACTGGCGCTATCATCTAATCTCGAATAAAGTATGGACTATTATATATTGCTGGAAAGCTATGGATGTCTACTTCTTAACACCATTGAGAGCGCGCCATTTAGAGTTTTTTAGCTCCAGAAAATTCATTTTGAGTGCAGGGAGGTCAGAATCCAATAACATCAGCAGTCCTTTGTCAGCCTTCTATCAGAGTTTTGCTCAGGTCCCTCAATTTCAGCCAGAAATTACCTGAAATCACAGGAAAACACACAAACTCATAGTAAAGTCTAGAAATGTGAACTTAGCATAAAAACTAATGAAAACATCCCTAAAAGTAGCTAGATCCTACTAAAAACAACCTAAAAACAATGCCAAAAAACGTATAAATTATCGGCTCATCAGTATGCGTCTATGATGCGTATGCGTGAAAAAGCAGACTTTCTTCATCTGCGTGCACGCGTGCGTCACGCGCACGCGTGGAATGGCAAAAGTGACCATCCACGCGGACGCGTGGGTCACGTGTATGCGTCAAAAATGAACGTTAGTGGTCCAACGTTGCGTAAAACGTGGCCCTCCAACGTCCATGACGAGGAGCCCAGGATCTGGAGTTGAGAATTTTAAATCGACGCGTACGCGTCAATGACACGTATGCGTGGAATGGAAAAATGGCAATCCGCACAGCAGCATGAAGCACGCGCACGCGTGGATAAGCTTTTCTGGCCATTTTGCGCAGACGCGCAGAGCACGCGCACGCGTGGATATGCGAACGTTGGGCCTCCAACGTTGAATCAAACGTGAATGATAGAACCAGAACCAGATTTTTCCAAGTACGTTTGATTCAATGTCTGGCCAAAAATGTTGACGCCAACTTCAACACTAGAAAGGCATAATTGGCACACTCTTCTCCTCAATTTCATTAGGCACCAATCCAATCAATCCTTGCTTCAATTAAGGCCAAGGCCCATATCCAAGTACACTGAAGATCCAAGAAGAAGCCTATAAATAGAAGAATGTTTGAAGATGAGAAGAAGGCTGGCTCTGCTAGAGCATTCAGAGTAGGATAGAATAGAAAGTCCTCTTTGAAATACTTTTTAATTTTTCTACACTGTTGCATTTTCAAGTATTGAATTCAATTCCACAGTTTCATTTCCATTGAGCTTGATTTACTCTTCTACACATTTACATTTTCTACAATTGTTTTGATTGATCGATCTATTGCTTCCTTTAATTTCCAGCACCCAGCCCCCTTTACATTTGATGCAATTTACATTTCCTATTCTCTAAGATTTTGTCAATTTACGTCCTGCAAGTGAGATCTATTGCAAATTTACTTTCCTTGTCATTCAAGCTTCAACTAATTTACATTCTGCTTTTTATTTTCATTGCCTACAATTTAAATTCCTTGCAATTTCCTTTATATTGGTTACACTTCACACAATTCACTCAATGTTAGCTTGACTAAAATAATCACTCACTAAAGTTTCTTGATCCATCAATCCCTATGGGATCGACCTCACTCTAAGTGAGTTTTACTACTTGATGCGACCCGGTATACTTGCCGGCAAGTTTAGGTATTGGAAATCCATTTTCCCAAAAACACCATCACCTGTGTAATACTCTAGCTAAACTATCCAAGCAAAGGCTAAAAGAATCACCATACACAGTAAAATCATCCATAAAAACTTCCATATAGTCTTCAAGGAGATCTGAGAAAATACTCATCATGCATCGTTGGAACATTACCGGTGCATTACATAAGCAAAAAGGCATCCTCTTATACGCATACGTTCCAAAGGGACATGTAAAATTAGTTTTCTCCTGATCTTCAAGAGCTATATGAATCTGAAAATAGCCAGTGTAACCATTTAGAAAACAGTAGTGTGATTTACCTGACAGGAGATCAAGCATCTGATCGATAAAGGACAGGGGGTAGTGATCCTTACAAGTGGCCTGGTTGAGGCGCCTGTAGTCAATGCACACTCTCCAGGAATTCTGCACTCTAGTTTCTATAAGCTCTCCTTGCTCATTCTTTACTGTAGTGACTCCAGACTTCTTGGGCACCACTAGTACTGTGCTGACCCATTCGCTATCTGAAATGGGGTAGATGATGTCTGCCTCCAGTAGTTTGGTCACTTCTTTCTTGACAACCTCTAAGATGGTGGGATTCAGTCTTCTTTGGGGTTGACAGACAGGCCTTGCTCCCTCTTCTAAAAATATTCTTTGCTCACAAACTTGAGGGCTGATGCCTACTATATCTGCCAAACTCCACCCAATTGCTTTCTTGTGTCTTCTTAGCACTCTAAGCAGCTGCTTCTCTTGTTGGGAAGTGAGATCCCTTGCAATGATAACTAGAAGCTTCTGATTATCCTCAAGGTAAGCATACTTGAGGTGGGGTGGAAGGGGCTTTAACTCCAATTTCTGCTCATGGCTAGGCACTTGATCTTCTGGAGCCAGTGATGATGGTGGGATGTCTTTATTGTGTTCAGATGGTTTCCCCACACTTGGACCTTGCTCCATGTGCCTCTCTTCCACTTCTTCCTGGTGAACTGCAGCTACAGTCTCATCAATGATATCACATTGGAAGATGAAATGATCTTCTGGAGGGTGCTTCATAGCTTCATTCAGATTGAAGCTCACTGCTCGGCCGTCTATCTCAAAGGAATAAGTTCCTAAGAATGCATCCAGCTTGAACTTTGAGGTCTTTAAGAATGGTCTTCCGAGCAAGATGGATGACGGTCTTTCTGAGTCATTTTTGGGCATCTCCAATATCTAGAAGTCAATGTGGAATGTTAGCCCCTTAATGCTCACCAGCACATCCTCAGTAATTCCAACCACTGTAATAATGCTTTTATCTGCTAAGACAAAATGAATTGCCGACCTTTTTAAGGGAGGGAACCTCAAAGCATCATATATAGACAAAGGCATAATACTCACGCACGCTCCTAAGTCACACATGTAGTCAGAGAATATTACACCCCCAATTCTACAGTTAACCATGCATGGACCTGGGTCACTACATTTTTTAGGTATATCTCCCATTAAAGCAGATATAGAACTACCTAAAGGAATAGTTTCTAAATCATTAATTTTATCCTTATGCATGCATAAATCTTTCAGAAACTTTGCATATTTAGGTACTTGCTGAATAACATCAAAAAAGGGAATAGTTACCTCAACCTTTTTAAAGATTTCTACCATTTTTGGGTCAAGTTCCATATGCTTTCTAGGCTTTCGTGCAAGGTGTTGAAATGGGATAGGGATGCCGTCTCTGGGAGCCTGAGCTTCTTTTGGTGTGCCATTCACTGGTTGAGTTGCTTCTTCTTCAACCATGTCTTGTACTTTATCTTCTTCTTCAACATCCTCCACTTCAACCATGTTCTCAACTGAGGCGTGTTCTTGTGGTTTTAGCTCCTCATGATTCCTCTCTTGCAGTGTGGTTCCGGACCTCAAGGTGATGGCATCGATGCCTCCCTTGGGGTTGGGTAAAGGTTGAGAAGGAATTTCACTAGAGCTTGAAGGCTGGTTGTTGGAGTTGTTCAGTGATCCAATCTATGAGACGAGAGCTTGTAAAGTAGAATTCAGACCATTTAAGGTAGAAGTAAGGTTATTCTCCATGGTCTTCTGTCTTTGATCAATAGAGTGTAGCAACTCGTCATTAGAAGAGGAAGGGGGTAAGTAATTTGAGGGGTCTGCTGTTGGTTATTCTGAGGCGCTTGGGATTGCCTTTGGTGAGGTGCTCTGTAAGGCTAGTTTTGGTTCTGCTGTCTGTTGTTGTTGTTATTCCACCTCTGATTTCTATTGTTGTCTCTGCCTCCTCTATTGTAGTTATCCCTTCATCCCTGGTTGGGGTTATCTCTCCAACCCTGGTTGGAGTTGTCCTGCCAACTTTGATTGTAGTTCCCCCTTGGTTGTAGTTGCTGCCTTGTTGATAGTATCCTTGATTCGGGCGATCATAGAAATTCTGAGTAGCTGCCAAGGTGTTGTCCTCATGTTGGAGTTGTGAACACTTATCAGTGTAATGACTATAATTAGCACATATTCTACATACTCTCTGAGGAACCAGTTGATGACTCTGTTGTGATGGGGGAGGCTGAGGTTGTTGTTGATTCAGGTGTATCTGCTTTAGTAATTTGGTCATCTCACATAGACTCTGTGTGAGAGCGGTAGTCTCACTACTAGAGGAGACCTCCGCCATAGCCTTGGGATGGTTGTTTCTGTACTTGTGATTCCGAGCGGACTCAGCAAGCTCGGCGATCAGTTGCCACGCTTCTTCTGTGGTCTTGTACTTTTTCAGAGAACCATTGCTTGCATCATCTAATGTAGTCTTGTCCTGAGGCTTCATGCCCTGTGTGAAGTAGCTGATCAATACCAACTTGTCAATCATGTGGTGGGGGCATGCGTTTAGGAGATTATTGAAATGCTCCCAATACTCGTAAAAAGTTTTAGATTTGCCTTGAATAATCATTTAAATTTCTTTCCTCAGTCTATCAGTAACTTCAGCTGGAAAGTATTTTTCCAAAAATTCTCTCCTGAGCGTGTTCCAGTTAGTAACAACTGCTTCAGGTTGAGTGTAGTACCACTCCCTCACCTTTCCCTCAAGAGAAAATGGGAAGGCTGCTAGTAGAATAGAAGTCTCAGTTGCACCATTGCGCCTAACAGTAGAACAGGCTGTCTGAAAATCTCTGAGGTGCTTGAGAGGCTCTTGAGCAGGTAAGCTATGAAACTTTGGCGGTAGATTGATTAGTGCAATCTTCAGTTCAATATCTGCACCCAGATTTGGATGACGTGCTTGGAAAGGTAGCAGTGTAAAGTCCGGAGCTCCAGCTTCCTGGAGAGTAATCCTCCTGGGGCTGCCATATTCTCTGCGCTCAAATCAACCAAATCAGTAGAATGGGAGCTAGTTTCTTCCTTAAATGACGTTTTATATTCTTCCTCAGACAGGACTAACCAATGCCAAGCATGCCATATACGTGAAATAGTTCTTTCAATTTCAGGATCAAATACGGGTAAGCTCGAATCAGGTAGTGAATGCGTCATTCAATGAAAGAAACATACAGCTCATCGTAGTAAAATAGAAGAAAGGAAAATGCGAAGAAACAAATTCCAACCAATAAATTAGCACACTGTTGCAACTCCCCGGCAATGACGCCAAAAATTGACGTGGCTGAAATTGCCCGATTAAGAATTTATAGAGAAAATAGCATTGCAAGTACAGTTCTCAACCGACTAAAATCCGCTTATCAATTTAGAAGGGGTTGCCACAAAAATTTATAAATAAAATACTGGGAGTATAAATCACAGGTCGTCTTCCAACAAGCTGACAAGAGAGTGCTATTTTATTGATCAGATGTTTTTCAAGGATTTTTAAAAGTTGAAGAACAGAGAGATAAGTGGTTGAGAATTTATATAATTAAATAAAAAGCCTTGACCACGGGTAGATTAATTGGAAGTTCTATCCTTATTGGAATTTCTCAAGTGTAGCTTCAAGAGGTTGTTATTTTCATTTAGTTAACCTTTACTAAATAAAGGAAAGTCAAGTGATTGAGCTAACTCTTATTTGCAAGTCCCAATCCTCTCCCTCGGGAAGAATTAGCGTTAGTAAATATAGAATTAGCCAATAACTTCCAAATTAACTAATCGCTTGGGTATTCCAACTCAAGGGTCTCCTTTTAATCAACCCCCAAGTCAAGTGCGAGTTCTACTCCATCGACATGAATATAAATTTCACAGAATTAAGAGAGGAATAAAAGTGAGACATGATAAATAATAACTAAAAATTAATTAAAAGTAAAAATAGTTCTTGCATTAATAAATTCTAAAAACAATCCAATTGTAACTCTGGATAAGGATTAAGGATATGGAAGAGTAAGGGACAAAGGAAACAAACTGGAATAGATGAAACTTTAACGGAGGTAGCAACTCTTCTCAATATCCCAATTAATAGCAAAAGCAATAATGTTCTAAGAACTATGAATGTGAAGAAAACCTAGAGAGAGAAGTGGAAATCTCTCTCTAGATTCAAAACTAAAACTAAAACTATGCAGAATGAGAATGTCCCCTTGAGTCTCTGTTGTTCCCTGGCTCTAGTCTGTATTTTTAGGCCCAAAACTGGGTCTAAAACTGGCCCGAAATCGCCCCCAGCAATTTCTACAATTTCTGCAGGTCGTGCATGTCACGCGTGCGCGCCAGGTGCGCGCACATCGATTGTGCTTTTTGCTTGTTGCGCGTCCACGCCAGGTGCGCGTGCGCGTCGATGTGTGAATGCGCTAATGTGCGCGTGCGCGCCAGGTGTGCACGCGCGCCGCTCCTTGCTAGTTAGCTTCTTTGTTTCCTTGCGTTCCTTCTTTTTTTGCAAGCTTCTTTTCCATCCATAAGCCATTCCTGCCCCCATAAAGCCTGAAAACACTTAACGCACAGATCACGGCATCAAATGGTATAAAGGGGAATTAAAAATATATAATTTTAAATGTCTAGGAAGCAAGTTTTCAACCATAGAATAAAATTGAGAAGGAATTGTAAAGTCATGCAAATCATATGAATAAGTGAGTAAAGAGTTGATAAAAACCACCCAAATTAGCATAAGATAAACCATAAAACAGTGGTTTATCAAACACCCCTAAGAATATACTTGCACAGGTCTCTCTTCTTGACATATATTCACCACAAGCATCAACTAGGATCTTTGGCTCTCTTGAGCTTTTTGTTTCTTTCTTTTGTCCTAGTAGTTGATGCTCAGAACCTTGGGTCTCTTGCTTACTACTCCTTGGTTCTATAGATATTCAAGGGACACCTCTAGCATTTACTTGTTATATCCTCTAAGTTTAATTGTTCATCATGACTTATTTTCTTTCAAATTCATTCAAGGTTCTATACTTAATTCCTATCTCTTAATTTTGAATCATCTAACTTGGTCTTAGTCTCTTTTACTCTTGTTTTTGCAACAACTCACCATTGACTAACATGCAAACAAACTTTTCTTTCATTTGATGTTAATGAAACTTAAACAACATTGTCTTTCTATAAATTAAAACATAAGCATAAAGGACTCATAAAATACTTCAAAACATAAAGAAATTAAACACAAACTATCCTAACATTGCAACTATTATCAAACTACTAACAGAAATTCAGAATTTTAAATTTAAAATTGTCAACCATAGAACTCAACAACCTTTGATCTTCTTGGAGCAGCTTCAGTTCATTGGCCCTTTTTCCTTGTCTTTCTTCTTGGAGGAAGCGTCATCACCATCATTCTTGGAGGATCCTTCTTGTGCTTTGGTGTTCTTGGGTTTCTAAAAACCCAACCTTCTCATGTAGGCCCTCTCATCTTTTTTGTGCTTGGCCAATATCTCTTCTTGCCTAGCACTTAGCTCCTCCATTCCTTGCATGAATGTGGTGTATCCGGGGTTCAAGGCAGCCACAGTATTGCACAAATGATTCAGTTTTGCTTGTGTATTGATGTCATACTGCCTCCTTAAAGTAGTTCTAATATCATAAAGATGCCTAAACTCAGCAAGGTTCCTCTGCTGCCATTTTCCTTATTCCATGATTTTGTTGAGGATGCCTTGCATTTTCCCTAGTTGAATTGGCCGTGTTGCTCCTTCATGTACTCCATGCTTCCTTGGAGTTGTTGCATGCTCTCCTGCACTTGGTCCCAGTGTTATTTTTGTTTCTTGAGTTGGTTGACATCTTCTCTCAAATGGTGTATATCTCCCTTCATTTGGTGGATGTCTCCTTGCATTTTTTCCCAATTGAAGCCTTCATGAAATTGTGGATATGGTGGTGGTGGAAGTGGTAGGTATTGTGGTTGATCTTCAACCTCTCCTTCTTGTTGTGTTGGCCCTTGTGGTTCATGAGCATGAGCTCTGTGCTCCCTTGCTCTTTGAAGTGTGTTGACAGCCACCACTTTGGACATCTTTTTTACAGTTATAGGCTTCTCTTGGTCCACCAAGACTTCATCAATGATCTTTTCAACTCCAACCTCATCACATAGCCTTTGGATAATGCTTGGGAAGGCCAACCTTGTGTTATCCTTGGGGCTCTTCAGCACCCTATTGATATTGTTGGCAATAATCTCCCCAACATTGACATTTTCTCCTTTCATTATGAAATATATGAGCACAGCTCTTTCCAATGTTACCTCTGAAGTATTGGATATAGGGTTGAGAGACCTTCTTATAAAGTCTAGCCACCCTCTTGCTTGGGGGATCAAATCCCTTCTTCTCAGTTGATTGGGCCTTCCATCTTTGTCATTTATCCATTGTACGTTGAGGACACATATCTCATTCAAAATCTCTTCAAATCTTGGGTCTGGTAGCTTCACCATCTCTTCATAGTTCCTAGAGGAACTAGTAGGTCACACCATCAGCATCCTATCTATGTTAGAGGGGCTATAGTCAATAGCTTTCCCCCTTACATGGCTTAGATAGCCATAAGGTTGCCCAGGTTGTGGCATGGCATTCGCATAGAAATCTTTGACCAAGCTCTCCACCACCATCCTTGGTGGGTTGCAAAATAGTGCCCATCCTTTGTTGTTGATCTCTCTATTAATCTCTGGATGCTCATTGATGCCAAGGCATCTTAGGCTAGTTTCACTAGCATTTTTCTGTTAGTTTTAGTTGTTTTATGCATTTTCTTGAGCTTAAAGTAACCAAGAATGGTTAAATGAACAACAAAGTAATGAATCATCCAAACAGTGTAATTTTGATGCAAATTCCATGAGTTTTTGGTTATATTACTTGAATGCTATGAATGGAAGAATTCTCATGAAATTTTGCAAGACTTTGATGCAATTGTGTGGATGATTTCAGGGAAGAAGAGGCTAGGCAAGGAAGCAACAAAATCAATAAAGGAAGCTTGAAGATCACATGTGGAGTTTAAGTTCCAGTTTAAGCTTAAACTGGAACTTAAACTACCAAGCCATACAATGCTGAAAGTGGCGTTTAACCTCCAGTTTAACCTTAAACTGGAAGTTAAACGCCAGAATAAGGAATGCACCAAATGCTGAAAGTGGCGTTTAACCTTCAGTTTAAGGTTAAACTGAAGGTTAAACGCCAGAATCATGAAAGCTGAGAAAAGAGGAAACTGGCGTTTAACCTTCAGTTTAACCTTAAACTGAAGGTTAAACGCCAGAATGAGAATGGCACCAAGGGAGTATTTCCACGTTTAACCTCCAGTTTGACCTCAAACTGGAGGTTAAATGTGTTCGAACCACATTAGGCACCAGGAAGCCATTTCCACGTTTAAGCTCCAGTTTGACCTCAAACTGGAGCTTAAACGTGTTCGACCTTCACACTCCTGGGCTACCTTCTTCATTCCCACGTTTAAGCTCCAGTTTAAGGTCAAACTGGAGCTTAAACGTGTTCGGCGTTTTTGCTCCTCTAGGGTTGCCTTCTCATTTCCATGTTTAAGCTCCAGTTTGACCTCAAACTGGAGCTTAAACGTGTTCGACCAGGATTGCCTCCAGGGTTGCAATTTTCATTTCAACGTTTAAGCTTCAGTTTAACCTTAAACTGAAGCTTAAACGTGTTCGATTAATTACTCTCCTGGGTTGCTTTCTTCCAATTCCACGTTTAAGTTTCAGTTTAACCTTAAACTGAAACTTAAACTTCAAATTAAACGCCACTCTTTGAAAGGGTTTCTGGGCCAAATATATTGAAGTTTAAGTTAGCATTGAGCACAAACATTAACTTAAACGTATTATGGTATGAAACTCAATTGAATATCATGGTTTATGGGATTGGGCCTGAAGAATTGATGAGTCTGGAACTTCAAATTGTTGAGTCTTGTGTCATTACTTGTTTATCACTAAGTTTGCTCAATGAATGTTACAGAATTTGATCACAGCCTCATCAAGATTATGGACCATAAACCCAAAGCAAAAGGAAATCAAGGAAAGGCCTCAAAGCCCAAGAAACACAACAGAAGCTCAATTTAGAAAGGGTATAAATAGGATAGAATGGAAGTTAGTTAGGGACTTTTTGACACTTTAGAATTTTCATACTTTTGTAATTGAATTCAGAGCTATGATTCACTAAACCCCTTTCATTGGGTTAGGGAGCTCTATTGTAATTCAATGAATCAATAATATTTTTTATCTTCTTCTTCAATCTTTTCTCTTGAAATTTTGTTAGAAAGCTTCTCGATCTAATTCCATTGGGTAGTTGTCTTGGGAAAGAAACTATCCATAATTGGAATCCTTCGAAACCTTGGGAAAGGAATGGAGGATTCATGCTAGAGAAGCTTTCTCACAGTGAGTTGGATTGGGGTTTGGATGGATATTGTGACATGTAATCCTACCAAATTGTGGTCCATGAAACTGTGTGGTATAATCAGTGATCGAGCATCATCTCTTCTTATGAACATTTAAACCAAGGGATTGGGAATTTGTTTGTTTTTAGAGAGAAGTGGTGAGCCAAGGAATTGGGATCCAATCATATAAGATTGCCAAGCAAAATTCAATGAATGCATTGGTTGAGGAAG
>NC_029780.3:74245846-74246665 GCF_000817695.3 Arachis duranensis | reverse complement strand
CCTTGTGGGATTCGACCTCACTCTATTGTGAGTTTTTACTTGACGATAACCGGTGCACTTGTCGGAAGGAATTTTGCCGATCGTGCAATTTCCTAAATCGTAGCATATCAAGATTATGCTCATCAAGTTTATGGCGCCGTTGCCGGCATGGTGATTTTGGTTGCTTGTGTGACGATTTTGATTGTGGTTGCTATTCTTTTGCCAATGGTTTTCTCCCCACTTTAGGTTGGGATGATTTTTCCAAGATGGGTTGTATGTATCACCATGAAATTCATCCTGAGAATTTGAAGTATTCTGCATGTACTGGACTTGTTCTTGTGGTTGTTCAACATTGGTCCCTTCACCTTGGTTCCATTCAAGCAATGGTTGGTTCGTTGTGTTCACTGCTGCAAGTTGCAAACCATCCATTCTCTTTGTTATCATCTCCATTTGTTGTTGGATTTGTTGGTGCATTAACTTATTTTGTGCCAAGATAGCATCAACACCTTCGAGCTCCATCACACCTTTCTTTGGGGTCGGATTGTGCTGCCTCTCTGATGAGTAATAATATTGATTGTTTGCCACAATCTCAATGAGGTCTTGAGCCTCCTCGGCAGTTTTCATCATGTTGAGTGACCCTCCTGATGAGTAGTCTAGTCCCTTTCTTGCTTCTAAGCTTAAGCCTTCATAGAAGTTTTGGAGCTTAACCCAATCACTAAACATGTCAGGGGGACATCTTCTCATTAGTGCTTTATACCTTTCCCAGGCTTCATACAATGACTCCCCTTCCATTTGCCTAAAAGTCTGGACCTCTGTCTTCAACTTGATGATCTTTTGAGG
>NC_029780.3:74244641-74245665 GCF_000817695.3 Arachis duranensis | reverse complement strand
AGCTGAGGTTTCAACTCAAAGTTATGGGCATGGACATTTGGTGTAGCAATACTGCTCCCACAATGTCTTGGATCAGGGATAGTATACGAGGATAACACCCTTCTAGGTGGTTCATCATTGTTGTTGACCCCTCCAGGAGGATTTTGCATCTCATCCTCCATGACTTGATCTTCTCCCTCTGATTCCTCTGACCCTTCTTCACCAACTATGAACTTTCCTCTTTCTGCTCTCCTTATCCTTCGGAGAGTTCTCTCGTCCTCAATATCACGTCTACTAGTTCCTGACATACACAAACAAAACCAAAATCACAAATGAGACACTCTAAAACTAGAGTGGAATTGGGGTTAGTGAAACAAAGTATCAAACAGTTAGTAGGCTTAACAAAAATACTAAAAAAAATGCTTAATCTAAACCACCTTTCACTTAATCATTGTCAATCTTTTCCAATCCCCGGCAACGGCGCCAAAAACTTGATGCGTAAAAATTAGATTTCACGTATAACCGGCAAGTATACCGGGTCGTATCAAGTAATAAAACTCACAAAGAGTGAGGTCGATCCCACGGAGATTGGTAGAGTAAGCAACTTTAGTTAAATGGTAGATTTAGTCAAGCAAACATAGTTTTGATTTCATGAACATTTTAATTTTTGAACATAATTGCAAGAATTTAAATGGCAAAGAATGTAAAGAACTAGAAGAGAGAAATAAAGTGAAAGTAAATAACGGAAACTTAAATTGCAAGAAACTCAAATGACATCAAAAGTAAATTGCAGGAAAATAGAGTGCTGAATTCTAAAGAGCAAAAGAGTAAATAGCAAGAAATAAAGAAACAGAATGTAAATGACAAGAATAATAAATTGCAAGAGTGTAGAAGGGAATTGGGCAATGGGTATTCAAACACTAAGAGCAAAAGAAATGAGAATTAATGATAGAGAGAATCATTAGGAATCAGAGATGCAAGTTTTCATGAATTGATGTTAGTCAAATCCTTCTCAATCATGGGTATAGATCCATGGCAAGTGGGT
>NC_029780.3:74241509-74244464 GCF_000817695.3 Arachis duranensis | reverse complement strand
AGGAGGAAAAGATGAGTTCATCAATGCATTCCAACAAGCAGAGCTCTTCCCCCTAATGAAAGTGGGGTTTAGTGAGTCATAACTCCCATTTCAACAACAATTGCCATAAACCAAAATTAAACTAAGTGCAAAGAAAGATCAAGAAGAATAAGGAAATGCTTAAAGCTCAAAAGTGAAGAAGAAAAGTTCCCAGAAGAACCCAAAAATAGCTCTCCGGGTATCCTCCTGGAAGTGCTAGAGAGTTCTCTAAATACAAGTGCTAAGAGTCTCAAAAGTCTAAGTATCAAAAAGTTCCCCTCAAGTACAAACTCAATCTCTATTTATATTAGTCCTTAAACTCCTTCAAAGATCTTCAATTGGGCTAGCAATGTGGGCTTTCTCTTCGTTGAATTTCTGGTTCAATTCAAGAAGTTGCTAGCCTTTGTGAGGAATGGAGGAAGCAGAGCAAGTTGGAAACAATTCTGGCCCATTGAGGGGCGTTATTGGCAACAACTCTAGGCTTAATGCACGTTGGCAACGTACATGGTATTTTCCTGGAAGTGAGGTTGGAGACTTGGGCGTTGCTGGCCCAAGTTATTGCCAACAACTTGCTTTTCTTCTTCTTGACTCTTCTCTCATGTCTAATGTTGCCCAGAATTTGAGTGTCAATCCTCTGCTTCAATATGGACTATTATACATCATTGGAAAGCTCTTGATGTCTTCTTTCCAATGCCACTGGAATCACCTCATTTGGACTTTCCTAGCTCAAGTTATGCTTCCTCAAAAAAGGTAAGGTCAAGCTGCCAAGTTGTTGCCAAAAACGCACCCATTTTCCCAAGTTGGCAACATGCCCGTGCCTAGCCTCCCAAAGCAGAGATATGAGGCTGGCGTTGTTGCCAAACACGCCTCCTTGCTAGCGCGTTGGCAACGTGCTCGTGCCCCCTCCAGGGCTCATCTCTAGCCTCCAGTTTTGCTTGTCACGTTGCCCTCAAACACGCCTTTGGAAGCTGGCGTTGGCAACGTGCTCGAGTGCTTCTTCAAGTGAGCTTCCTTGCTACATTTTGCTTGCTGCGTTGCCCTCAAACACGCCTTTGGAAGCTGGCGTTGGCAACGTGCTCGAGCCTTCCTCCAGGCTCTATGCTTGTTGCTTGGCGTTGTCCTTGAACACGCCTATGCTTCCTGGCGTTGGCAACGTGGTTGGCAGCCTTTCCTGGCGTTGGCAACTTGGTTGGCAGCCTTTCCTGGCGTTGGCAACTTGGCTGGCAGCATGTCCTGGCGTTGGCAACTTGGCTGGCAACCTTCCTGGCGTTGGCAACGTGGTTGGCAGCCTGTCCTGGCGTTGGCATCGTGGTTGGCAGCATGTCCTGGCGTTGGCAACTTGGCTGGCAGCCTGTCCTGGCGTTGGCAACGTGGTTGGCAGCATGTCCTGGCATTGGCAACTTGGTTGGCACCCAAGACTTGGTGCCTAGCCAAGCAACCACTCCTGGCGTTGCCTTAGAACACGCCCATGGTTCCTAGCTCAACAACATGCTCGAGCTCCCCTTTTGTGCCAAAGTTGCTTGCTACATTGCCAAGGAACACGCCTTCATAGCTTGGCATTGGCAACGTGCATCTCCTTTTCCTGGGCTAAGTTTTCCATTCAGCGTTGTTTGCCTGCGTTGTCCTCAAACACGCCCCTCATCTCTAGGCCAGCAACGTGCTCGAGGCTCTAAACTAGCTCCCCAAGATTGCTTGGCGTTGCTTTAAATAACGCCTATGGTTCTTGGCGTTGGCAATGCCAGCTTCTCCTCCTCTTGGGCCAAGTTTGCTCGTGTGCGTTGTCAAGGAACACTTCCCTTGTTCCTGGCGTTGGCAACGCCAGCCTAATCTCCTCCTGGGCCAAGCCTTGCTTGTGTGCGTTGCCTTGAATAACGCTTCTTCAATCCCATGTTGGCAACGCCCTCGAGCTCTCCTTGGGCTCAGCTCTTTGCTTGCCTACGTTGCCATCAAACACTCACTCCTTTCTCCAAGTTGGCAACGCCAACATTTGCTCTCCAGGGCTGCCTTGGCGTTGCCTTCAAAAACGCACCCTTTCTCCAAGTTGGCAACGCCAACATTTTTCTTCTTCTTGCCCAGCTTGCATCATTCTTGCATCCATGCTTTCTTGTTTCATCACCTATCATCAACAAAGGAAATAGCTTCAAAGTCTTACCAATTCATGCAATAAATTTCATGAGATTCATTCATACTCATTCATGTAAGTATTCCTTAAATCATTTGCATGACTTTGGCTAGAATTAACATGTTCCTTGGTATTCTCATGCATGAAGATAAAACTCATAAAAGGACTTATTTATTTAGAGAAAATGAGTGAAATTAAGCTAAAACCAACTAAACTAACTAGCTAATATAACAAATATGCAATTGCATCATTGCCGGGGATTGGTTTTCGATTGACAATTCTCAAATTGGAAGTTAACTAGATTGAGCATTTTTTTTGTTTTGATTAATTTAGTTCAAGTTACTTGTTGAATTTAATTTCTGCACTCTGTTATTTTCTTTTTCTTTCTTATGCCTTTCATTTCAAGCAACTAACTCACTGACCCACTAACTATTTGAATTAATTCCTCAACTGCTCTAACCATACTCTTCCATTAACCAAGAGTATTCAACTTGTTTGTTGCTTGTGGTGTGTTCTTGTATGACAAGTAGGAGAGGAGAGACATCAACTCCTCCATATACCGAACCAGAGAGGACCCTTCATAGACTTAGAAGGGAAGCAAGAAGGAAGAGGGTACTGGGAGAAGAAGAATCTGAAGGAGAATCTGAGGACAATTTTGAGGAAGCTCTAGATCTCAACATGGATAGAGAAGTTCACAACCATGAGAGGGCTGATGGAAACAATGCCATTCCTGAGAGGAGGGTTCTTGGTTCATACAAAAACCCAACCTCTGGGAATTGTGGTAGCAGCATTCAGAAACCACCCATTCAGGCCAA
>NC_029780.3:74237957-74238263 GCF_000817695.3 Arachis duranensis | reverse complement strand
CCATGGCAAGCTGTATGTAGGGTTTCACCGTTGTCAATGGCTACCTCCCATCCTTTCAGTGAAAATGTTCCTATGCTCTGTCAAGCACGCGGAATTCATCTGTCGGTTCTCGGTCAGGCCGGAATAGAATCCAGTGATTCTTTTGCGTCTGTCACTAACGCCCCTCCTGCTAGGAGTTTGAAGCACGTCACAGTCATTCAATCATTGAATCCTACTCAGAATACCACAGACAAGGTTTAGACCTTCCGGATTCTCTTGAATGCTGCCATCAGTTCTAGCTTATACCACGAAGATTCCGATTAAAGT
>NC_029780.3:74236156-74237885 GCF_000817695.3 Arachis duranensis | reverse complement strand
ACAGAGGTGGTTGTTAGGCACGCGTTCATAGTTGAGAATGATGATGATTGTCACGGATCATCACATTCATCCGGGTTAAGAACAAGTATTATCTTAGAATGGAAGCAAGCATGATTGAATGAGAAACAGTAGTAATTGCATTAATCCATCAAGACACAGCAGAGCTCCTCACCCCCAACCATGGGATTTAGAGACTCATGCCGTGGAAAGTACACAAAGAAAGGTGTAAAGTGTCATGAGGTACAAATACAATGTCAAAAGATCCTATTAATAGTAAACTAGTAACCTAGGGTATACAGAAATGAGTAAATGACGTAAAAATCCACTTCTGGGTCCACTTGGTGTGTGCTTGGGCTGAGCAATGAAGCATTTTCGTGTAGAGACCTTTTCTGGAGTTAAACGCCAGCTTTCATGCCAGTTTGGGCGTTTAACTCCAAGTTTCATGCCAGTTCCAGCGTTTAACGCTGGAATTTCTGAGGCTGATTTTCCACGCCGGTTTGGGCCATCATATCTTGGGCAAAGTATGGAGTATCATATATTGCTGGAAAGCCCAGGATGTCTGCTTTCCAACGCCGTTGAGAGCGCGCCAATTGGGCTTCTGTAGCTCCAGTAGTGTGCATACATATAAAAGTCACGGCTATAAGCTCATAAAGTTAATCATTGATCTACAATTCAAAAAGAATGAAAAACATCTGCAAGTGCTATTCCTTATTCACATGACCGAAAAAATGATAGCAAATTTGTTTGTTTGTGCAGGTACAAAAGGAAGGATAATAATGGAGGAAAAAGACAAAGGGGGAAGCACGGTGCTTGGTCAAAAAGGAAGTTCAAAGGTCTTTGAAACTAACAAATGGGAAAAAGAAGTTCTGCATGAAAAGATAGCTACATGTACAACCTAATGCACCTAGAATACTTCCAAGAAAGTGAAAAGCAATTCGTCCTTTTCCCTAATTCATATATTTACCATCAAGCCATCCTTCACAAATCACCCTAGCCGTCTGGTGCACGAAATTGCAATCACACTTTTGCAACCTCGCACAACTAACCAGCAAGTGCACTGGGTCGTCCAAGTAATACCTTTTCTAGCCACTGCTAGAGCGCTCATAGATGTAGAACAAGGAGAGCTAATTTTGAGAATACATGATGAACAGCTCATTTTTCCATGTTTTCAAACCTGCATCTGAGCCTAAACCAGAATATGAAAAGCCTAAGGATGATAGCAGCCATCTGTGTTTGGAGGAAAGCAATCCAGCAGCTGAAACTCTAAAACAGTCCTTGGAAGGCAAACAAGATTTGCAAGAGTTAAAGCCACAAGAATCAAAAGAAACAGATAAGAAGGAACCCCCTGGCATAAGAGTCAATGAAGAAATCCTCAAGAGAGAGGGAAGAATTGTAAAGAAAGTGCCAAGAGGGTGGAGAAACAAGAAAATTCCCACTGAAGGTTTCTCTCCGAGAGATGAAGTGATATCAAGTCATTATCTGCCAATCCCACCTGGCCTCAAAACCATTCCTGCCCAGCTCCCTCAAGTGTTCACAATCAGGAAAGTTCTTTCTATGGAACATTTGGAAATCATAAAGGAATCAAATGGGGACGTTTTCATAGTGAGAGGAGAAGACATCAAGCACTACAATCCACCCTAACAAGGGACAACCGTCAAGCTAGTGACGTTAAAGAAGCGCTTGTTGGGAGGCAACCCAACCTGAGGTAATACTCTTTTGCTGTTTCTTT
>NC_029780.3:74231804-74232523 GCF_000817695.3 Arachis duranensis | reverse complement strand
AGTTTGAAGATTTCTCTTATTTTGTCCAGATGGAAGTACATAACTTTCCCTCTGACCATGGTTCTGTAGGTATGGTAAGCAGTTCCAGTCATTCTTTGCTTATCTGTTAGCCACAGATTAGAGTAGAATTCCTGAACCATGTTCCTTCCAACCTTTATTTCAGGATTGGTCAGAACTTCCCATCCTCTGTTTCGAATTTGCTCTTGGATCCCCGGATATTCATCTTCTTTCAGATCAAATTTAACTTCCGGGATCACTGACCTTAGACCCATTATTTTGTGGTCTGCATGTTTTTTGGTTAGGAACCTCTCTTGACTCCAAAGGTCCTTTGGAGCATTCTCTTTCTTGCCTCTTGAATTGGTTTGTTTTCCTTTAGGAGCCATGATCTTGATGAGCCTCAGCTTAGTGATCACGGAAAAGCACACCAAACTTAGAGGTTTGCTTGTCCTCAAGCAAAAAGAAAAGAAAGAAGAGAAGAGAGAGAGAGAGGAAGAGGAAATTCGAATGGTGTGGGGAAAGAGGGGTGGTAAACGTTTATTTATAGAGTGGGGGGAGAGATTTTCGAAAAAAAAAGAAAAATTTGAAAGGAGATTTGAGGAGATATGGAAAGAAATTGAAAGAAGGGTGAGTTTTTGAAAAAAATTTGGGAATGATTTGAAGAATGATTTTAAATTTTGAAAATTTGAAAGTGAATGATGAGAGATTGAAATGTATTTTTG
>NC_029780.3:74230906-74231624 GCF_000817695.3 Arachis duranensis | reverse complement strand
ACCCCTTTTGGGCGTTTAACGCCCAGCCAGGTGCCCTGGCTGGCGTTAAACACCAGAAATCCTTTAGCACTGGGCGTTTTTCTGAACGCCCAGGATGCTGCACACCTGGCGTTAAACGCCCAGAATGGTGCCCATTCTGGCATTTAACGCCCAAAATGGCACCATTCATGGCGTTAAACGCCTAGAATGGTACCCATTCTGGCGTTTAACGCCCAAAATGCCCCTTACTGGCGTTTTTTCGCCAGTAAGCTCTTTTTCTCTGCTTTTTGAGCTGAATCCTTCTATAACTCTGTGAATTCCTTCATTTTTGATACTTGCCTCTGTAAGAACAAATCATACAACCTACTAATGACTGGGTTGCCTCCCAGCAAGCGCTTCTTTACTGTCTTTAGCTGGACTTTCACTGAGAATCACTCAAGTCTCAGTTTTGAGCATTTCTGCTCAAAATTGCCTTCAAGATAATGCTTGATTCTCTGTCCATTAACAATGAACTTTTTGTCAGAATCGATATCCTGAAGCTCAACATATCCATATGGTGACACTCCTGTAATCACATACGGACCCCTCCAACGGGATTTGAGTTTTCCTGGAAACAATTTGAGCCTAGAGTTGAAGAGCAGAACTTTTTGTCCTGGCTCAAAGACTCTGGTTGACAACTTCTTGTCATGCCATTTCTTTGCCTTTTCCTTATAAATTTTTGCATTTTCAAAGGCATTGA
>NC_029780.3:74221042-74221741 GCF_000817695.3 Arachis duranensis | reverse complement strand
ATTTAAAGCAGAGCTTATAATCACTGGAAAAGTGTCACCCTCTCCCAGAAATGCATATTTCAGGGATGGTGGTAGTGGTTTGAGTTCAGGTTTGGGAGGCTTATCCTCCTCCTGAGGAATTTTCGAAAATTCCTTTGCCTCCTCTAGTTCTTCTTGATCAGGTTGAGCATCCTTGAAGATGTCCTCAAGCTCTGATTCTAGGCTTTCAGCCATATTGATCTCTTCTACCAGAGTGTCAATAATATCAGCGCCCATACAGTCATTTGGTGTGTCTGGATGCTGCATAGCTTTTATAGCATTCAACTTGAACTCATCCTCATTGACTCTCAAGGTGACTTCCCCTTTTTGTACATCAATGAGAGTTCGTCCAGTTGCTAGGAAAGGTCTGCCTAAAATGAGGGTTGCACTCTTGTGCTCCTCCATTTCCAGCACTACAAAGTCAGTGGGAAAGGCGAATGGCCCAACCTTGACAATCATGTCCTCAATTATGCCTGATGGGTATTTAATGGAGCCATCAGCAAGTTGGAGGCATATCCGGGTTGGTTTGACTTCTCCAGTCAACCCAAGCTTTCTGATAGTGGATGAAGGTATTAGATTGATGCTTGCTCCAAGATCACATAGGGCTGTCTTGGTGCAAGCACCTTCTAATGTGCATGGTATCATAAAGCTCCCTGGATCTTGAAGCTTTTCTGGTAAGCT
>NC_029780.3:74215359-74216606 GCF_000817695.3 Arachis duranensis | reverse complement strand
GGGAGGGGAGATCAAAGTTCATGAACTCATTGCTGAACAGATACAAGAGTTTAGTGAGAAAAGTGACCCAGACTCTTGGCTTCACTTCCCTAGCACCATCATCAAACTATGCATCCAGGCCCAAGTACCACTTGAAGATGAAAGACCTAATTGGCTATATCCTGGAATGGCCATAACTGCTCACAGAATGACTCTTAGCCCAACTCCCCCAAGACATATAAAAAGAAGAAATGAAGAAGGGCAACAAGCAGAAGAGGAGCAAGAAGCAGAGCAAGAAGGAGAAGGAGAGCAAGGAAGTCCAGAAAGAAGGCAACAAGTTCCCATAGACCCCATGGATATGAGCAGGATGCAGGAACTCATGGAAGGAATGTCTCAACAATACATGAGGTCTCAAGAGAGGCAAGAAGACTTTCACCTAAAAATGATGGATATGCAAAGGAACTTTGAATCAAGATTCCTAGATCTGCAAAGAGAACAGAACTTACAATTACAGGAATCCCTCAGCCACATATGCCAACACCAAGATGCCAGTATCTTTGCAATCAAAGAAGCCACCACTTTGCAGAATGCAAGACACTCAGTCCAAGCTGATTACAACATCAGTTCTCAAATCAAGCTTAATTACATAGGGGAACATCTACACAAGATGGACCCAGCATTCCCATCTTTTGATGAGTATTTCAAAGGGAGGAAAGAAGGAGAAATAAACAAGGCAATGATCCTTGAAAAAGGAGTGGAAGAAACAATGAAAAAGGCTGGATTCTGGACAAAGCTCATGAGAAAAGATAAAGGAAGTACAAGTGGTCAAAAAGAGGTAAGAAGCAAGAAGAAGCAGGACCCCAAGAATCAAAAAGAACCAAGCAACAAATGAGAGGTGGTCTCGTTCCTTAATAATCAAATAATAGTCTATGAATTGTCTTTATGAGCTTTCTTTCATTTTAAGTCATTTTGCAGGAGTGTTGGTTTACTGCTTTGAATAAAGTGAATACCTAGATGTTTGGATATAACTCCACCTTCTTAAACAAATGCTTGCCATGCTTGTTCTGTTTCCAAAAAAAATAAAAGAAAAGTTTGAACAAAAGTAACTTGGCTCAATTAGTGACAAATCAAGTAGAATTAAGTGGTGGTATGCATGCTTGATTGTTTAGTCAGCCCACTGAAATTTAGTGTAGAATTATCAATATTTTGTGTAGAAGTTGTATACTATCTATGGATCTTGATGAATAAATGTCTTTGGCCATGAAAAA
>NC_029780.3:74207974-74214004 GCF_000817695.3 Arachis duranensis | reverse complement strand
TGGTATGAAACCCAATTGAATATCATGGTTTATGGGATTGGGCCTGAAGAGTTGATGAGTCTGGAATTTCAAATTGTTGAGTCTTGTGTCATTAATTGTTTATCACTTAGTTTGCTCAATGAATGTTGCAGAATTGTATCACAGCCTCATCAGGATTTTGGACCATAAGCCTAAAGCAAAAGGGAATCAAGGAAAGGCCTCAAAGCCCAAGGAACACAACAGAAGCTCAATTTAGAAATTGTATAAATAGGATAGAATTTAAGTTAGAAAGGACTTTTACTTTGGATCATTTTTGCTAGTTTTGATACTTTTTGTAATTGAATTCAGAGCTTTGACTCACTAAACCCCCTTTCATTGGGTTAGGGAGCTCTATTGTAATTCAATGAATCAATAATAGTTTTTATCTTCTTCTTCAATCTTTTCTCTTGAATTTTGTTAGAAAGCTTCTCGATCTAATTCCATTGGTTAGTTGTCTTGGGAAAGAAACTATCCATAATTGGAATCCTTCGGAACCTTGGGAAAGGAATGGAGGATTCATGCTAGAGAAGCTTTCTCACAGTGAATTGGATTGGGGTTTGGATGGATATTGTGACATGTAATCCTACCAAATTGTGGTTCATGAAACTGTGTGGTATAATCAGTGATCGAGCATCATCTCTTCTTATGAACATTTAAACCAAGGGATTGGGAATTTGTTTGTTTTTAGAGAGAATTGGTGAGCCAAGGGATTGGGATCCAATCATATAGGATTGCCAAGCAAAATTCAATGAATGCATTGGTTGAGGAAGAGATAAAAATGTTTTGATTCGGAGATCTCAATATCTCCTAACACCCAATGAACTCCCCATTTCTGATCTCCACTTTCTCTTTACATTCTGCAATTAAATTCATGCAATCACCCCCATCCCTTTTAATTTCAGCAATTTAGCTTCTCGCTCTTTAATTCATGCAATTTTACATTCCGCAATTCTCATCTAAATCTTGATTCCGCTCAACTAGAACATACTTCTAATCCGAATTGCTCACTCAACCAATCCTTGTGGGATTCGACCTCACTCTATTGTGAGTTTTTACTTGACGATAACCGGTGCACTTGCCGGAAGGAATTTTGCCGATCGTGCAATTTCCTAAATCGTAGCATATCAAGATTATGCTCATCACTCATTCCTTCCAAGTTGGAAGCCTACTTCCGGAATGATTTGCCTCTCACTCACCCAACCATAAAATTAGTTTTGGTTGAATGATGAGAGGAACTTATACTTGTTAGAGCTTCGGGAGGATCCGGAAGTAACTTCCTTAGTCTTTCTTTTCTTTGATGAGGAGACTCTTGGAGGTGCTATTGGAGGAGAGAGGACGGGTTTGAAGGATTGAAGAAAGGATCAAAGAATGAGAGCAAAACAAGGGTTTGCTCCACACACCAAACTTAGGACTTGATTGTCCCTAATCAAGTAAAAGAGAATAGCAAAGACAAAGAAAGAAAAGAGAAGGGGGAGTGCAAGTGTCTTCGGGTGTGAAGTTGGGTTTTAGTATGTGAAAAAAAAAAGGGAAGGTGAGTGTCTTTTATAAGGGTGAAAAAGATAGTCTGGAAGTGGAAAGGTGGGAATTAAAAAGCAATTCAATGTTTCTCACTTGGGAGTGGTGCCTAGCATGGGAAGAGGTGCCAATCCTTATCCTTTTGGATTCCTTCAGATGTTGAGTTCCAAAGTGTAAGTACACTTTGACTCCTTATCTCAGTGAACTATCAATCAAGTGGACCCCACCTTTTCCTGAAAATTGAATCTAAAACCCCCATCAGTGATGAAAAAAAAATGCTTTATATTCTTGCAATTAAAATGTAATTGATGAGTGTCCGTTGGGACACCAAACTTAAATCCATTGCATATAATAAATTGGTTTCATCATTGGACTTTAATGTGTTCATAAGGGGTGGAATAAATTTAATCTTTTCACATTCCTCATCTTCCAGTACACATTGAAGTAACTCTTTATGCATAACCAATTTACTAAATGCTTTCAAACTTAAACCATGTTGGGCTTGCTGTGTGAATTTTTTATGGTGGTGGCCACACCAAACTTAATTTTTTGGCTTACTTTTCAGAGTTAATTCAACCAATAAATTGTAAGCCTAAATTAAGTGGGTTAATGGCCACACCAAACTTAGCTGTTTAGCTAGTTTCTTAGCCCATTCAATCACCTTCAATTAGTGTTCAGCAACCTTGCACTTGCACTTCCAATAGATAAAAGAAAATAAACCAAAGAACTATCAACTAATACTAAAATTTAAACTACCTAAATTCATAATCATAAGCTACTTTTAGAAAACAGAAAAAAATTGAAAGGATATGAGTGTTGCGGTGCCTCCCAACTAGCGCTTCTTTAACGTCACTAGCTTGATGTTCCTTCCCCCTCAGTTGAGGTTATAGATCACTCTCTGCTCATCTAATGAGTCCCCCAAGTAGTGCTTGAGTCTGTGGCCATTGACAGTGAAAGTTCTATGTGTCTTGTCCTCCATAAGGCTACATAACCATAGGGAGACACCTTGAGGATTGTGAAAGGTCCAGACCATCTTGACTTAAGCTTCCCTGGGAAGAACTTGAGCCTTGAATTGTATAGCAGCACTTTTTGACCTTCTACAAACTCTCTTCTTGCTAGCTTTTGATCATGCCATTTCTTTGTGTTTTCCTTGTAAATCTTGGCATTCTCATAAGCTTGATTTCTGAATTCTTCCAGCTCATTGAGTTGTAGTAGCCTTCTTTCCCCAGCAGCATGATTATCAAAGTTCAACATCTTTAGGGCCCAAAATACTCTATGTTCAAGCTCTACTGGTAGGTGACAAGCCTTTCCAAACACCAATCGGTATGGAGACATACCAATGGGTGTTTTGAAGGCTGTCCTATAAGCCCATAGTGCGTCATCCAGCCTTTTGGACCATTCCTTTCTTGAGTTACCAACAGTTCTTTCAAGGATTCTTTTGAGTTCTCTATTTGAAATCTCAGCTTGCCCGTTGGGCTGTGGATGATATGGGGTTGCCACTTTGTGCTTGACTCCATACTTCAGAAGGAGTGCTTCAAGTTGCTTATTGCAGAAATGTGTCCCACCATCATTAATAAAGGCTCTAAGAACTCCAAATTGGCTGAATATGTTTTTTCTCAAGAAACTTATCATAACCTTGTCATTTGTTGATGTAGCTATAGCCTCTACCCATTTTGACACATAATCCACAGCCACAAATATATAATTTTTTGAGTATGAGTATGAGGATGGGAATGGTCCCATGAAATCAATCCCCCATACATAAAAAAACTCCAACTCCATGATGAACCTTTGTGGCATCTCATTTTTCTTGGGTAGGTTTCCAGCTCTTTGACATTCATTGCACCTTGTTACCAACTCCTTTGCATCTTTGAATATTATTGGCCAAAAGAACCCACACTGTAGCACCTTGGCTGCAGTTCTTTTTCCACTGAAATGGCCTCCATATTGGATCCATGGAACTACCAGAGGACCTCTTGTTCTTTCTCATAGGATATGCATCTTCTCAGGATTCTATCAGCACACCTTTTAAACAAATAAGGCTCATCCCAAATGTAGTACTTAGCATCATTGATTAGCTTTCTCCTCATGTGTTTGTTGATGTTGGTGGGTAGCTCCCTAATAGCCTTGAAATTAGCTATATCCGTGAACCAGGGAGTTTCTTGGGTCATCATTAGCTGCTCATCAGGAAAACTTTAATTCACTGCAATGTTGTGTGCTTTATCTTCTTCAAATGGGATTCTAGATAGGTGGTCAGCCACTTTGTTCTCTGCTCTGTTTCTATCTTTAATCTCTATGTTGAACTCTTGAAGTAGCAAGATCCATCTTATCAGTCTAGGCTTAGATTCTTGCTTGGTCAGCAAGTATTTGATACCTGCATGATCAGTGAAAACAATGACTATAGAACTAATGAGATATGATCTAAACTTATCAAAAGCAAAGACTATGGCTAGGAGTTCCTTCTCTGTAGTAGTGTAATTCCTTTGATTCTCATTAAGAACTTTGCTAGCATAATAAATAACATGTACTAGCTTATCTTTCTTTTGTCCTAGAACAGCACCAACAGCAAAATCTGAAGCACCACACATCAATTCAAAAGGTGGTGCTATAATAGGTACAGAGGAAAGTCTGTTTTTGAGCTCATCAAAGGCCAGCAGGCATTCTTTATCAAAAATGAAAGATGTATTAGAAACAAGTAGGTTGTTGAGAGGTTTAGCAATCTTTGAAAAATCTTTAATAAACCTCCTATAAAACCTAGCATGTCCTAAGAAACTTCTAATTGCCTTGACATTGCAAGGTGGAGGTAACTTCTCTATCACTTCCACCTTGGCGTTAACCACCTCTATGCCCTTTTTGGAAATTTTGTGACCAAGAACCACCTTTTCAGTGACCATAAAATGACACTTTTCCCATTTCAAAACTAGGTTAGTTTCTTGGCACCTCTTTAACACTAGAGAAAGGTGATGTAGGCATTTAGAATATGAATCACCAAATACAGAGAAGTCATCCATAAATACTTCAATAAACCTTTCAATCATGCCAGAAAATATGGAGAGCATGCACCTTTGGAATGTTGCAGGTGCATTGCACAATCCAAAGGGCATTCTTCTATAAGTAGAGACACCATAAGGACAAGTAAAGGAAGTCTTCTCTTGGTTTTTGGGGTCTACTACAATCTGATTGTATATAGAGTATCCGTCCAAGAAGCAATAGTACTTATGTTCTGCAAGTCTTTCTAGCATTTGGTCCATTAAAGGTAGGGGAAATGGTCTTTCCTGGTGGCTTCATTGAGCTTCCTATAATCTATGCACATGCACCAGCCAGTCACTGTTCTTTTTGGTATTAATTCATTCCTCTCATTTGGTACCACAGTGATCCCTCCCTTCTTAGGAACTACTTGCACCGGGCTTACCCAAGGGCTATCTGAGATTAGGTAAATTACCCCTGCTAGCCACAATTTCAGCACTTCTCTTTGGACTACTTCATTCATTGTTGGGTTTAGCCTTCTTTGTTGTTGTCTTGATGGCTTGGCACCTTCCTCAAGGAGGATTTTGTACATACACACTGAAGGGTGGTGCACGAAATTGTGATCATCAACAATGGCGCCAAAAACTTGGTAGCGCTCTCAAACGTGAATCACACTTTGTCACAACTCAGCATAACTAACCAGCAAGTGCACTGGGTCGTCCAAGTAATACCTTACGTGAGTAAGGGTCGATCCCACAGAGATTGTTGGTATGAAGCAAGCTATGGTCATCTTGTAAATCTCAGTTAGGCGGATAATAAAAGGTTATGGAGTTTTCGAATAATAATAATAAATAAACAGAAAATAAAGATAGAAATACTTATGTAAATCATTGGTGAGAATTTCAGACAAGTGTATGGAGGTGCTTGTTCCTGTTGAATCTCTGCTTTCCTACTGCTTTCATCCAATCCTTCTTAATCCTTTCTGGTGCACGAAATTGCAATCACACTTTTGCAATTCCGCACAACTAACCAGCAAGTGCACTGGGTCGTCCAAGTAATACCTTACGTGAGTAAGGATCGATCCCACGAAGATTGTCGGCTTGAAGCAAGCTATGGTTATCTTGTAACTCTTAGTCAGGATATCAATAATTCTCAGGTTTAATTGTGAAAAGTAGAAAAACATGAAATAAATACTTGTTTTGCAGTAATGGAGAACAGGTTGAGGTTTTGGAGATGCTCTATCTTCTGAATCTCTGCTTTCCTACTACTTTCCTACCGTTGTCAATGGCTACCTCCCATCCTCTCAGTGAAAATGTTCAACGCGCTCTGTCATAGCATGGCTAATCATCTGTCGGTTCTCAATCAGGTTGGAATAGAATCCAGTGATTCTTTTGCGTCTGTCACTAACGCCCAGCCCTCAAGAGTTTGAAGCTCGTCACAGTCATTCAATCCTTGAATCCTACTCAGAATACCACAGACAAGGTTTAGACCTTCTGGATTCTCTTGAATGCCGCCATCAATTCTAGCTTG
>NC_029780.3:74204418-74207762 GCF_000817695.3 Arachis duranensis | reverse complement strand
TGAAAAACAGTAGTAATTGCATTAATCCATCAAGACACAGCAGAGCTCCTCACCCCCAACCATGGGATTTAGAGACTCGTGCCGTAGAAGATACAATAAGAAACATGTAATGTGTCATGAGGTAAAGATACAATGTCAAAATATCCTATTTATAGTGAACTAGTAACCTAGGATATACAGAATCGAGTAAATGACGTAAAAATCCACTTCCGGGGTCCACTGGTGTGTGCTTGGCCTGAGCATTGAAGCTTTCATGTGTAGAGACTTTTTCTGGAGTAAAACGCCAGCTTTTGTGCCAGTTTGGGCGTTTAACTCTAATTTTTGTGCCAGTTCCGGCGTTAAACGCTGGGAATTCTGAAGCTGATTTGCAACGCCGGTTTGGGCCATCAAATCTCGGGAAAAGTATGAACTATTATATATTGCTGGAAATCCCAGGATGTCTACTTTTTAAATAAATTAAGAGCACGGTAATTGGATTTTTGTAGCTCCAGAAAATCCACTTCGAGTGCAGGGAGGTCAGAATCCAACAGCATCTGCAGTCCTTTTTCAGCCTCTGAATCAGATTTTTGCTCAGGTCCCTGAATTTCAGCCAGAAATTACCTGAAATCACAGAAAAACACACAAACTCATAGTAAAGCCCAGAAAAGTGAATTTTAAATAAAAACTAATAAAAATATACTAAAAACTAACTAAAATGTACTAAAAACATACTAAAAGTAGTGCCAAAAAGCGTATAAATTATCCACTCATCACAACACCAAACTTAAATTGTTGCTTTGTCCCAAGCAACTGAGAATCAAATAGGATAAAAAGAAGAGAATATACTGTAGACTCCAAAATATCAATGAAACTTAGCCCCAATTAGATGAGCGGGACTTGTAGCTTTTTGCCTCTGAACAGTTTTGGCATCTCACTTTATCCTTTGAAGTTTAGAATGATTGGCATCTATAGAAACTCAGAATTCAGATAGTGTTATTGATTCTCCTAGTTAAGTATGATAATTCTTGAACACAGTTACTTTATGAGTCTTGGCTGTGGCCCAAAGCACTCTGTCTTCCACTATTACCACCGGATACATACATGCCATAGACACATAACTGGGTAAACCTTTTCAGATTGTGACTCAGCTTTGCTAGAGTCCCCAATTAGAGGTGTCCAGGGTTCTTAAGCACACTCTTTTTGCCTTGGATCACTTTTTATTTTTACCCTTGCCTTTTTGTTTAAAGGGTTATTGGCTTTTTCTGCTTGCTCTCTCTCTCTCTCTCTCTCTCTCTCTCTCTCTCTCTCTCTTTTTAATTTCCTTTTTCGCATATACTGCTTTTTCTTGCTTCAAGAATCAATCTTATGATTTTTCAGATCCTCAATAACATTTCTCCTTTACCATCATTCTTTCAAGAACCAACAAGTTTAACATTCTTTAATCAACAAATTCAAAAGACACATGCACTGTTCAAGCATTCATTCAGAAAACAAAAAGTATTGTCACCACATCAAACTAATTCAACTAGTTTCAGAGATGAATTCGAAATCCTGTACTTCTTGTTCTTTTGTGATTAAAGCATTTTTCATTTAAGAAAGGTGATGGATTCATAGGACATTCATAGCTTTAAGGTATAGACACTAAGATACTAATGATCATGTAGTGAAGACATAAACATAGATAGAACATCAAGCATATAAATCAAAAAATAGAATAATAAGAACAAGGAAATTAAGGAGCGGGTCCACCTTAGTGATGACGGCTAGTTCTCCTTCTTGAAGATCCTATGGAGTGCTTGAGCTCCTCAATATCTCTTCCTTACCCTTGTTGCTCCTCTCTGATTTCATGGAGGATAATGGTTGCTTTTGTTGAGGTCCATGAGTGGGCTCTTTTGTTTACTCCATCCTCTTTCTTAGTGATGGGCTTTTGAGATGAATCTCTCCATCTTTCATGACTCGGAGTTGGAAGCAACTACCTTCCCTTTCCTCTTCCTAGAGGTTTCTCCGGCCTTAGATGCCATAAATGGTTATGGAAAAACAAAAAGCAACGCTTTTACCACACAAAACTTAGAAGGTTTGCTCGTCCTCGAGCAAAAGAAGAAAGAAGGGAGTAGAAGAAGAGGAAATAGAGGAGATGGAGGGGGGCTTTGTGTTTCGGCCAAGGGGGAGAAGTAGTGTTTAGGTTGTGTGAAAATGAGGTGGTGAAGATGGGTTTATATAGGGGTGGAGAGGTATTGAGGTGATTGGTGAGTGGGTGAAGAAGAGAGAGAGTGGTGGGGTAAGTGGGGATCCTGTGGGGTCCACAGATCCTGAGGTGTCAAGGATAGCTAATCCCTGCACCAAGTGGCATGCAAAACGCCCTTTTCTGCCAATCCTGGCATTAAACGCCAGGCTGCTGCCCATTTCTGGCGTTTAACGCCAGCTTCTTGTCCATTCCTGGCGTTAAATGCCAGTCTGGTGCCCCTTTCTGGCGTTAAACGCCTAGAATGGTGCCAGACTGGGCGTTAAACGCCCATTTGCTACCCTTACTGGCGTTTAAACGCCAGCAGATTTTTCCTCCAGGGTGTGCTGTTTTTCTTTCTGTTTTTCATTTTGTTTTTGCTTTTTCAATTGATTTTGTGACTTCACATGATCATCAACCTACAGAAAACATAAAATAACAATGGAAAATAGATAAATATAACATTGGGTTGCCTCCCAACAAGTGCTTCTTTAATGTCAGCAGCTTGACAGTAGGCTCTCTTGGAGCCTCACGGATACTCAGAGCAATGTTGGAACCTCCCAACACCAAACTTAGAGTTTGACTGTGGGGGTTCAATACCAAACTTAGAATTTGGTTGTGGCCTCCCAACACCAAACTTAGAGATTGACTGTGGGGGCTCTGTTTGACTCTGTTTTGATAGAAGCTTTTCATGCTTCTTCCCTTTCCTGTCTGCAAACAATGGTACTGATGAGCGGATAATTTGTATGCTTTTTGGCATTGTTTTTAGTATGATATAGTTAGTTTTTAGTATATTTTTATTAGTTTTTAGTTAAAATTCACTTTTCTGGACTTTACTATGAGTTTGTGTGTTTTTCTGTGATTTCAGGTATTTTCTGGCTGAAATTGAGGGACCTGAGCAAAAATCTGATTCAGAGACTAAAAAGGACTGCAGATGCTGTTGGATTCTGACCTCCCTGCACTCGAAGTGGATTTTCTGGAGCTACAGAAGCCCAATTGGCGCGCTCTCAACGGCGTTGGAAAGTAGACATCCTGGGCTTTCCAGCAATATATGATAGTCCATACTTTGCCCAAGATTTGATGGCCCAAACCGGCGTTCAAAGTCACCCTCAGGAATTCCAGCGTTAAACGCCGGAACTAGCAC
>NC_029780.3:74203616-74203866 GCF_000817695.3 Arachis duranensis | reverse complement strand
AACTCCTAGCAGGCGGGGCGTTAGTGACAGACGCAAAAGAATTGATGGATTCTATTCCGGCCTGACCGAGAACCGACAGCTAATTACCCCATGCTGTGACAGAGCATAGGCAAACGTTTTCACTGAGAGGATGGGAGGTAGCCACTGACAATGGTGAAACCCTACATGAGCTTGCCATGGAAAGGAATAAGAAGGATTGGATGAAGACAGTAGGAAAGCAGAAAGACGGAAGGGAAGGCATCTTCATGCG
>NC_029780.3:74203114-74203512 GCF_000817695.3 Arachis duranensis | reverse complement strand
ATTGAACACCAAGTTCTTGGGGTTCATGACCGGGGATTATGAGAGTTGTGAAAAGTATTGTTCACAATTTCGCGCACCAGGTACTTCCTGAATGGCAAGAGTTTATCATCTGGAAAGGTTTCAGAGATCTCAGTAGGAGGGAGGGATGCTCCTGCTATTGGTTCTATCCTGGACAGGTGATCAGCTACTTGATTCTCTGTCCCTTTTTCTGTCTCTTATTTCTATATCAAACTCTTGCAGAAGCAACACCCATCTTATGAGCCTGGGTTTTGAATCCTGCTTTGTGAGTAGATATTTAAAAGCAGCAAGGTCAGTGTACACAATCACTTTTGATCCTACTAAATAGGATCTAAACTTGTCAATGGCATAAACCACTGCAAGTAGCTCTTTTTCTTTGG
>NC_029780.3:74202050-74202960 GCF_000817695.3 Arachis duranensis | reverse complement strand
TTAGTTCAAATGGTAATGTCCAGTCTGGTGCAGAGATGACTGGTGCTGTGACCAGCTTAGCTTTCAAAGTCTCAAACGCCTACAGACACTCCTTATCAAAGATAAATGGCATGTCAGCAGCTAGAAGATTACTCAGAGATTTTGTAATTTTTGAAAAATCCTTTATAAACCTTCTGTAGAATCCTGCATGCCCCAGAAAGCTTCTGATTGCCTTAACATTGGTAGGTGGTGGTAATTTTTCAATTACTTCAACTTTAGCTTGATCCACCTCTATTCCCTTGTTTGAAATTTTATGCCCAAGGACAATCCCTTCAGTCACCATAAAGTGACATTTTTCCCAGTTTAAAACTAGGTTGGTCTCTTGGCATCTTTTCAGAACAAGTGCTAGATGGTTAAGGCAGGAGCTGAATGAGTCTCCAAATACTGAAAAGTCATCCATGAAGACTTCCAGAAATTTCTCTACCATATCAGAGAAGATAGAGAGCATGCACCTCTGAAAGGTTGCAGGTGCATTGCATAGACCGAAAGGCATCCTTCTGTAGGCAAACACTCCAGAAGGACATGTGAATGCTATTTTCTCTTGGTCCTGAGGATCTACTGCAATTTGGTCGTAACCTGAATAGCCATCCAAAAAGCAATACTATTCATGACCTGCTAGTCTCTCTAACATCTGGTCTATGAATGGTAAAGGAAAATGATCCTTCCTTGTGGCTGTATTGAGCCTTCTGTAGTCAATACACATACGCCACCCTATAACTGTTCTTGTAGGAACCAGTTCATTCTTTTTATTATGAACCACTGTCATGCCTCCCTTTTGAGGACAACGTGGACAGGGCTCACCCAGGGGCTATCAAAAATAGGATAAATAATCCCAGCCTCTAGTAACTTAGTGACCTCTTTCTGCACCACT
>NC_029780.3:74163020-74201981 GCF_000817695.3 Arachis duranensis | reverse complement strand
AACCACTGGCTTAGCATCATCCTCCAATAGGATCTTGTGCATGCATCTTGCTAGGCTAATGCCCTTAAGATCACTTGTGGACCACCCAAGAGCTGTCTTGTGTGTCCTTAGCACTTGAATTAGTGCTTCCTCTTCCTGTGGATTTAAAGCAGAGCTTATGATCACTGGAAAAGTGTCACTTTCTCCCAGAAATGCATATTTCAGGGATGGTGGTAGTGGCTTGAGCTCGGGTTTAGGAGGCTTATCCTCTTCCTGAGGAATTTTTAGAATTTCTTTTATTTCCTCTGGTTCCTCCAGGTCAGGCTGAACATCTTTAAAAATGTCCTCTAGCTTTGATTCGAGACTCTCAGTCATATTAACCTCTTCCACCAGAGAGTCTATAATATCAACGCTCATACAGTCATTTGGGGTGTCTGGATGCTGCATAGCTTTGACAACATTCAACTTAAACTCATCCTCATTGACTCTCAGGGTTAATTCCCTTTTTGGACGTCAATGAGGGTTCGTCCAGTTGCTAAGAAAGGTCTTCCTAGAATGAGAGTTTCACTCTTGTGCTCCTCCATTTCCAGAACTACAAAGTTAGTGGGAAAGGCAAATGGCCCAACCTTGACAATCATGTCCTCAATTACGCCTGATGGATATTTAATGGAGCCATCAGCAAGTTGGAGGCATATTCGGGTTGGTTTGACTTCTTCAGCCAAGTCAAGCTTTCTGATAGTGGATGCAGGTATTAGGTTGATACTTGCCCCAAGATCACATAGAGCTTTCTTGGTACAAGTACCCTCTAATGTGCAAGGTATCATAAAGCATCCAGGATCTTTAAGCTTCTCTGGTAAGCTCTTTAATATGACTGCACTGCATTCTTCAGTGAGAAAAACTTTTTTAGTTTCTCTCCAATCCTTCTTATGACTTAAGATCTCGTTCATGAACTTAGCATAAGATGGTATTTGCTCAAGTGCCTCTGCAAACAGAATCTTTATTTCAAGAGTCCTTAGATAGTCTGCAAAGCGGGCAAATTGCTTATCCTGTTCCGCTTGGCAGAGTGGTGGACGAAATTGTGATCCTCAAAGTTGGTCTCTTTGTACTTGTATGAAATTTAAATATTGGCTCTATCAAAAATACTCCAAAGAGATCATGGTATGATGAATTGGGATCTTAATAATCCCTGGTAATGGCACGTGTGATCACAACTCCGTTCAACTAACCAGCAAGTGCACTAGGTCGTCCAAGTAATACCTTACGTGAGTAAGGGTCGATCCCACGGAGATTGTTGGTATGAAGCAAGCTATGGTCACCTTGTAAATCTCAGTTAGGTAGATTAAATGGTTTATGATAAGTTCGAAAATAAATAATAAACAGAAAATAAAATAAGATAGAAATACTTATGTAAATCAATAGTGGGAATTTCAGATAGGCGTATGGAGATGCTGTGCTCTTCTTGAATCTCTACTTTCTTATTACATTCATACAATCCTTCTTACTCCTTTTCATGGCAAGTTGTATGTAGGGCGTCACCGTCGTCAATGGCTACTTTTCATCCTCTCGGGAAAATGGTCCTATGCGCTGTCACTGCATGGCTAATCGTTTGGAGGCATCACCCTTGTCGATGGCTACATCCCATCCTCTCAGTGAAAATGGTCCTATGCTCTGTCACAGCATGGCTAATCATCTGTCGGTTCTCAATCAGGTTGGAATAGAATCCCTTGATTCTTTTGCGTCTGTCACTAACGCCCAGCCTTCAGGAGTTTGAAGCTCGTCACAGTCATTCAATACCGGAATCTTACTCAGAATACCACAGACAAGGTTAGACTTTCCAGATTCCCGGAATCCTATTCGGAATACCACAGACAAGGTTAGACTTTCCGGATTCCCATGAATGCCACCATCTATCTAGCGTATACCATGAAGATTCTGTTGGGGAATCTAAGAGATATGCGCCCGGCCTAAGGTAGAACGGAAGTGGTTGTCAGTCACGTGCGTTCATAGGTGAGAATGATGATGAGTGTCACGGATCATCACATTCATCAAGTTTTTGTGCAACGTATATCTTGGAATAAGAATAAAAGAGAATTGAATGGAAAATAATAGTAATTGTATTGAGACATGAGGTACAGCAGAGCTCCACACCCTTAATCTATGGTGTGTAGAAACTCCACCGTTGAAAATACATAAGTGAAAGGTTCGGGCATGGCCGAATGGCCAGCCCCCTAAAACATGATCAATAGTCTCTTAAGATGAAAAATAAAACAAAACTGAGACCAAAGATGAAACGTGGTCAAAAGACATCTAATACAATAGTAAATTATCCTATTTATACTAGACTAGCTACTAGGGTTTACATGAGTAAGTAATTGATGCATAAATCCACTTCCGGGGCCCACTTAGTGTATGTTTGGGCTGATCTTGATCTATCCACGAGCTGAGGCTTCTCTTGGAGTTGAACGCCGAGTTATAGCGCGTTTCTGGCGTTCAACTCCGGGTCGTGACGTGTTTCTGGCGTTTGACTCCAGACAGCAGCATGTACTTGGCGTTGAGCGCCACTTTACATCATCAATTCCCAAATAAAGTATAAACTATTATATATTTCTGGAAAGCTCTGGATGTCTACTTTCCAAAGACATTAAGAGCGCGCCATTTGAAGTTTTGTAGCTCCAGAAAATCCATTTTGAGTGCAGGGAGGTCAGATTCCAACAGCATCAGCAATCCTTTTGTCTGCCTTTTTCAGAGTTTTGCTCAAGTCCCTCAATTTCAACCAGAAATTACTTGAAATCATAGAAAAACACACAAACTCATAGTAAAGTCCAGAAATGTGAATTTAACATAAAAAATAATGAAAACATCCCTTAAAGTAGCTTGAACTTACTAAAAACTACCTAAAAATAATGCCAAAAAGCGTATAAATTATCCGCTCATCACGGAGTTTCTGAGGATAAGGCATCTTGGCTTTATACTCTTCAACCTTAGTTGCTGCAGGTTTATTTCCTATAGAAGTGGTTGGAGAAGCCTTCTTAGAGGGGTTACTATCAACACTCTCAGGTGTCTGATTCCTCATTGGCGTTTGAACGCCAGGATTGGGTGAGGAATGGGCGTTTAACGCCAACTTTTCCCCCCTTTGCTGGCGTTTGAACGCCAGAACTGAGCAGGGAATGGGCGTTTAACACCAACTTTTCCCCCCTTTCTGGCGTGTGAATGCCAGAAGTATTCCTCTCTGGGCTCTTACTGTCCTCAGAGGGATTTTGGACAGTGATTTGGTTATCCTCTGTCAGTTCTTCCTTTCTTAACTTTCTGCTGCTTTGAGTTGATACATTCAATGTTTTCCCACTCCTTAATTTAACAGCTTGGCATTCTTCTGTTATCTGTTTAGATAGTTGCTGTCTTGTCTGATTTAATTATGCTTCCATATTCTTGTTAGCAATTTTAGTTTCCTGGAGCATCTCTTTAAATTCTGCTAACTGTTTTGTCATCATGAGTAATTGCTGATTAAGCTCAACCATCTGTTCTTGAGGGTTAGGATCAGCAGTTACTGCCATAGCTTCTTCTTTTACAGAGGGCTCACTGCTTGAGTATAAATGTTGATTTCTAGCAACTGTATCTATGAGCTCTTGAGCCTCTTCAATCGTCTTCCGCATGTGTATAGATCCACAAGCTGAGTGGTCTAAAGACATCTGAACTTTTTCTGTGAGCCCATAATAGAAGATGCCTAACTATATCCACTCTGAAAACATTTCAGAGGGGCATTTTCTTAGCATACCTCTGTACCTCTCCCAAGCATTATAAAGGGATTCATTATCCTCTTATTTAGAGCCTTGGATGTCCAGCCTTAGCTGTGTCATCCTTTTTGGAGGGTAAAATTGATTCAGGAATTTGTCTGATAACTGTCTCTATGTTCTTATGCTTGCTGTGGGTTGGTTATTTAACCACCTCTTAGCTTGATCTTTTACAGCAAATGGAAACAGTAATAATCTGTAGACATCCTGATCCACCTCTTTATCACTTACTATGTCAGCAATTTGTAAGAACTGTGCCAGAAACTCAGTAGGTTCTTCCTGTGGAAGACTGGAATACTGGCAATTTTGCTGCACCATGATAATGACTTGAGGATTTAGCTCAAAGCTGCTTGCTTTAATGGGAGGTATACAGATGCTACTCCCATATGCAGCTGTAATGGGGTTAGCATATGACCCCAGAATCCTTCTGGACTGCTCAATTCCACTTAAGTCCATGATGGAGAAAGGGAATATGATAATGATTCACAAGTAAAATAAAATATTTTTTTTTGAATGTAACCGAAAATAATAAAATAAAACAAATGGAAAATAAAATCAAATTTCGAAAACTATAAGAAAATAAAATCAAAGTAAATTGAAAACTAAATCAATTAATTAATTAAAAAGATTTTGGAATTAGCAATTGAAAAGATATGATTGAAAATTATTTTGAAAAAGATTTGATTTTTGAAAAGAGGAAAGAGAAAAACAACAAAATGACACCAAACTTGAAATTTTTAGAAAATCAACACAAATTTTCGAAAATTTTAAGGGAAAACACAAAGAAGACACCAAACTTAGAATTTTTAAGGATCAAGAAAGGACTAAGAACATGCAAATTCGAAAAATTAAAAGAAAGCAAAGGCATGCAATTGACACCAAACTTAAAATATGAAACTAGACTCAAATAAAAGACTCTAAGCCAACCAAAAATAAAACAGTCCTAATCTAAGCAACAAGATAAACTGTCAGTTGTCCAAACTTGAACAATCCCCGGTAATGGCGCCAAAAACTTGGTGCACGAAATTGCAATCACACTTTTGCAATTCCGCACAACTAACCAGCAAGTGCACTGGGCCGTCCAAGTAATACCTTACGTAAGTAAGGGTTGATCCCACGAAGATTGTCGGCTTGAAGCAAGCTATGGTTATCTTGTAACTCTTAGTCAGGATATCAATAATTCTCAGGTTTAATTGTGAAAAGTAGAAAAACATGAAATAGATACTTGTTTTGCAGTAATGGAGAACAGGTTGAGGTTTTGGAGGTCACAGTCATTCAATCCTTGAATCCTACTCAGAATACCACAGACAAGGTTTAGACCTTCCGGATTCTCTTAAATGCCGCCATTAATTCTAGCTTATACCACGAAGTTTCTGATTAAGGAATCCAAGAGATATTCACTCAATCTAAAGTAGAACGGAGGTGGTTTTCAGGCACACGTTCATAGGTGAGAATGATGATGAGTGTCACGGATCATCACATTCATCAAGTTGAGGAACAAGTGATATTTTAGAATAGAAGCAAGCGGGATTGAATGAAAAACAGTAGTAATTGCATTAATCCATCAAGACACAGCAGAGCTCCTCACCCCCAACCATGGGATTTAGAGACTCATGCCGTAGAAGATACAATAAGAAACGTGTAATGTGTCATGAGGTAAAGATATAATGTCAAAATATCCTATTTATAGTGAACTAGTAACCTACGATATACAGAATCGAGTAAATGACATAAAAATCCACTTCCGGTGTGCTTGGGCTGAGCATTGAAGCTTTCATGTGTAGAGACTTTTTCTTGAGTTAAACGCCAGCTTTTGTGCCAGTTTGGGCGTTTAACTCCAATTTTTGTGCCAGTTCCGGCGTTAAACGCCGGGAATTCTGAAGCTGATTTGCAACGCCGGTTCGGGCCATCAAATCTCAAGAAAAGTATAAACTATTATATATTGCTGAAAAGCCCAGGATGTCTACTTTCCAACGCAATTGAGAGCTCTCTAATTGGGTTTTTGTATCTCCAGAAAATCCACTTCGAGTGCAGGGAGGTCAGAATCCAACAGCATCTGCAGTCCTTTTTCAGCCTCTGAATCATATTTTTGCTCAGGTCCCTCAATTTTAGCCAGAAATTACCTGAAATCATAGAAAAACACACAAACTCATAGTAAAGCCCAGAAAAGTGAATTTTAAATAAAAACTAATAAAAACATACTAAAAACTAACTAAAATGTACTAAAAACATACTAAAAACAGTGCCAAAAATCGTATAAATTATCCGCTCATCACTTTCCATGGCAAGTTGTATGTAGGGCATCACCGTTGTCAATGGCTACATCCCATCCTCTCAGAGAAAATGATCCAAATGCTCTGTCATAGCACGGCTAATCATCTGTCGGTTCTCGATCATGTTGGAATAGAATCCCTTGATTCTTTTGCATTTGTCATCACGCCTAGCAATCGCAAGTTTGAAGCTCGTCACAGTCATTCAATTCCGGAATCCTACTCGGAATACCACAGACAAGGTTAGAATTTCCGGATTTCCATGAATGCCGCCTCAATTCTAGCTTATACCACGAAGATTCTGATTAAGGAATCCAAGAGATATGCGCCCGGTCTAAGGTAGAACAGAAGTGGTTGTCAGTCACGCACGTTCATAGGTGAGAATGATGACGAGTGTCACGGATCATCACATTCATCAAGTTGAAGTGCAACGAATATCTTAGAACAAGAATAAGTCGAATTGAATAAAAAATAGAAGTACTTGCATTAAGACTCGAGGTACAGCAGAGCTCCACACCCTTAATCTATGATGTGTAGAAACTCCACCGTTGAAAATACATAAGTGATGAAAGTCCAGACATGGCCGAGAGGCCAGCTCCCAAAACGTGATCACAGGATCAAAAATACAATCCAGAATGAAAATATAATAGTAAAAAGTCCTATTTATACTAGACTAGCTACTAGGGTTTACAAAAGTAAGTAATTGATGCAGAAATCCACTTTCAGGGCCCACTTGGTGTGTGCTTGGGCTGAACTTGAACTTTACATGAGCTAAGGCTTCTATTGGAGTTGAACGCCAAGTTGTAACATGATTTTGGTGTTCAACCTGGTTCGTGACGTGTTTCTGGCGTTTGACTCTAGAATGCAGCGTAGAACTGGCGTTGAGCGCCAGTTTGTGTCGTCTAATCTCGAATAAAGTATGGGCTATTATCTATTGTTGGAAAGCTCTGGATGTATACTTTCCAACTCCATTGAGAGCGCACCATGTGGAGTTCTGTAGCTCCAGAAAATCTATTTCGAGTGCAGGGAGGTCAGAATCCAACAGCATCAGCAGTCCTTTGTCTGCCTTTTATCAGAGTTTTGCTCAGGTCCCTCAATTTCAGCCAGAAATTACCTGAAACCACAGAAAAACACACAAACTCATAGTAATGTCCAGAAATGTGAATTTAGCATAAAAACTAAAGAAAACATCCCTAAAAGTAGCTAGATCCTACTAAAAACTACCTAAAAACAATGCCAAAAAGCGTATAAATTATCCGCTCATCAAAGGGCTAATCCCCTTTAGATCTGCAAGTGTCCATCCTATAGCATCCTTGTGTTGCATCAACACATGGATTAACTCTTCTTCTTGTCCTTCACTTAAGCTTGAATTTATGATTACTGGGTATGTGTTGTTTTCACCCAAGTAGGCATACTTCAAGCTTGGAGGTAGGACTTTCAACTCTAGTTTTGGTGCTTCCACTTCCTTGTTACTTGTGTGGTCCAACATGATTTAGTCTTCCATGGTTTCTTGTGGTAGTTCTTCATATGATACTTGTTGATCTTTGATGAGCGGATAATTTATACACTTTTTGGCATTGTTTTCATATAGTTTTTAGTATGATTTAGTTAGTTTTTAGTATATTTTTATTAGTTTTTAAGTAAAATTCACATTTCTAGATTTTACTATGAGTTTGTGTGTTTTTCTATGATTTCAGATATTTTCTGGCTGAAATTGAGGGACCTGAGCAAAAATCTGATTCAGAGGCTGACAAAGGACTGCTGATGCTGATGGATTCTGAACTCCCTGCACTCGAAATGGATTTTTTGGAGCTACAAAATTCCAAATGGCAAGTTCTCAACTGCGTTGGAAAGTAGACATCCAAGGATATCCAGAAATATATAATAATTTATACTTTGCCCAAGTTTAGATGACACAAACTGGCGTTTAACGCCAACTTTCTGCCCTATTCTGGCATTAAACACCAGAAACAAGTTGCAAAGCAGAGTTAAACGCCAGAAACAAGTTACAAATTGGCGTTTAACTCCAAGGAAGACCTCTGCACGTGAAAGCCTCAATGCTCAGCCCAAGCACACACCAAGTGGGCCCGGAAGTGGATTTCTGCATCATTTACTCATTTTTGTAACCCAAGTAACTAGTTTAGTATAAATAGAACTTTTTACTATTGTACTAGGGGTCTTTTTCCCTATTTTTTTGAATTCATATGTCATTTGGGGAGGCTGGCCATTCGGCCATGCCTAGACCTTGTTCTTATGTATTTTCAACGATGGAGTTTCTACACACCATAGATTAAGGTGTGGAGCTCTGCTGTACCTCGAGTATTAATGCAATTACCACCGTTTTCTCTTCAATTCATGCTTATTCTCATTCTAAGATATTCATTCACACTTCAACATGATGAATGTGATTATCCGTGACACTCATCACCATTCTCACTTATGAACGCGTGCCTGACAAACACTTTCGTTCTACCTGCGAAAGCTAGAGTGTGTATCTCTTGGATTCCTGCTCCACGATGCATGGTTGCCTCTCCTGACAACAGAGCCTTCCATTCCGTGAGATCAGAGTCTTCGTGGTATAAGCTAGAATCAATTGGCAGTATTCTTGAGATCCGAAAAGTCTAAACCTTGTCTGTGGTATTCCGAGTAGGATCTGGGATGGGATGACTGTGACAAGCTTCAAACTCACGACTGTAGGGCGTGGTGACAGACGCAAAAGGATAGTAAATCCTATTCCTACACGATCAAGAACCAACAGCTGATTAGCCATGCGGGAAACCGTAGAGGACCTTTTTCACTGAGAGAATGGGAAGTAGCCATTGACAACGGTGACGCCCTACATACAGCTTGCCATAGAAAGGGGTATGAAGGATTGGATGAAGGCAGTAGGAAAGCAGAGATTCAAAAGGGATAAAGCATCTCCATACACTTATCTGAAATTCCCACCAATGATTTGCATAAGTATCTCTATCTTTATTTTACGTTCTATTTATCTTTTAATTATTAAAACTCCATAACCATTTGAATCCGACTGACTGAGATTTACAAGATGACCATAGCTTGCTTCAAGCTGACAATCTCCGTGGGATCGACCCTTACTCACGTAAGGTTTATTACTTGGACGACCCAGTGCATTTACTGGTTAGTTGTGCGAAGTTGTGAAAAAGAGTTGAGATTACAATTGTGCGTACCAAGTTGTTGGCGCCATTGAGATCACAATTTCGTGCACCAATCTTGCTCCACAATTTCTTGGCATTGTTCTTCTTCCAGAACCCCTTGCACTATCTTCTCAATTGAAAAGTTTTTGGCGCTGTTGCCTAGGATTGTTCGAGTTTGGACAACTGACGGTTCATCTTGTTGCTTAGATTAGGTAATTTTCTTCTTATTTTATTTTCAAAAAAAAGTTTTCAAAAATCTTTCAAAATTTTTCTTCTTTTTTGTTTTTCTAAATATAATTTTCGAAAAATCCAAAAAAAATTTATAAAATCATAAAAAACAAAAATAT
Source organism: Arachis duranensis (assembly GCF_000817695.3). Classification (NCBI taxonomy): domain Eukaryota; kingdom Viridiplantae; phylum Streptophyta; class Magnoliopsida; order Fabales; family Fabaceae; genus Arachis; species Arachis duranensis. The sequence goes on along the minus strand of NC_029780.3, from coordinate 74,192,439 downwards.
TTTGTGTTTCTTGTTTGAGTCTAGGGTCAATTTTTAAGTTTGGTGTCAATTGCAACTTTTTAATTTTCTAAAAAAATTTTCGAAAAGTCATGCATTGCATTCTTCATGATCTTCAAGTTGTTCTTGACAAGTCTTCTTGTTTGATCTTCATATTTTCTTGTTTTGTGTCTTTTTCATCTTAATCTTCAAAGTGTTCTTGGTGTTCATCTTGACATTCATAGTGTTCTTGCATGCATAATTTGTTTTAATCCAAAATTTTTATGTGTTGAGTCATATTTGTGTTTTTCTCTCTCATCATTAAAAATTCAAAAATAAAAAAATATCTTTCCCTTATTTTCCTCATAAATTTCGAAATCTTTGTGTTGACTTAGTCAAAAAATTTTAAAATAAGTTGTTTCTTGTTAGTCAAGTCAAGATTTCAAATTTTAAAAATCTTATCTTTTCAAAACTTTTTCAAAAAAAAATCTTTTTCATTTTTCTTCTACATTTTCGAAAATTTTTAAAATTCATTTTAAAAATCTTTGTCTTATCTTTACTTCATGATTTTCAAAAACTTTACTAACAATTAATGTGATTGATTCAAAAATTTGAAGTTTGTTACTTTCTTGTTGAGAAAAGTTCAATCTTTAATTTCTAGATTCATATCTTTTAATTTTCTTTTCAAATCTTTTTCAAAATATCTTTTCAATCATATCTTTTTCAAACTTTAATTTCAAAATCTTTTCTAACTTCTTATCTTTTCAAAATTGATTTTCAAATCTTTTTCAACTAACTAATTGACTTTTTGTTTGTTTCTTATCTTTTTCAAAACCACCTAACTACTTTTCTCTTTCTAATTTTCGAAAATTACCTTCCTCTTTTTCAAAAATCTTTTTTTATTTAACTAATTGTTTCAAATTTTAATTTTAATTTTATTTCTTCTCTTAATTTTCGAAAAAACCTTTTTTCAAAAATAATTTTCGAAATTTTCTCCCTTTCATCTCTTTCTATTTATTTATCTAATCACTAACACTCTCCTCTTCTTCTTATAATTCGGACCCTCTCTCCCTCTCTATGTTCAAATTTTTCTTCTTCTATTCTTTTCTTCTTCTACTCACATAAAGGAATCTCTATACTGTGACGTAGAGGATTCTTCTTTCTTTTCTGTCCTCTTCTTTTTCATATGAGTAGGAGCAAGGACAAGGACATTCTTGTTGAAGCAGATCCTGAACTTGAAAGAACTCTGAAGAAGAAGCTAAGAGAAACTAAAGCACAACAATCCAGAGAAAACCTTATAGAGAATCTCGAAAAAGAAGGAGACATGGCCGAACCCAACAACAATGCAAGGAAGATGCTTGGTGACTTTACTGCACCAAATTCCAATTTACATGGAAGAAGCATCTCAATCCCTGCCATTGGAGCAAACAATTTTGAGCTAAAGCCTTAATTAGTTTCTATGATGCAACAGAATTGCAAGTTTTATGGACTTCCATCAGAAGATCCTTTTCAATTCTTAACTAAATTCTTGCAGATCTGTGATACTGTTAAGACCAATGGGGTTGATCCCGAGGTCTACAGGCTTATGCTTTTTCCTTTTGCTGTAAGAGATAGAGCTAGAGTATGGTTAGACTCTCAACCTAAAGATAGCCTAAACTCTTGGGATAAGCTGGTCACGGCTTTCTTAGCCAAGTTTTTTCCTCCTCAAAAGGTTAGCAAGCTTAGAGTGGATGTTCAAACCTTCAGACAGAAAGAAGGTGAATCCCTCTATGAAGCTTGGGAGAGATACAAGCAACTGACCAAAAAGTGTCCTTCTGACATGCTTTCAGAATGGACCATCCTGGATATATTCCATGATGGTCTGTCTGAATTGTCTAAGATGTCATTGGACCATTCTGCAGGTGGATCTATCCACCTGAAGAAAATGCCTGCAAAAGCTCAGGAACTCATTGACATGGTTGCAAATAATCAGTTCATGTACACTTCTGAAAGGAATCCTATGAGTAATGGGACGCCTCAAAGGAAGGAAGTTCTTGAAATTGATGCTCTGAATGCCATATTGGCTTAAAAGAAAATGTTGACTCAGCAAGTCAATATGATTTCTCAGAGTCTGAATGGATTGCAAAATGCATCCAACAGTACTAAAGAAGCATCTTCTGAAGAAGAAGCTTATGATCCTGAGAACCCTGCTATGGCAGAGGTGAATTACATGGGTGAAGCCTATGGAAACACCTATAATCCCTCATGGAGAAATCATCCAAATTTCTCATGGAAGGATCAACAAAAGCCTCAACAAGGCATTAATAATGGTGGAAGAAACAGGTTTAGCAATAGCAAGCCTTTTCTGTTATCCTCTCAGCAACAGATAAAGAATTCTGAGCAGAGTCCCTCTAGCTTAGCAAATATAGTCTCTGATCTATCTAAGGCCACTCTAAGTTTCATGAATGAAACAAGGTCCTCCATTAGAAATTTGGAGGCACAAGTGGGTCAGCTAAGTAAAAGAGTCACTAAAACTCCTCCTAGTACTCTCCCAAGCAATACAGAAGAGAACCCAAAAAGAGAGTGCAAGGCTATAACCTTACTTGGTGTGGCCGAATGCACAGAGGAGGAGGAAGACGTGAATCCCAGTAAGGAAGACCTCTTGGGACGTCCTCTGGACAAAAAGGAGTTTCCAATTGAGGAACCTAAGGAATCTTAGGCTCACCTAGAGACCATAAAGATTCTATTGAGCCTCCTTTTACCATTCATGAGCTCTGATGACTATTCATCTTCTGAAGAAGATGAAGACATTGTTGAAGGGCAAGTTGCCTAGTATTTAGGAGCAATCATGAAGCTGAATGCCAAGAAATTTGGTAATGAGACTTGGGAGGATGAGCCTCCATTGCTCATTAATGAACTGAATATCTGGGTTCAGTACACTTTACCTCAAAAGAAATAGGATCCTGGTAAATTCCTAATTCCATGTACCATAGGCACCATGATCTTTAAGAAGGCTTTGTGTGACCTGGGGTCAGGCATAAATTTAATGCCACTCTCTGTAATGGAGAAACTGGAAATCTTTGAGGTACAAGCTGCCAAATTCTCATTAGAGATGCCAGACAAATCCATGAAAAAGGCTTATGGATAGGTAGAGGACGTGCTAGTAAAGGTCAAAGACCTTTACATCCCTGCTGATTTCATAATCCTAGATAGTGAGAAGGATGAGGATGAATCCATTATCCTTAGAAGACCCTTCCTAGCCACAGCAAAAGCTGTGATTGATGTGGAGAGAGGAGAGTTGGTCCTTCAACTGAATGAGGACTACCTTGTGTTTAAAACTCAAGGATCTCCCTCTGTAACCATGGAGAGGAAGCAAGAAAAGCTTCTCTCACTACAGAGTCAACCAAAGCCCCCAGAGTCAAACTCTAAGTTTGGTATTGGGAGGCCACAACCAAAATCTAAGTTTGGTGTTGAACCGTCACATTCAAACTCTAAGTTTGGTATTGGGAGGTTCCAACAATGCTCTGAACAACTGTGAGGCTCCATGAGAGCTCATTGTCAAGCTATTGACATTAAAGAAGTGCTTATTGGGAGGCAACCCAATTTTATTTATCTATGTATTTTCCTTTTTTAGGTTGATGATCATGTGGAGTTACAAAAACAATTACAAAAATTCAAGAAAAATAAAAAATAGCATTGAAAACAGCACACCCTAGAGGAGAAACTTACTGGCATTTAAACGCCAGTAAGGGTAGCAGAATGGGCATTTAACTCCCAGTCTGGCACCATTCTGGGTGTTAAACGCCAGAAACAAGCACCAGACTGGTGTTAAACACCAGAAACAGGCTACAATCTGGCGTTAAACGCCAGAAACAGGTTACATCTTGGTGTTTAACGCCAGGAAAGGAATAAAAGCTGGCATTTAATGCCAGAAACAAGCAGCAGTCTGGCATTAAACGTCAGAATTGCACAGCAAGGGCATTTGTATGCCTAATAGAAGCAGGGATGATACATCCTTGACCCTTACCCTCCCACAACACTCTTCCCTAAATATCCCTCACCAATCAACTCATTCACTCTTTCCCATCACCTCTTCACCAATCACCTCCAAATCTCTTCCCCAAGAATCCCACCTACCTCACTCTCAAATTCAAACACTTTTCCCCCCAAACCCAACCCTAATGACCGAATCTCAACCCTCCCCTCACCCCTATATAAACCCCTCACTACTCCTTTATATTCACACAACACAAACACCTTTCCCCCATCTTGGTCGAATTCATTTCTTCCTCCATCTCCTCTATTTTTCTCCTTCTTCCCCTTCTTTCTTTCTTCTTTTGCTTGAGGATGAGCAAAAATTTTAAGATTGGTATGGTAAAAGCATTGCTTTTTATTTTTTCATAACCATTTATGGCACCTAAGGCCAGAGAAACCTCTAGAAAGAGGAAAGGGAAGGCAAAAGCTTCCACCTCTGAGTCATGGAAGATGGAGAGATTCATCTCAAAGGTCCATCAAGACCACTTCTATGAAGTTGTGGCCAAGAAGAAGGTGATCCCTGAGGTCCCTTTTGTGCTAAAAAAATGAGTATCCGGAGATCCGACATGAGATCCGAAAAAGAGGCTGGGAAGTTCTCACCAATCTCATTCAACAAGTCAGAATCTTAATGGTTCAAGAGTTCTATGCCAATGCATGGATCACTAGGAACCATGATCAAAGTATAAACTCGAATCCAAAGAATTAGCTTACAATGGTTCGGGGAAAATACTTAGATTTCAGTCCGGAAAATGTAAGGTTGGCGTTACACTTGCCAATTATGCAAGAAAACGCACGCCCCTACACTAGAAGGGTCAACTTTGATCAAAGGTTTGACCAAGTCCTCATGGACATATGTGTGGAAGGAGCTCAATGGAAAAGAGACTCAAGAGGCAATCCGGTTCAATTGAGAATACTGGACCTTAAGCCTATGGCTAGAGGATGGTTGGAGTTCATCCAACGCTCCATCATTCCTACTAGCAACCGATCTGAAGTGACTGTGGATCGGGTCATCATGATCCATAGTATCATGATTGGGGAAGAAGTAGAAGTTCATGAGATCATACCTCTAGAACTCTACAAGGTGGCTGACAAGTCATCCACCTTGGCAGGGTTAGCCTTTCCTCATCTCATTTGTCATCTATGCAATTTAGATGGGATTGACATAGAAGGAGACATCCATATTGAAGAGGATAAGCCCATCACTAAGAAAAGGATGGAGCAAACAAGAGAGCCCATTCATGGACCTCAACAAGAGCATGAGGAAGACCTTCATCAAGAAATCCCTGAGATGCCTCAAGGGATGCAATTTCCTCCACACAACTATTGGGAGCAACTCAACACCTCCTTGGAAGGCGTGAGTTACAACATGGACCAACTAAGGGTGGAGCACCAAGAGCATCCATCATTCTCCATGAGATTAGAGAAGATCAAAGAGCTATGAGGGAGGAGCAACAAAGGCAAGGAAGAGACATAGAGGAGCTTAGGCGTTCCATTGGTTCTTCAAGAGGAAGACACCACCCACACTAAGGTGGACTCAGTCCTTAATCTTCTTGTCTATTTATTTTTCTGTTTTCGGTTTTTTATTCTTATTGTGTCACCTATGTTTGTGTCTTCATTACATGATCATTAGTGTCAAGTGTCTATGTCTTAAAGCTATGAATAATTCCATGAATCCTTCACCTCTCTTAAATGAAAAATGTGCTTACTTACAAAAGAACAAGAAGTACTTGGATTTCAAATTTTATCTTGAAATTAGTTTAATTATTTTGATGTGGTGGTAATACTTTTTGTTTTCAGAATGAATGCTTAAACAATGCATATTTTTTATCTTGTTGTTTATGAATGTTAAAATTGTTGGCTCTTGAAAGAATGATGAACAAAGAGAAATGTTATTGATAATCTGAAAAATCATGAAATTGATTCTTGAAGCAAGAAAAAGCAGTGAAAAAAAGTGGAAAAAAAGAGAGAAAGAAAAAGAAAAAGCAAGCAAAAAAAGCCAATAGCCCTTTAAACTAAAAGGCAAGGATAAAAAGGATCCAAGGCTTTGAGCATTAATGGATAGAAGGGCCCAAGGAAATAAAATCTAGGCCTAAGCGGCTAAATCAAGTTGTCCCTAACCATGTGCTTGTGTCATGAAGGTCCAAGTGAAAAGCTTTAGACTGAGTAGTTAAAGTCGTGATCCAAAGCAAAAGAGTATGCTTAAGAGCTCTGGACACCTCTAATTGGGGACTTTAGCAAAGCTGAGTCACAATCTGAAAAGGTTCACCCAGTTATGTGTCTGTGGCATTTATGTATCCGGTGGTAATATTGGAAAACAAAATGCTTAGGACCACGGCCAAGACTCATAAAGTAGCTGTGTTCAAGAATCAACATATTGAACTAGGAGAATCAATAACACTATTTGAAATTCTAAAGTTTCTATAGATGCCAATCATTCTGAATTTCAAAGGATAAAGTGAGATGCCAAAACTGATCAGAAGCAAAAAGCTACTAGCCCCGCACATCTAATTGGGACTAAGTTTCATTGATATTGTGAGATTCATTGTATATTCTCTTCTTTTTATCCTATTTTGTTTTCAGTTGCTTGGGGACAAGCAACAATTTAAGTTTTGTGTTGTGATGAGCGGATAATTTATATGCTTTTTGGCATTGTTTTCATATAGTTTTTAGTATGACTTAGTTAGTTTTTAGTATATTTTTATTAGTTTTTAAGCAAAATTCACAATTTTGGACTTTACTATGAGTTTGTGTGTTTTTCTGTGATTTTAGGTATTTTCTGGCTAAAATTGAGGGACCTGAGCAAAAATTTGATTCAGAGGCTGACAAAGGACTGCTGATGCTGATGGATTCTGACCTCCTTGCACTCAAAATGGATTTTTTAGAGCTACAGAAATCCAAATGGCGCGCTCTCACCTGCGTTGGAAAGTAGACATCCAGGGCTTTCCATACTTTGCCCATACTTTGCCCGAGTTTAGACGACGCAAACTGGCGTTTAACGCCAACTTTCTGCCCTATTCTGGCGTTAAACGCCAGAAACAAGTTGCAAAGCAGAGTTAAACGCCAGAAACAAGTTACAAACTGGCGTTTAACTCCAAGGAAGACCTCTGCACATGAAAGCTTCAATGCTCATCCCAAGCACACACCAAGTGGGCCCGGAAGTGGATTTCTGCATCATTTACTCATTTTTGTAATCCTAGTAACTAGTTTAGTATAAATAGAACTTTTTACTATTGTACTAGGGGTATTTTTCCCTATTTTTTCAAATTCATATGTCATTTGAGGAGGCTGGCCATTCGGCCATGCCTAGACCTTGTTCTTGTGTATTTTCAACGGTGGAGTTTCTACACACCATAGATTAAGGTGTGGAGTTCTGCTGTTCCTCGAGTATTAATGCAATTACTACTATTTTCTGTTCAATTCATGCTTATTCTCATTCTAAGATATTCATTCGCACTTCAACCTGATGAATGTGATGATCCGTGACACTCATCACCATTCTCACTTATGAACGCGTGTCTGACAAACACTTCCGTTCTACCTGCGAAAGTTAAAGTGTGTATCTCTTGGATTCCTGGTCCATGATGCATGGTTGCCTCTCTTGACAATAGAGCCTTCCATTCCGTGAGATCAGAGTCTTCGTGGTATAAGCTAGAATCAATTGGCAGCATTCTTAAGATCCGGAAAGTCTAAACCTTATCTATGGTATTTCGAGTAGGATCTGGGATGGGATGACTGTGACGAGCTTCAAACTCGCGACTGTAAGGCGTGGTGACAGACACAAAAGGATAGTAAATCCTATTCCTACACGATCGAGAACCAACAGCTGATTAGCCATACGGGAAACCGTAGAGGACCTTTTTCACTGAGAGAATGGGAAGTAGCCATTGACAACGTTGACACCCTACATACTGCTTGCCATAGAAAGGAGTATGAAGGATTGGATGAAGGCAGTAGGAAAGCAGAGATTCAAAAGGGATAAAGCATCTCCATACACTTATCTGAAATTCCCACCAATGATTTACATAAGTATCTCTATCTTTATTTTACGTTCTATTTATCTTTTAATTATTAAAACTCCATAACCATTTGAATCCGCCTGACTGAGATTTACAAGATGACCATAGCTTGCTTCAAGCCGACAATCTCCGTGGGATCGACCCTTACTCACATAAGGTTTATTACTTGGACGACCCAGTGCACTTGCTGGTTAGTTGTGCGAAGTTGTGAAAAAGAGTTGAGATTACAATTGTGCGTACCAAGTTGTTGGCGCCATTGAGATCACAATTTCGTGCACCAATCTTGCTCCACAATTTCTTGGCATTGTTCTTCTTCCAGAACCCCTTGCACTATCTTCTCAATTGTGTCCACCATCAGGCATTCACCAATGGATTCCTTGGGGTAACTCATTTCCTTGAAGACATTGAAGACCTTCTTCTCTTCATGTAGTCTTAAGACTAACTCCCCTTTTTGAACATCAATTATGGCCCCAACAGTAGCTAGGAATGGTCTTCCTAGGATGATTGATGTGCTAGCCTCTTCCTCCATATTAAGCACAACAAAACTAGCTGGAAAGATAAACTCCCCTACCTTCACCAACAAATCTTCCACCACCCCATGAGAAAAATTGAATGTTCTATCAGCCAATTGAAGTGCCATTCTCGTTGGCTTGGCCTCTTCAATCCTCATTCTTTTCATTATGGCCAAGGACATGAGGTTTATGCTAGCTCCTAAATTATACAATGCTTTCTCAATGTTGATATCCCCTATGATGCAAGGGATTTGAAAGCTCCCAGGGTCTTTTAATTTCTAGGGAAGCTTCTTTTGTATTATAGCACTACATTCCTCAGTGAGCTCTACAGTTTCCTTCTCACCCCAGTTTTTCTTCCTTGTCATGAGCTTCTTTAGGAACTTGACATAGAGTGGCATTTGTTCTAATGCCTCAGCAAAGGGAATGTTGATTTGGAGTTTCTTAAAGATCTCTAAAAATCTAGAGAATGACTGTCTTTTCCATCTTTCCTTAGCCTTTGTGGATAGGGTGCTTTTGGTACATAGGAGTCTCTTCTTCCTTCTTGATTTCGGATTCAGTTGCAATTTCTTCTTCTTGCTTGTCTTGACATGGAGATGCTCCATCCACAACCTTCCCGCTTCTTAGTGTGATGGCCTTGCATTCCCCTCTTGGTTTTACCATGGTGTCGCTGGAGAATGTATGTGTAGGCATTGGCATTTGCTTAGACAAGGTTCCTAGTTGTGCTTCTAGTTTTGAGATTGCTGCTCCTTGGTTTCTTATGTTGGATCTGACCTCCTCTTGGAGTGCATCCATATTTCTGTTAGCTTCCACTTGTCTCTCTGCAACAGTGGTAATAGTTCTATTCATTTATGCTATGGCAGCTTCTAATCTTGCAAAGTTACTGCTAATATCACAAGATTGCATGGTTGGGGTTGATGCATCTTGGGGTTGGCTGGTGTATGGTTGTTGGTTAGAATGGTAGGATATATTTTGTGAGTTGTGGTGGGGTCTATTGTTGCTTGATTGATTGTTAGAATTGTGGCTGCTGTGTTGGTTAGAGTGGTATGGTTTGTGGTCTTGGTTGTGGTTTTGCTGGTTTTTCCACTCAAATTTTGGGTGGTTCCTCCAACCTGGGTTGTATATATTAGCATTGGGGTCATATGGTGGTCTAGAGGAATTGTTCACATAGTTGGCTTGTTCCCATGCTTCTTCAACTTCTGGGTATTCTTCCTCTTGTGGAGGTGCTTAAGCTTAGATGATGGAGACTTGATTCTTCTCCATTTGCTTGGTTAAAGCTGCTAGTTGAGCTGTGATCATTTTGTTTTGAGCTAACAGAGCATCCATGGAATTGAGCTCCATTACTCCCTTCTTTTGGGTCCTTTCAGAGACATAGAAATACTCGTTGCTGGCAACAGTTTCTATTATATCTCTGGCCTCTTCGACTGTCTTCTTCTTGTTGAGTGAGCCTCTTGAGGAGTGGTCTAGAGCCTTCTTAGAGTCATATGACAACCCCTCATAGAAGATATGCAGTTACACCCATTCATTGAACATATCAGGGGGGCACCTCCTTGTTAAATTTTTGTATCTCTCCCATGCTTCATAGAGAGTCTCCCCATCTTGTTGTTTAAAAGTTTAGACCTCAGCTCTCAGTCTATTGATTCTCTGTGGAGGGTAGAACCTTGCTAGAAACTTGTTAACAACATCTTCCCAAGTGGTAAGGCTTTCTCTAGGGAATGATTCCAGCCACTTTGATGCCTTATCCCCAAGAGAGAAGGGAAACAAGAGCAGTTTGTAAGTGTCCGAGTGAACATCATTGAATTTCATGGTGTCACAAATCCTCAGGAATGTAGTTAGTTGTTGATTAGGGTCCTCTTGAGCACTTCCTCTAAAGGAACAATTATTCTGAACAAGAGTTATGAGCTGTGGCTTGACCCCAAAATTGTTGGCGTTTATGTTGGGCCTCAATATGCTACTCCCACAATTCCCAGGGTTGGGGTTTATGTAAGAGCCTAGCACCCTGCTCTTTTGTGGAGCACGGTTGCCAACAACTTTTTCATGGTGGTTGTGTACTTCTCCATCCATAGTTTGAGTTGGACCTTCTACTTCTTCTTCACTAACTACTCTTTTAACTCATGCCACTGCTTCTCTTCTTAGTCTTAAGAATGTTTTCTCTGGTTTAGAGTCGTAGGAGATGTCAATTCCTCTTCTCCCTGTCATACAAAACTCACAAAAGAAAAAAGGTTATCACCCTTTGGAATAGGGGTGGGTAAGTAAAAAAATAATAGATGCAAAATATCAAATAGTTAGTGTGCTTTTGTTAGTGTTAGTATATAGACAATGAAAAATTAGAATACTGAAAGAAAGAAAGAAAAATGAAATGATAAACAAAGGGCTAACAAAGATAAAAGAATATGCTTAATCTAATTGCTCATCCACTTAATCACTGTCAATTCAAATCAATCTCCGGCAACGGTGCCATAAAACTTGATGACCAAAATTCACTCCCCATATAAAATGAATCCGTTCTTTGGCAAGCGCACCAAATTATTGTCAAGTAATAACCCACTAGGAGTGGGGTCGTATCCACAGAGATTGATTGATTGAGCAGTTTTGGTTAATGAGTTAATTAGTTAAGCTAATCAAAGTAGTGAATATTGAGTGCTGTAAATTAAATTGCAGAATTGTAAATAGCTCAAAAGTAAAAGAAAGCAATAAAGTGCAGAAATATAAATGGCAAGAATGCAAAGAACAGAAACATAAATGACTAAATTGTAAATGGGAGTGGGGAATTAGCAGAATGTAAAAGAAAGCTATAAAGAATGTGGAAGATAAGAATAGGGGAAATTCATTGGGATAGAGATGTTGCTCTCTTTGGATTAAATTCAGCTCATCTCATCTTCAATCATGTAACTCATTGATCTCTTGGCAATCATGATTGATTGAGTCCCAATCCCTTGGTAACCCAATCTCTCAAATCTTGATAATCAGCCAATGCCTTGGTCTAATTGCTCATGAAGAGAGATATGCTTGGTCCCTGATTATACCACACATTATCATAGATCCAAATAATGGGTGGATTATATGTCACCATATCCAATCCCAAAACCAGATTCTACTCAAGTGTGAGAAGGGATTTCAAGCATGGTTTCATGTTTCCTTTTTCAAGGTTCCCATGAAACCCATTTTGCATTCAACCTCTTTCGCAAGATGATTGAACACTAGCATGAAAAACAAAATTCCTTCTAACAAATCAAAGAGAAGATGAAGAGAAGAAAAAATTCACAATCATTAATCCATCAAGTACAATAGAGCTCCCTCTCCCAATGAGAGGGAGTTTAGCTACTCATAACTAAGAGAAAAATAAAAGAGATGGAAGAGATGAAGTGTAAAGTGAAAACTAAAACTAGACTTGCCAATGCCAACCCCCTTTTCAGTACTTCCAGGGGGTATTTATACTACTCCTATCACTAGAATTAACAAAATACAAAAGAGAAAAGAAAATTACAGTTGGAGGAAAAGGAAAAACTCATAAAACGTGGCCCTTTATCTTGGCGTGTGGCTGGCGTTTGAGTGGCGTGCCACGCCTAGCCACTCAGGTTGGCTTGGCACGCCACGCCCAGCTCCTTAAGTGGCACTCTTCATGCATCAACCTCTTTGGCGTGCCACGCCTTCGATCCCAAGTGGCACGCCCAGCTCTTTCCTCTCACTTTTTTTCTCTGGGTTGTTGAACTGGCGTGGCACGCCCTAGGTCTAGCGTGCCATGCCAATTGGGTGCTTATTCTTCCTCTCTGGAAAACATAACTAGCGTGCCACACCCAGTAGGTGGCGTGCCATGCCCATTGTGTATGCTTCATCTTACTCTCTGGAAAACATAACTGGCGTGCCACGCCCATTGTGTGTTTTTTGGTTCCAATAGCTGGTGTGCCATGCCCAGCATTCTAGTGCCATGCCCATGGTCTTCTAGCAATGGCATGCCATGCCTTAAACTTCAAGTGGCACGCGCAGTCTACTTCTCCTTTGAGTGATGGTGTTGGCGTGCCACACCTTCGATATCAAGTGGCACAGCCAAGGTTGGTGCTAAGCCTTCTTCAGCATTGGCGTGCCACGCCTAGAACCCAAGTAGCACGACCAAGTGTTGCTTTAAAGCTGGCATGCCACGCATTCAACACTAAGTGGCACGCCCAAGTGTTGGACCTTCAGCTCCTCTTCTGGAAATTTGAACTGGCGTGCCATGCCTTGGTGTTCAAGTGGCACGCCCAAGTGTTGGTTTAAAGCTGGCGTGCCACGCCTTCGATCCCAAGTGGCACGCCCAAGCGTTCTTTTCTTTCTGAATTGGTGAACTTGTGTTCCACACCCAGTGGCTCAAGTGGGACGCCTATAGTGAATGATGGGGTTGGCGTGCCACGCCCAACCTGGCGTGCCACGCCCCCTTTTTGGCTTCCAACCTTGCTCCCTAGAAAGTGTAACTTGCATGCCACGCCTGGCCCCTGGCGTGCCACACCCTTGTTAAGGTTTTAAGAACTCTTCTCTGGAAATTGCAACTGGCATGCCATGCCCTGATGCTGGCGTACCACACCCATACACATTCTTGGTGTTTATTCCAAGTGGCACGCCCAGCTTCACACGCCCAACTTTCTTTGTTGTTTCCTTCCCATTTTTGTTGCTCTTCTCGCCTAAAATTCAACACAAATCCATTCCAAAGCAATGTACTATAATATATATCCTTTGTTCATGAAAATGCATTGATTCAATGGGATTATGCTCTTTTTATGGTCCTTTTAGACAAGAGAAAGGAGTAGATGATGCAAGTCATCACAACACTCAATGTGAATTATTCTTAAATGGATTGAGACTTGACCTTAGAAAAATGCATTCATCACCAAGGATAGGGCTAAGTGTTAACTCATGCATGAATTTTATTGATTTAATGCCACAATGAACTCCTAAACTCTTGAGGATTCTTTCAAGTTTTTGCCTTGGGAACTCCTTTCTATTGATTGTCACCTTGAAGCAGCAAGAATGGCTTCTTGTTCTTTCATTTTAAATTTTCTTTTCAATTGACTATGACTCTAAGTGTTTTGTCTCAAGATGACCTTTTAGATTAGGCTTTTAATTAGCACTCCCAAACCAGTTGGTTTTAGGGTACTAGGTGTTGAAACACCCCTAAGAATATACTTGCCCAGGTCTCTCTTCTTGACACATATTCACCATAAGCATCTATTATGATATTTGGCTCTCTTGAGCTTTTTGTTTCTTTCTTTTGTCCTAGTAGTTGATGCTCAGAGCCTTAGGTCTCTTGCTTACTACTCCTTGGTTCAATAGATATTCAAGGGACACCTCTAGCATTTACTTGTTATATCCTCTAAGTCTAATTGTTCATCATGACTTATTTTCTTTCAAATTCATTCAAGGTTCTATACTTAATTCTTATATCTTATTATTGAAAATAGTGAAGAAAGATGCTTGACGTCGAAATTGCCGAATATTATCAACACTATGAGGAATGTTCCCATTCCTGAGGTATTCTATATAAGGCTTCCGCCAATCGTCTTCCTGATTGACACTTAAAACCTCGGTTAAATTAATACTTGGTTTAAGCAAAATAGATTGATAAAGTGAAGAAGTATGTGATTGTGTGCTTGTGAGTTTTGATAAGATATCAGCTCCGTGATTTTCTTCTCGAGGTATAAGGTGAATTTCAAATTTTGAAAAATTAGATATGAGAGACTTAACAATAGCTAAGTATTTTTCCAATAAAGGGTCTTTTACTTGGAATAGATCATTTACCTGTTGTACGACTAGTAGAGCATCGCAATATACCTTTAGTTCAAAGTTTTGTAGGTCCATTGCTAACCTTAGACTAGCAATCAGAGCTTCATACTCTGTCTGGTTGTTGCTTGCTTCGAAGGAAAAATGTAAAGAATGTTCAAGTACAAATCTGTTACTATCTTCGAGGAGTACTCCGACGCCACATCCTTGAGGATTAGATGCTCCGCCCACATAAAATGTCCATTTCATTGAATGTTCACTGACGGAGGAAAAATATCGGTAAAAAATTTCTCAATAAAATCATGTTGCAAGTCTCTAAACTAACAATTAAATCTCAATCAATGTTTAATTTGTTTGTCACTTAAGCAAACCCAATAAAATTAACTGAACTATTTAAACCTCGAGTCGTCTCTCAAAGGAATTACAGGGAAGTGTAGTTTATTATTAGCTATGAGGTATATTTTTGGGATTGTAATAAGAAACAAGAAAGTAAAATGGCAAGAAAATAAACTAATAACTAAGAAAGCTCTAAGCAAGGAAAGAGAATTAGAAGTCATATCCTCATTATCGTCGTCAGTTGTGATGGTAAATGTAAATTGCCTTCACTTAGTTAACCTCTAACCAATGAAGGAAATTCAAGTTCATACAATCAACTTGACTTCACAAGTCCTAATCAACTCATAGTGAGAGACTAGATTTAGTGAAGTTCAAGCTAACCGGCAATCTTCGATTACCAATCAACAAGAGACTTTGACAATTCAAGAGTCTCCAAATCATCAACCCAAGACAAGAACACAAAAATCTATTTTAAAATCCAACCAAGCATTTCAACAAACACTTGGAAGGCACAAAATAAAAACATAGAAAATTAACAAGAGATAGTAAAATCTAAGACTAACAAATGCAAGGAATCAATAACCAACAATTAAAGAAAGAAGCCATAAACATGAAACACTTCAAATTGCATTAAAAAAGAATTAAATCTAACAAGAAGAGTTCATAAACTAAATTGGAAAAATAAAAAAATCAACAAGAGAAGATAAACTAAGATACTAGAACAATAAAAGGTAGAAAATAAACTAAATTAAAGCAAGATAGAAATATGAATTTGAGAAGAAATAAAACTAAAAGAAATCCTAAAACCTAGAGAGAGGAGAGAGCCTCTCTCTCTCTCTAGAATTCTACATATAAAACCTAAAGTGTGTAAATGAATGAATGATTTGAATGATCCTTCCAGCTCTACTCTACAGCCTCTTATCTTTATTTTCGCGCCTGAAACTGGGCCAAAAGTAGCTTAGAAATCGCCCCCAGCGAATTCACTTTACTGAGGCACGTGACGCTCGTCACGCGTACGCTTCGCTTGGACTATGCAATGGCCACGCGTAGGCGTCAACTACGCGTGCGCGTCATTTGGTTATGGCTTGGTCACGCGTACGCATCAGCCATGTGTACGCGTGGACACCAGCTTCTCAAAACTTCAATTTCTTATGTTCCTTCCATTTTTGCATGCTTCCTTTCCATCATCTATGCCATTCCTGCCCTATAAACCCTAAAATCACTTAACAAATGCATCACGACATCGAATGGTAATTTAAAGGCCTAGGAAGCATGTTTTCAATCACAGTACAAAATTCAGAAGGAAACTTAAAAACATGCAAATTTAGTGAATAAGTGTGAGAATAGTTGACAAAATTCACTTAATTCAATACAAAATAAATCATAAAATAGTGGTTTATCATTCACCTGATGTTGGAACTGTAAACTCAGCCACAAATTTTGCTAAGTATTGTGACTTGATCAGTCTTCGGGTTTAGTATCTGATGTCGAACTCAAAAAGTTCAATCAACCATTTAATAAAACAGCCAGCTAGTTCCAGTTTCTGGAGGACTTGCCGAAGTGGTTGGTCAGTTCTCATATTGATGACATAGCTTTGGAAATTTGGTCAGAGATGTTAGGATGAGAATACCAGAGCAAGTGCGAGCTTCTCTATTTTCGGATAGTGAAATTCAGCATTCTGTAATGATTTGCTTATGAAATAAATTGGTTGAAAGAGCATTCTTTAGATCTGAAAAGGCTTTTTCACATTCGTCAGTATGTGTAAAATTGTTTTTTTTTTTTAACGTTTGGAAAAGACAAGAAGATTTATATGCTAAGCATGGAAAAAATCTAAATAGGGCAGCAAGTCTCCCTGTTAACCGTTGGACTTTCTTTATTATCTTTGGGCCTGTCATGTCTAGCACAGCTTTGTATTTTTTGGGATTGGCTTCTATTCCTTAGTTTGTAAGCAGGAACCCTAAAAATTTTCCTCCTTGTACTCCGAAGGCACATTTTTTGGGGTTGAGTCGCATGTTGTAGCATCTAATTTGAGTAAAGATTTTCATAAGGTCATCTACGTGGTCTTTGCCAAGCTTCATTTTTGCAACCATATCATCGACATAGACCTCCATGTTTCTGCCAATTTAATTAGCGAATACCTTGTCCATAAGATGCTAATATGTTGCTCCTGCATTTTTAAGTCCAAAAGGCAAAACCTTAGAGAAATAGTTACCATAGTCAGCAATAAAGGCAGTTTTATTTTGATCAGAAGAATGCATTAAAATCTGATTGTAGCCAAAATCTACATCCATGAAGCTTAATGTTTTATAACCTAAAGCATTATCAACTAAAGAATCAATATATGGTAAGGGATAAGCATCTTTTGGGCATGCTTTGTTGAGATCGGTGAAATCAATGCACATGCACCATTTACCGTTGTGTTTTTTTACTATTACCACATTGGCCAGCCATGTTGTAAACTTTATTTCCTGTATAAAACTGGCATTGATGAGCTTTTTGGTTTCTTCTAAGGATACTTGCTTTTTCTCAAGGCCGAGATTGCATTTTTTCTAAGGTATAGGTCATGCAGATGGGTTGAGTGCCAAATTGTGAGAAATGATCGAGGGATCAATCCCAAGCATATTAGCAAGAGTCCATGCAAAAAGATTGGGATGTTGTTGTAGGAATTATTGAATTGAACCTCTTTCCTCCGGGCAAAGAGTCGTGCCTACATAAGTAAATTTGTTAGGATCATTACTAAAATATAGTTTTTGTAGCTCCTCCATTGGTGTTGGTCACTCAAGGAACTTGGCTCTTAGGTCGAGGTCTGCAAGTGTTGAGAGCTCAGAGGAATTATGGACATTGTTCACTTGCTATCTTATAGCTCGGTTTGGCAGTTTGAGACTGATGTTGTAACACTGTCAAGCTTCACGATGGTCACTGTGAATGGTTGCGATAAGATCATTCTGCATAGAAAACTTAACACAGAGATGAATTGTAGAGACAATAGCACTGAACTTATTTAAAAAAGACCGGTTGAGTATTGAATTATAAGGATTAAAGCAATCAACAACTAAATATTACACGTCCGAAGTTTTAGATAAAGGATGCTCACCCAGTGTAGTTTGTATCCACACAGATCCCAATACCGGGACACGTTCATTTGCGAATCCGACCAGGTCTCTAGTAAAAGGTTGGAGTATATTATTGCTCAGTTTTATTTTCTAGAATGTTGAATAGAATAGAATGTCTGCACTGCTTCTATGGTCTAATAACACTTTCCAAACCAAAGGTCTCCTAGCTGGATAGAAATCACAATTGGTCATCTAGATTTGTTGTGTTTGTATTGAAATCAGATTCTCGAAATGTCATTTGTGGAAAATGTGGAGTTGTTTGGGTTTTATTTGAATTGCCTTCTACCGAGAGCATAGCTCGATATGTACGCTTTCGTGCCGAGTTGGTTGCTCCTCCACATGCGAAACCATCAAAAATATAGTTAATAACTCCTCTTGATTGGTCAGGATGATTATGAGTCATCTTCTCTTTATCTCAGGAGTATTACCCTATAAAGGTGTGGTCGGCAGAGGATATGGCATGCTTTTGTATGTGGCCACTGATGTATTTGTGTAAGTGACCGTGTCGACCTAATCGCTCTATCAGATCTTTAGCTATCACACACTCATCAGTAGTGTGCCCATGCTTCTGGTGAAAGGTGAAATATTTGAATTTTATCCACATTATTCGTTTCCTGATAATTGTCGGCCTTCCGGGGAGGTTTGACGAGCTTTGAATTTAGGATCTCTTTGATTATGTCGTCCCTTTTTGTGTTAAATTGCGTATATGAGTCATAATGCGATGTTAATTTGAAGGCATTTCTACTGTCTCGAGCTTTATCATTGTCTTTGTTAGCATGAGTTTTTTCTGACTTCCGAGCTTGGCAGAGCTCTTCAATTTCCATCTGGCCTTTAACTTTCTCACGGAACTCGATGAGAGTTTTCAACTTGGAGACGTGATTGCTTCTTGAAATTTTTTTGGTTGAAGTTTGCTCTTAATGGCAAGCAGGTGTACTTCTGGGTGAAGATCTGGTATGGTGATGGCCACTTTTGTAAAACAGGAGATATAGTCTTTCAGGCTTTCATTCTGACCTTGTTTGATTGTATTCAGATAATCCAAATCATGCAGTAAATGGAAGAAGTAGCAAAGTGATCTTCAAAAAGTTTTGCGAGTTCTTATAAACGAGAAATTGAATCTGCAGGCAAAGAACAAAACTAATCAAGTGCAAGACCGTCTAAAAAAGTAGGAAAACAACAACATAAAATAGGGTTAGAAGCACCATTTACTATCATTATAGATCGGAATTTCTTGATATGCTTTCTGGGGTCGCCTAACACATTTAAGGGGTTAAGGTCGTTGGTAGCGTGAACATCCCAGGCATTTAGAAGTTCATGATTTCGGTAGTAAATGGCCCAACAGCATTGTCATGTTTATTGTCTTCATCAGCTCGTCGGCCTTCTTCATGCGACTGAGTTTTAGAGACACGTGTTGGATCAGAGTTCAGCTCTTCATCTTCAACTCGTTCATCATTATTGTTATTATGCTCAACACGAGCATTGGTTAGCTCAGCATTTGGTTTGCCTTTCGTTGATTCTCCTCTGCCATGCGCTGATTGGCCTGCTGTAACTCCGTTACCATCCGAAAAAGTTCAGATGGCGTGGGAGGAGGTAATTCAACCATGATTGTGGGAGAGAGTTTCAGGACCTGTAGGAAAAAAGGGATTTTTATTTCGAGTCCTCACGATGGGTGCCAATTGTTCTTGTGCGAGATAACTAGATATAGCTTGTCATCCCAGCAGCCGACTCTGAGCTTTTTAATCTTAGCTCAGAGCTTGTGGCTTGAATGTCCGAGATTTTTCGTGCAGTAACTATATCTTGGGGAGGAGAGAACAGAGGGGAGTGTACCTATAAAATGCACTCCGATACTTAAGTTAGTCAATGTATATTCGTATGAGTATACTCAAATAATACAGCTTACTTTTTATACGTGTAAGGAGGTATTAGTAGTTATGCTCTGGCAATTATTTTTCATTGAAGAGTAGTAATACCATATCAAAATGGTATGATATTTGTTTTTATGTGTGAATCCGAGTTATAACGTCAGGATGAATTATAACGCTTTGAGCCGAGTTATAACGTTGGAAATCGATTTATAGCTTTTAAATTAGGTTATAACAACCATATCAGATACCAATTATGAATTATGAATTAAGAGCATCATTAGTCTTTTATGCTAATAAGGTATTACATAATTCCCTAGAATTAAAATATTTATATGCAACAATATACTATCCCATACAAACTCAATTGTAAGATATATGCACAAAACTACAACAAAATATTAGAAAAAAAGCTTATTAATTACCATTTTAGTAGTCGCTATCAAGCCATTCAATGAATATGAAAAATATATATCTAATGCCAAGCCTTACATCAGTCTCACCTCGGGTGGCCCTGTTCTTCCCTGTCTCGCTTAATGAAGTCGTCTCAAATCTCTTCTCCACTCTTTTTAATAGTGGGTTGATAATTTAAATAAAATAAATAAACATTTTAAATTCAAACGTGTGAATTGTGAGTAGATTAGGGACAGGTGGAAAGGCTAATGAGTAGTGGCAAAACTTGAAAAAAAATGACGGAAAAATTTTTTTTAAACAAATAGTATTCGTATTAAAACAAAATTTGTAAATCTAATTATTTTTCAAGTTTGTTATTAATATGCAGGACTACACATGATTAAAGTTAACAAAACAAAAAATTAAACCTAATTTAGTTAATTAAAAATTTAGTTTATGTTGATAAACAAAATTTATTTTAAATGATAAAATTAGTTAAAATAGTGAATTTGTAGTTTTTACCTCGACTCGTTAAGTTAATTTAGAGTTGTACTTCATTGAATTGTAAGACGGAACGTAAATATGACTCATAAAATATAAAAATTTATAAAAATTTTATAGCAAAAACTAATTTCATAGATAATAAAATAAATCTCAAATAAAATAAATTACCTATAAGATTATAACTAATATATATACCATAACAAGTCAAAAGTCATAAAAACACAAATTCACAACTCAACTCACAAATCAGAACACAAATTCACAACTCACAAGTTTATATGACACTAAAAATAAATTCAAGTAGCAAATAAACTAACCAAACTACTAGAATGAACAACTAATTAACTAAAATCTAAACAAGTCATTTAATAGTCATTCTATTTTTCATCAATCATAAAATCTTCACGAGTTTCACAAACTTTCGCATTACCATCTTCAGTATCAGAAGAAGGAAGAAGAGGTCCTTACAAGTCAGTTTAACATCACAACAAACAGTCAACAATTTAACAAAAATTATAGAATTTTGTTCAATGCCAATTACAACCATCAAATTTAACAACAAAAGTTCAACAATCCCATTTGAACAAAAAATACAAGCATAAGAAAAATTCAAGAATTATATTCAATGTCACAATAACAATTCAACCATTCAGTTAAAAGAAATTCAACCAAAAAAAATCAATAAAATATTTTAAGTAATTCAGAACAAAATAAAATAAAACAAATTTAAGCCACTAAGATAACTAAAACACTATTTAAGTCATAGCATCATATTCATATCAAAACCAATAAACCTTGTCACGTAAAGTTCCAAGTATAAGTAGGTAAAAATGTAGAGTGCCCCTCAAATCTTATGTTTTATAAAATTCTAATGCTCATAGATAGCTACTAAGCCAATGGAGTGCATCAAAGCCTCCTAACAAGATTTTAAAATTTTTAATCATAGATAGCTACTGTCTCAAAAAATTTTGTGTTAAACATCATTGAGCATAATAAATTAAGGTAAGACATGATGCTCAGAGATTAAGCATGTATATACATAGAACAAAAAGATAAAACAAAGATTCACAATAATCAACATCTAAAATAATAAAACAAAATAATAGCAATTTTCACCAAAATAAAAAAAATAATTGTTAACAGTGAAATCAAGAGGCCTTGAATCTTGTTCAATGTTCTTGCTTGCAATAAGTAGTAGAAATATTTACTTTGAAGTATGATCAATTATACTTTTCAATTGAAGTTTGATCAATAAGTAGTAGATTGAACATTGAAGACTGAAGAGGATAAAAAGGTTTTAACTTACCTGATGAACTAGCAGCAAAGAGGAGGAGAAGAGCAACAATCCAGATTCTAGAGCTGGAGAGGCAGAATCAGAGAACCAGAGACAGAGAGGCAGAGCTAGAAAGTCTCGCAAGTTGCAATCGCAAAGTGATTCTCACACAGTCCAGCGACCACCAGTCTGATTCCACAATACCAGCGGCAAACCTCACGGCGAGTCGGCGACACTCCAAATTGGAGATTCTGATTGCGCACCTATTCTCCTTGATTTGATCTTGAACTTGTTTCCTCACAACATACACAATCTTTTTCATCTTATGCCAATTTTTTAGGACAAAAATTTTTGTAAGGTGGGTAGAATGTAACTGATGCACAAAAACTTGTCTCTCAACAAATTTCCTTCGACAAGTATACCAAATTGTCGTCAAGTAAAAACTCACAATAGAGTGAGGTCGAATCCACATGGATTAATGGATTAAGTAATCAATGGTTAATTGATTATCCTAGTTAGACGAATCATATTTGAGTGATAAGTAACAAGGAAATATAAATGGCATAAAAGTAAAGAAAGCAATAAAGTGCAGAAAAATAAAATGGCAAGAAAAGTAAATGTAAGAACTAAAAAAAATGAACATTGGAATCAAGAGATATTACAATCCTCCAGATCAAGTTCATTCTCATCTCTTCCTCAATCAATGCATTCATTGATCTCTTTGGCAATCTTAAGTGATTGGATCCCAATTCCTTGGAAATCCAATCTCTCTAAGCTTGAACAATTTTCCAATTCCTTGATTTAATTGCTCATGGGAAGAGATGAAGTTTGGTCACTGATTATACCACACACATTCATAGATCAAAGTATTGGTAGGATTAAATGTCACAATATCCTTCCAACCCCCAACCTAATCCTAATGTGAGAGAGCATTTCTAGCATGATTTCCTCATTCCTCTTCCAAGGTTTAGGGGAAATCTAAGTATGAGCAATTTCTCTTCCGAATAAGAACTACAATTGATCCATTGAATCACAATAGAGCTCTCTAACCCAATGAAAAGAGTTAGTTGTTCATTGCTCTACCAAAATAGAAAAGAAAGAAAGTGCAAAAAAATAAAGATGAAGATTAAAACTGAAATTGAAACTTCCAAGTTCATAAATGTAAAGTACAAACTAGAATTTAACTACTACTAAGAAAAGAAAAAGAAGAGAAAAGGAAGAAGAGTGTAGGAGGGAAGGGAGTCCGAAGACCCCTTTTCTCTGGTGTGTGCAGCCCCCAGAATACCCCCTCTCCAATTCCTGGGGTCCTTTTTCCCTTGAATGTAAAAAACTAAGGACTTTATATAGGCTCTCCTAAATTACAAAATGAAATTAAAAGCAAATTACAATTAGATGAAAATTCCTATTCTAGATGCTTCTTGTGGCCTTGATTGGTTGATACTTGTGGGCTTGCTTGCTTGTGGTCGGGTGGTCCTTGAAAGAGAAGTGAATAAAGTTGAGGTCCTGGTGGTAATCGTTAGTGTTACCATTAGCCATACCAACGCTACAACTGTGGCGTTAGTGCTGAAGTTAGTGTGGCTAACATCACACTTGCTACCCAGTTGGTGTTTTTGGGGCTTAAAAGATGCCTATTATTTGTTCTCTAATTGCATGCCCACTATATACCATTATATATCCTTGGACATCTCTGTATTTCAGATTTCTAACACAACTGGAATCACCTCAATTGGATCTCTGTAACTCAAGTTATGCTCCTTTGAAAGGGACAGGGTCGCTGGCATAGTCGCTGGCGTTATTGGCAAAAGTGAGTGCCAATAACGTTAGCATTCAAGGGATTAATATTGTCAGGTTCTGGATGTCTACTTTCCAACGCCTTTGGAAGCGCATCATTTAGAGCTCTACAACTCGAGTTACACTTCTTGGAAGGTGAAGAGGTCAGCTGGCCTTACTACAGGTTGATACCATGTTCATCTTTGCACTTTCGGGACAGGTTTTCTCCCTCAAATTTAGTGTCCACCATGTAGTGCCATATATTCTTGGAAAGCTCTAGAATCCTACTTTCCAATGCCACTAGAATCATCTCAATTGGAGCTTTGTGGCTCAATTTATTCTTGTTTGAAGAAGGCATGGTGATAAACCCATATTTCATGGTTTATCTTGTGCTCAATTGAGTGATTTTTATCAACTCTTTACCCACTTATTCATACTATTTGCATGGTTTTACATTTGCCTTCCTAATTATGTGCTTTGATTGAAAACATGTTCCTTTGGACTTATATTTCCTTATTATTAATCCTCTCTTATTACCATTAGATGCCTTGATATGTGTGTTAAGTGTTTTCAGATATTATAAGGCAGGAATGGCTTGGAGGATGGGAAGGAAGCATGCAAAAGTGGAGGGAATACAATAAGTTGGAGAAATTGCTAAGCTGTCCAGCCTGACCTCTTCGCACTCAATCGGCTATAACTTTAGCTACAGAGGTCCAAACGACGCGGTTTCAGTTGCGTTGGAAAGCTAACGTCCGAGGCTTCGATTTTATATATAACTTGTCATAGCTGCCCCGACGCCAGGCGACGCGAATACGTGAGTCACGCGGACGCGTGACCTAGCAGGAACGCAACCCGCGCGGCCGCGTGAGCCATGCGGCCGCGTCACTTTTCCGCGACCTGTACGGATCAGAAAGCGCTGCAAGTGACTTCTGGGCTATTTCTGACTCGGTTTTCGGCCCAGAAAACACAGATTAGAGTTTATAAAGTGGGGGAATGCATCCATTCATAATCATGCTCTCATAATTCACTTTTCATATTTTTAGATGTAGTTTTTAATGAGAGATTTTCTCTCCTCTCTCTCTTAGGATCAGGATTAGAATTAGGATTAGGATTTAGGACTTCTCTTAGTTTTAGGAGTGACTCTCAATCCCAGGTTCTTTATTTTTATTTATTTTTCAATGTTCCATGTTTAGATTGATTTTCTTGATTAATGTTATTTGAGATATTTCAGATTGATGACTGCTGTCTTTTATTTATATAAATAATTTGGATTTTCTTGTTGCCCAATTGGCTTATGAATGTCTTCCATGTTAGATTTTACTACTTTGAATGAATTGAAGGTATTCCAGATATTTATGATTTTAATTTAGCTTTTTACATTCTTGGCTATGGTTGATTAATTGGTGACCCTAAGGTTATTAGCTCCATTGTTGATTGAAAATTGGATTTCTTCATTTCATTAATTCATATTCCAATAACTCTAGCCTTTCCCAAGGAAAGACTAGGACTTGAGGATTCGAATTAATTCATCCACTTAACTTACCCTCATAGTTAGAGGTTAACAAAGTGGGAGAAAAATCCAATTCTCATCACAATTGATAAAGATAACTAGTATAGGACTTCCAGTTCTTATACCTTGCCAAGATATTTTATTAGTATTATTTTATTTTACTTGTCATATAACATATTCCCACCTTACTTCCAAAACCCCAATTTTACCTTTTTCATAGCCAATAATAAGAACATACCTCCCTGCAATTCTTTGAGAAGACGACCCAAGGTTTAAATACTCGGTTATCAATTTTAAAGGGGTTTGTTACTTGTGACAACCAAAACGTTTGTACGAAGGGATTTCTATCGGTTTAGAGACTATATCTACAACACGACTGTTTTTATGAAATTCTTTACTGGCAAAAATCCTAACGTCAAAATGGCGCCGTTGCCGGGGAGTTGCAAACGTGTGCCTTATTATTGGTTATTGTTAATATTTTTCAAAAAAAAAATTTCAGATTTTTAATTTTAAATTTATATCTAAAAATTTTTCAAAAATCATCTCTTTTTCAAAATATTTTCTTTTTGTTAGTTTTTATTTTTATTTTCTCCTACTACCATGAACTCTCACCCCTTTGGCTCTGAGTCTGGTTACAATTATGTTACAGGAAGAGGAAATTACAATGAGAACAGGCATCAAGGTCAGACCAATCAAGGATGGATGGAGCCAAGAGGATCTAATCAACCCTTTAGGCAACAACACCCTCCAAGATATCATGGACAACGACCATTCTACAATGCAAACCCAGCTGAAAGATATGGTGGACAACCTTGTAACTACGAACAAGTCCCACCCCGTGCCTATAGACCATCCTCTCAACATAACTTTGAACCGCCACACTCACGAGCCCCTTTCCGCCATTCACCTCCATATGACCCTAACCCTCAACCACCATACCAACCACCTTATGAGCCATATGAACCATATATAGAACCACCCCAATACCAATCCAATTACTCCCACAAACCACCACTCCTCCATACACATTACCCATATCCATCAAAGTCAGAATCACAGGTTAGCCTCGAAGAATCAATGAAACAATGTACTGCAATCCTTCATCATCTGGAGCAAGCAATAGTGGAGAAGTTAAAGCAATTAGCTTCCCGACGTTCGGATACTCAAGGAACCCCCATGGCTTCATGTGGGCAATCTAATGAAGAACGTAGTATGAAGGAGATACTAGAAACTCTAGAGGACAACGAGGAACATGGCTTTGTATTGGAACAAGTGGAGGAAGCCGAAATTATTGAAGAAGAAAATGAGGCAGTGGTTGAAGACTTAGGAGATGCTGAACCTCCATGGGAAAGTCAAGTTATAGAGCATCCTTCAAAGACGATTGAAGCTGATGTTGAGGAGGGTGTACAACCTCCAAAGCATATCATGGTTGAAGACTTTAAAGGACACGATCAAGAGATGGATTCAATCATTAATGAATTCTTATCTACATTTGAATCCTCTCCCATTGGACTTGACATGGAGATTACAGAAGAAGAAGCACAACCTCCTTTACCCTTGGTGAACACTGAAGAAGAGATTGAATTGGAAGAAATCCACCAAGAGGAAGAGGTTGATATTGAAGAAGATTGCCAAGAGGTGGAAGACATCGAAGAAGAGCACAAGGGAGTGGAGCTTGCATGTTCATTAGAAACACCTCCCCCTAAGTTGCCATCATCCTTCACAACATTCAAGTGGGTGAAATTCATATCCCTTAGCTTTCTAATTCCACTTGAATACGGGCTACTGGAGACAGATGGTCAACTTAGAGCTCTCTATGGCATTAAGAGTAAGAAAAAGATGGTTAGAGATAAGATTTATCCTGCAAGGTTCAACTCGGTTGCGTGTTCAACATTCAAACGCAAAGGTTGGTTTAGAGCTCAACTGAATGGGTCTAGGAAGTTGTCTGGCTGCTTCGGTGAGAATTCAGACTGCTTGCCACCCGGATGGAACAATATTGCTCAACAAGAAGACAGGTGCAAAAGCAAGATTTGGGACCCCAGAATTCACTCTAGAAATCAACACTCTTGGGGCCTTATCACTTGCTTTAACTTGCTTGAAGGCTTTCTGCGCCTTGTTTGGGACCCTAGAGGCCACTGGAATCACAAACATTGGTGGAGATTCCTGGATGAGTTCAAGTACAAGCCACCATAACAGGAAGCTCACCAAATGTTCAACTTAAGGACTTTAACTAAAAGTGCTAGGTGGGAGACAACCCACCATGGTATGGTCGTTCATTTCTCATTTTTATTTAGTTTTATTTGTTTTCGAGTTTTATTTTATCTTATTATATTGAACCTGGAGTTTTGCATCACATTCATATTAACACTAAATTCTACATTTTTTCATATTATCAAAAAAAAGGAAAAGAAATAGAGCACGCGACGCGACCGCATCAGCGACGCGTCCGCGTCGCAAGGAGATGAGAGAATAATAAATTGAACAGAAAGTTACGCAGGAGCAGCGCTGGAGGCGTGCCAATGGCACAAATCATCCCACGCGACCGCGTCGCTGACGCGACCGCGTCATATGGGAATACTAGCCTCACACGCGACCACGTGCCTCACGCGGCCGCGTGACCTAAAAATCGACGTCAAAAGGGTGCATGGCCGAAAGATGAGCTGGAGTGAAGCTGGACTGGCGCTAGAAGCATAGACCCTTCCACGCGGACGCGTGACGGACGCGACCGCATCATATCCTCATAATGGCCACTCACGCGATCGCATGCCCTCACGCGACCGCGTCACCCTGGATTTTGGCAATACTAAGTTTTAATAGAGAGTTGTGCGACCGCGAGGCTGCACTCGCGCCACCAGCACAAATCGAGTCATGCGATTGCGTGCCCCACGCGTCTACGTCGCCTAACCTTATTTGCGCACCACGCGACCGCGTCGCCAACGTCGCACAACCAATCCAAATTAGTGCCAATTTTCTTATCTTTTCTTCTCCGAATCCTTATTCTTCTTATCTTTTCTTATTTCTTTCTTCTTCCTTTCTTATTTTCTCTTACTTCCAATTATTTAATTTATTTGCATACTTTTATTCATTGCATTTTTTATTTTCCTAAAATTATTATTGGTGTTCAAATATTCTTATTCAACGGTTGCATCTTTTCTGGTATTTTATTAATGCTTAGTGACTTGTTTAATTCTGATTGAGTAATATTATTTAAATCAATTCCAATCTTTTATATTTGTATTACTTTTGCATTGACATAAAATTATATTATCTCTCTTCCCCATTGTTGCAAACTTTGCACCATTGATTTGCCATGTACTTCCACTATTTTCTCACTTGCATGTTGTAGCTACCATGTAAATGAGACGCTTATCATTTGGCATTAACTCAATTATATTTTATTTATTTTCTATCTTTATTTTTGGGTTACTTTTTCTTTTCCCTCTTCTTTCAGGATGGCCACCACGAAGGGAGAGGAAAAGCTTCTTAATGGGAAGACAAGCAAGTCCATCGGCACAATCCTTGGAGAAAAGCATCAGTTGCATAGACCCTTCCACTTGTATATCTTAGCATGCACCAAGGACGGTGCAATCTTTAAGTGTGGGGAGGTCGATACCGATCTCCATGGGTTAGTTATTTCCTGACTTAACACCAAATTTTTATTTTATTTGTTTGTTCATTGTTGCATTTGCATGTTTGATTGCATATTTGTTTAATTTTGTGCATATTTTACCACTTGGTTAAAGTAATATCTCCTTTTTCAAGAAATTTTTATAGTATTTCACTAATTTGAATAAAATTTTTTGAAAAACTTGTTTCAAGAAATATTATTTTGGAACATAGTTTAGAGCTCGAACACAAAACCAGTGAGATTTTGAGCCTATTTGATTGGTTGCATTTTATCAACCAATATTTTATTTTTGGTGTGTGTTTTTCTCTCTAAAATTATGATCTTTGTCTTGCTTAATTATATATTTCCATTATTTGATGTATGCATACACTTATATGATTGAGGCCTTTGTTTCACTGAGCTTACATACCCATATGACCTTAACCCTTCATTATCCCTTGCAAACAAATTTGAGCCTATTTTTACCCCTCTGTTCTTTATTTTAGCACATCATTAACTCTAAGCGAAAAACAATAATGTCCTTAATTTGAATCCTTGGTTAGCTTAGACTAGTGAGAATGCTTATGATTTAAGTGTGGGGAAAAGTGGGTTTGGAAACATTTGGTTTGAGAATTGAGTATGTTAGAATTTTCTGAAAATGTGAAAGAAATGTTTAGGACATGTTCATGCATTCAATAAATTAATCATATGCATTGAGAAAAACAAAAGAAAAAAAATATATATATAAAAAGAAGGAGCAAAATAAGTGAAAGGGGACAAAATGCCCC
>NC_029780.3:74134731-74162936 GCF_000817695.3 Arachis duranensis | reverse complement strand
CCCTAACCCCATTACAACCCTTAAAAGACCTCTTGATTTGTGTATTGGTGCATTAAATTTTTGTTGATTGTTAGATGAAGAGCAAGCTATAGAAAGCAAGATTAGTAGAGAATTGAGAGAATTGACCCTAGACACTTGAGAGTTAGAATGATATACACTAGTAGTAAGGGTTCAGTGCTCAATTCTATGTTCCCTGCTTTCATGAGCTATCTTCTTCTTACAAGTTATTTGTATTGTATTTTGTGATTTGAATTAGTGAAATCCAGTTCATATTTGTCTTGAAGAACTTATTTATTTTTAACCAAGTAGGTAGAAACATTTTGCATTTAGTTGCATTCATAGGTTGCATCTCATACATTCTATCATTCCTCTTCATTCCTTTATAGCTTCTCTTGAACTTAGCATGAGGACATGCTAATGTTTAAGTGTAGGGAGGTTGATAAACCCATATTTCATGGTTTATCTTATGCTCAATTGAGTGGTTTTTATCAACTCTTTACCCACTTATTCATACTATTTGCATAGTTTTACATTTGCCTTCCTAATTATGTGCTTTGATTGAAAACATGTTTCTTTGGACTTATATTTGCTTATTATTAATCCTCTCTTATTACCATTAGATGCATTGATATGTGTGTTAAGTATTTTCAGATATTATAAGGCAGGAATGGCTTGGAGGATGGGAAGGAAGCATGCAAAAGTGGAGGGAATACAATAAGTTGGAGAAATTGCTAAGCTGTCCAGCCTGACCTCTTCGCACTCAAACGGTTATAACTTTAGCTACAGAGGTCCAAACGACGCGGTTCCAGTTGCGTTGGAAAGCTAACATCGGGGTTTTGATTTGATATATAATTTGCCATAACTGCCCTGACGCCAGGCGACGCAAACGCGTGAGTCAAGCAGACGCGTGACCTGGCAGTAACGCAACCCGCGCGGCCGCGTGAGCCATGCGGCCGCGTCACTTTTCCGCGACCTGTACGGATCAGAAAGCGCTGGAAGTGACTTCTGGGCTGTTTTTGACTCAGTTTTTGGCCCAGAGAACACATATTAGAGTTTATAAAGTGGGGGAATGCATCTATTCATAATCATGCTCTCATAATTCACTTTTCATATTTTTAGATGTAGTTTTTAGTGAGAGAGGTTCTCTCCTCTCTCTCTTAAGATTAGGATTGGAATTAGGATTAGGATTTAGGACTTCTCTTAGTTTTAGGAGTGACTCTCAATCCCAGATTCTTTATTTTTATTTATTTTTCAATGTTCCATGTTTAGATTGATTTTCTTGATTAATGTTATTTGAGATATTTCAGATTGATGACTGCTGTCTTTTATTTATATAAATAATTTGGATTTTCCTGTTGCCCAATTGGCTTATGAATGTCTTCCATGTTAGATTTTACTGCTTTGAATGAATTGAAGGTATTCCAGATATTTATGATTTTAATTTAGCTTTTTACATTCTTGGCTGTGGTTGATTAATTGGTGACCCTAAGGTTATCAGCTCCATTGTTGATTGAAAATTGGATTTCTTCATTTTATTAATTCATATTCCAATAACTCTAGCCTTTCCCAAGGAAAGACTAGGACTTGAGGATTCGAATTAATTCATCCACTTAACTTACCTTCATAGTTAAAGGTTAACAAAATGGGAGAAAAATCCAATTCTCATCACAATTGATAAAGATAACTAGGATAGGACTTCCAGTTCTTATAACTTGCCAAGAGATTTTATTAGTATTATTTTATTTTACTTGTCATATAACATATTCCCACCTTACTTCCAAAACCCCAATTTTACCTTTTTCATAGCCAATAATAAGAACATACCTCCCTGCAATTCCTTGAGAAGACGACCCGAGGTTTAAATACTCGGTTATCAATTTTAAAGGGGTTTGTTACTTGTGACAACCAAAACGTTTGTACGAAGGGATTTTTGTCGGTTTAGAGACTATATCTACAACGCGACTGTTTTTATGAAATTCTTTACTAGCAAAAATCCTAACGTCACATGGTCAGGCTGCCGGGTGAGATTTTGCCCACGTTAGTGTCCACGTAGGCCTTTTTTGCTTCGCAAACATTAGTGGCGTTCACTTTTTTCACTAACTTTCACAGCTGCCTCCTTTCTTCCACGTTAATGCCCACGTTAGTGGCACTAACGTGGGTGTTTTTGGCTTCGCAAACGTTAGTGGCGTTCACTTTTTCCACTAACATTGGAGTTTCCCTTTCCTTCCACGTTAGTTCTCACGTTAATGTAACTAATGTGGAAACTAACATAGGTCTTCTTGTCCTTTGCTAACGTTAGTGGTGTTTACTTTTACCACTAACGTTCCATGCTCTCTTTCTTCAAAGTTAATACCATTAACTTTCTCACTAACGTTGGGGCTTCTCTTTTCTTCCACGTTAATGGCCACGTTAGTGGCACTATCATATCCACTAACGTAGCTCTTCTCTGCTTCTTGTTACCTGAAATCAATCAAACAAAGTGCATCAAAGTCTTGCCCTTAATCATGGGATCATGCATCATCCATTTTATCATTCAATTCATGCATAATTCTTATGAAATCATTCAAAATTTACAATGTTTGCTTGAATCATGGTATGATTGCATTTTCAACCAAATACTTGCTTATTTCCTAAGAAAATGCATGAAACCAACCTAAAGCATACAAAAAATGGCTAGTAAAACTAGCCAAGATGCCCTGGCATTACAACACCAAACTTAAATCTTGCTTGTCCCCAAGCAAGAAAAGAACTATGCACAAAGAATTCTCTTAATTGGAATGTATTAAAGAATTGCTTTTGATGCCTTAATGGGTGAAGTGAATAAGTGACAGTGGGGTGAACTCTAATTTGTATGCTTATGCAAGGATTCCAGTGCTCATTAGTCCTCACATTTTGGAAGTCTTAGATCTTAGGACTTCCATTTAAATGATATTATGGAATCCTCTTTATAGATTGTCACCTGAAAGCAGCACTTATTTTCTAGCATTTTTCTTTCTTTGTGGAATTTGGCCTCGACTCTAGGTGTCATGTATCAAACCGGCTTTTTAAGATAAGCTTTCAATCAATACTTCCAAACCAGTTGGTCTAAGGTATTAGATGTTGAAGCACCCCTTAGGATTTACTTGCTCAAGCCTCTCTCTTTGATACAAATCCACCACAAGCATTTAACTAGGACAATAACTCTTTGAGTTCTTGTTTCTTTCTTTTTCTTCCTAGTAATTGATGCTCAAAGCCTTGGGCTTGTTCTTTGTTTTTATTCTTCTTTTGTTTTCTTTTGTTACTGCTTCTTGGATCAATAGATGTCTGAGAAATTCCATAATACTTCTCCAAACTTCATTTCCTGTCTATGAGCTCCCATGCAAGTTTTCACAAACATGCAACCTCAATACACAATCATACAATCAGAACCTCCACTCCTCTTAATCTTTTGCTTGCCCCCAAATTAGGAGTAATCACACATGCATACAAAGAAAATAGAAGACAATCATGCAATTTAAAGTGCTGGAAATAAGTAAGAGGAAAAAGAAACTTTATCACCTTGTAGTTCATCTTCATTGTTGTTGCCCTTTTCCTCCTATTCTTTCCCTTCCCACACCAAACTTAGAATGATTGCTTATACTCAAGCAACAATTAAAATAGTGGTGATGGGGTCTATGATGGATCATGAATGTCTTAGAATGAAGTGTGAGTATGCATGTGTTTCAGCAAGCAAGATTAAGGATACAATAAAGGCACAAGAGATACAAACAGAGACATTTTGATTGCATTAATAAGTGGTGTGCTTGGTACCTTGCATAAAAGATAAGTGGCAACACCAAACTTAGTGTGACACTCTCAATTTAGAATGTTGCAAGTACCCAGTGAAGATTGAAAATCAAATTGTTGCATGGCAACACCAAACTTATAATGCAATCATATGCCAAATTATTGAAAGTAAACTAAGCAAAGCAATGAAATGTTACCTACGGTTAGGTTGCCTCCCAACAAGCGCTCTTTTAATGTCATTAGCTTGACATGTTGTTCATGACTTTCTTTCTCTTCTTCCAGTTTGTTAAGAGGAATGACCTCAAGAGGAAAGAGGAGCCAGTTAATGCCCCTTGTTTTGAGTGCCTCTCCCCAGCAAGCTTTCTTTTGTTGTTAGCTTAAGGAAACTTGCTTGTTGGGGTAGGGGTGGGATGGCTTTTGGTTGACCTTTTATTTTTCATGGATATTCTCCTTCTTTTCTTGGTCATCATCCTCTTTTTAGTGCTCATGTTGATTGCCTTCACCACCTTAATTTCAGAACTTGGGTGTTGTATGATGGTCGGAGTGTCTTCTTCTTCAAGAGCTTCTTGAATTGGTGGTTCAACGAACTCACCCTTTATGCAACTCTCTGTGTCATTAAAGTAATGTGGACTCCCTTGATTGACTTCCTCCTTTTCTTCTGCATGGTGTTGCATTGAGCCTTTTGGGAGTGAGTTTGCATGTTCCTTTGTCACCCTTAGTAGCCTCTGTGGGTATGAAGCTTTGGGCTAATATACTCTCATAACCTCCTCCTTCTTCACAGAACTCTCACTTGGTATGGGTGTCTCCTTTTCTTGTTCTTCTGATTCCTCCCTTGGATTTTGATGAGCGGATGATTTATACGCCTTTTGGCATTATTTTTATATAATTTTTAGTATGATTTAGTTAGTTTTTATTATATTTTTATTAGTTTTTAAGTAAAATTTATATTTCTGGACTTTACTATGATTTTGTGTGTTTTTCTGTGATTTCAGGTATTTTTTGGCTGAAATTGAGGGACCTGAGCAAAAATCTGATTCAGAGACTGAAAAAGGATTGTAGATGCTGTTGGATTCTGACCTCCCTGCACTCGAAGTGAATTTTCTGGAGCTACAAAACTTCAAATGGCACGCTCCCAATTGCGTTGGAAAGTAGACATTCAAGGCTTTCCAGCAATATATAATATTCTATACTTTGAGCGAGTTTTGATGATGTAAATTGGTGTTAAAACGCCAGAACTAGCATAAAAGTTGGAGTTAAACGCCCAAACTGGAACCAAAGCTGGCGTTTAACTCCAGGATCAGCCTATGCATGTGAAAGGTCCAATGCTCAGCCCAAGCACACACCAAGTGGGCCCAAGAAGTGGATTTCTGCACTACCTATCTTAGTTTATTCATTTTCTGTAAACCTAGGTTACTAGTTGAGTATAAAAACTACTTTTAGAGATTTATTTTGTACCTCGTGATATTTTACATCTGACTTTGTATCTTCTACGGCATGAGTCTCTAAACCCCATGGTTGGGGGTGAGGAGCTCTGCTGTGTCTTGATGGATTAATATAATTACCACTGTTTTCTATTCAATCACGCTTGCTTCCGTTCTAAGATATTCATTCGCACTTAAACATGATGAATGTGATGATCCGTGACACTCATCACCATTCTCAACTTATGAACGCGTGCCTGACAACCACCTCCATTCTATCTTGGATTGAATGTGTATCTTTTAGCCTCCATTCCGAAAGATCGAAGTCTTCGTGGTATAAGCTAGGATTATTGGTGGCCATTCCTGGGATCTGAAAAGTTTAAACCTTGTCTGTGGTATTCTGAGTAGGATCTGGGAAGGGATGACTGTGACGAGCTTCAAACTCGCGAGTGTTGGGCGTAGTGACAGACGCAAAAGGATCACTGGACTCTATTCCAACATGATCGAGAACCGACAGATGATTAGCCATGCGGTGACAGCGCACATGGACCATTTTCACTGAGAGGATGGGAAGTAGCCATTGACAACGGTGACACCCTACACACAGCTTGCCATGGAAGGAGCCTTGCATGCGTGAAGAAGAAGACAATAGGAAAGCAGAGATTCAGATGACAGAGCATCTCCAAAACTCCAACCTATTCTCCATTATTGAATCACAAGTACCTTTTATTTCATGCTCTTTTATTTTATTGCACACAAAACCCTTTTCATTGATAATCTCCTGACTAAGAGTTACAAGGTAACCATAGCTTGCTTCAAGACGACAATCTCCGTGGGATCGACCCTTACTCACGTAAGGTATTACTTGGACGACCCAGTGCACTTGCTGGTTAGTTGTGCGGAATTGCAAGTGTGATTGCAACTTCGTGCACCAGGTTTGCCATGGTACCACCGAGAGAATTGTGGGTAGTGATTTGCTTTGATAGATATCTAACTTGTGCCTCAAGCTTCTTAAGGGTAGCCCCCCGGTTCTGCATAATGGATTTTACTTCCTCTTTGAACGTCCTCATGTCATTAGA
The DNA here is from genome assembly GCF_000817695.3 of Arachis duranensis. Lineage (NCBI taxonomy): Eukaryota > Viridiplantae > Streptophyta > Magnoliopsida > Fabales > Fabaceae > Arachis > Arachis duranensis. The sequence continues at coordinate 74,156,671 of NC_029780.3, read as the reverse complement.
TTCTTCCAAGAGAATTGCCAATAGGTTCTCTATCCTTGATAGCTTATCCTCGACAGGAGGGTGTACAACTGGGTTGGAATTTGGAGATTGAGGGTGGCTATTTTGTGAATGGAATTAATTGTTTTGTGGTTGTATGTTCTAAGAGTGGTATGACTCTTGTGGGTAATGATATGGGTTTTGTGGACTGTGAGAAGAATTTTGTGTATAATGCAATGAATTGTGTGAGTGGTGAGATGAATTATATGGATGTGGGAAGGAATTTTGTGTTGAGGCATATCCAAGTGTTGAAGGGTTTTGATGCGGAAAGCTAGGAGGTGAGGTTGAATAATTAAAGGATGATGGCTCTTGATGAATGGGGTGTGAATAAGTGAAATTTCTTTGGTTTTGATCTTCCCAGGAACAGCTTGAGTAGTGATCAAAGTTATCAAAATATGGACCATTTTGTGACCCTGGGAAGCACCCCGTTTTATGTTCTTGATATTCCAACCACCATTATCATAATAGCATGAATTATTTTGTGGTGGTGAGAAGTATCCCAAGTAACTTGATTGACCAAAAGATGATCTATACTCTATTTTTCTTCAAATTACTCTGTATCAAACAACAATCAACAAGATAAAAGAGATTGGAATTCCCCTTGTCACAGATGAGGAAATTCCCAGTGAGGCAATATCACAAACAGTTAGTTAGCAAAAGAAAATAAAGAAACAAAAGAAACCAAAGACAAAAGAAAAGTGTCTAATCTAGTAAGTCAATCAACCGGTAGTTTGTTAATCACAATTAATCCCCGGCAACGGTGCCAAACTTGATGCATGGAAACCTGTCTCTAAACAAATTTCCCTTCGGCAAGTATACTGAATTGTCGTCAAGTAAAAACTCACAATAGAGGGAGGTCGAATCCAACGGGATTAACGGATTAAAAAATTAATGGTTAATTGATTATCCTAGTTAGACGAATCATATTTGAGTGATAAGTAACAAGGAAATGTAAATGGCATAAAAGTAAAGAAAGCAATAAAGTGCAGAAAAGTAAAATGGTAAGAAAAGTAAATGTAAGAACTAAAAATAAAATGAACATTGGGATCAAGAGATATTGCAATCGTCCGGATCAAGTTCATTCTCATCTCTTCCTCAATCAATGCATTCATTGATCTCTTTGGCAACCTTAAGTGATTGGATCCTAATTCCTTGGCAATCCAATCTCTCTACGCTTGAACAATTTCCCAATTCCTTGATTTAATTGCTCATGGGAAGAGATGAAGTTTGGTCACTGATTATACCACACACATTCATAGATCACAGTATTGGAAGAATTAAATGTCACAATATCCATCCAATCCCCAACCTAATCCTAATGTGAGAGAGCATTTCTAGCATGATTTCCTCATTCCTCTTCCAAGGTTCAGAGAAAATCCCAAGTATGAGCAATTTCTCTTCCGAGACAATTACCCAATTAGATGAAGATCGAAAGCTCTCTAGTAAAATCAAGAAAAAAAGAAAGAAGAAGAAGGATAAAAACTACAATTGATCCATTAAATCACAATAGAGCTCTCTAACCCACTGAAAAGAGTTAGTTGTTCATTGCTCTACCAAAATAGAAAAGAAAGAAAGTGCAGAAAAATAAAGATGAAGATTAAAACTGAAATTGAAACTTCCAAGTTCATAAATGAAAAGTACAAACTAGAATTTAACTACTACTAAGAAAAGAAAAAGAAGAGAAAAGGAAGAAGAATGTAGGAGGGGAGGGAGTCCGAAGACCCCTCTTCTGTGGTGTGTCCAGCCTCCAGAATACTCCCTCTCCAATTCCCAGGATCCTTTTTCCCTTGAATGTAAAAACTAAGGCCTCTATATAGGCTCTCCTAAATTACAAAAATGAATTTAAAAGCAAATTACAATTAAATGAAAATTCATATTCTAGATGCTTCTTGTGGCCTTAATTGGTTGACACTTGTGGGCTTGCTTGCTTGTGGTTGGGTAATCCTTGAAAGAGAAGTGAATAAAGTTAAGGTCCAGGTGGTAATCGTTAGTGTTACCATTAGCCATCCCAACGTTTTTGAAAGCGAATCATTTAGAGCTCTACAACTCGAGTTACACTTCTTGGAAGGTGAAGAGGTCAGCTAGCCTTACTACAGGCTGATACCATGTTCATCTTTGCACTTTCGGGGCAGGTTTTCTCTCTCAAACTTAGTGTCCACCATGTAGTGCCATATATTCTTAGAAAGCTCTGGAATCCTACTTTCCTATGCCACTAGAATCACCTTATTTGGAGCTTTGTGGCTTAAGTTATTCTTCTTTGAAGAAGGCATGGTCAGGCTGCCGGGTGAGATTTTATCCACGTTAGTGGCACTAACGTGGCCACTAACGTAGGCCTTCTTTGCTTCGCAAACGTTAGTGGCATTCACTTTTTCCACTAACTTTCACAACTGCCTCCTTTCTTCCACGTTAATGCCCACGTTAGTGGCACTAACGTGGGTGTTATTGGCTTCTCAAACGTTAGTGGCGTTCACTTTTAGTTAAAGTCTTTAAGTTGGATATTTGGTGAACTACTTGTCATGGTGGCTTGTGCTTGAACTCATCTTGAAACTTCCACCAATGCTTGGACTTCCAATAAGCTCCAACATTTCCAAATAAATTCACCAAGCCTTGATGAAGTTCTTCCACGTTAATGCCCACGTTAGTGGCACTAACGTGGGTGTTATTGGCTTCGCAAACGTTAGTGGCGTTCACTTTTAGTTAAAGTCTTTAAGTTGGATATTTGGTGAACTACTTGTCATGGTGGCTTGTGCTTGAACTCATCTTGAAACTTCCACCAATGCTTGGACTTCCAATAAGCTCCAACATTTCCAAATAAATTCACCAAGCCTTGATGAAGTTCTTCACAAGCTTTGAGCTCCAAAAGTTGATCCTCTTGTATGCCAGGATCCTAAATCTTGTTTCTACACCCGTCTTTAAGTTGATCATCATTGTTCCAACCAGGTGGCAAGCAATCCAAATTCTCAATTAAGCATCCAAAAAACTTCTTAGACCCAAGAAATCTAGCTCTACACCAACCTTTGCATTTCGACTTTGAGCTTTCCACCACAATGAACCGTGCATGACAACTCCAAACACTAACCATCTCCCTTTTGCTCTTAAAGCCACAAAGAGCTCTAAGTTGACCATCCGTCTCAAGAAAACCATATACAAGTGGGAAAGTAAGATTTAAGGATAAGAATTTTACCTACTTGAATGTTGTGTTGGATGGTAATGGCTTTGGGAGAGGTATTTCCACCGGCTTTGATAATGTATGCTTCACTCCCTTATATTCTTCCTTGAATACTTCCACCTCTTAGCAAGCTTCTTCAACTTCAACCTCTTCCTCTTGGTAGCTTTCTTCAATTTCAATTCCTTACTCACCAACTTCTTTTATACATTCCTCATTGTTCAGGTCATGTGTTGGAGGTTGTTCTCTAGCCTTCTCAACATCAATTTCACATCCCAATTAGGAAGGTTCGACAGTCTCAAATAGCACATTAGTTAGTGTGGAATTATCTTCAATAATAGGATTTATCGCTTGCTCAACCTCTTCTAATCGCTCATCATCTACAATATGCCTAAGAGGTTGCACATTATCCTCTTCAACATCAAATTCCTGCTCAATGGAAGAAGGTTCAACAACTTTCACAAAATCATCAATAACATCACTTGGTGTGAAAGCGTTCTCAAGCTTGGAATCCACCTCTTGTTCAACTTCGCATAGGTCTTCAACCACTTCCTCTTTTTCAACAATCTCCATACTTTCCGCTTGTTGTACAACATACTCCATTTCTTTGTTCTCATGTTGAGATTCTAAAATCTTCTTCATGCTCCTCTCTTCGATTGATTTTTCACATTCATCCGTGGAACTACTTTGCTTGTGGCATGTATCCCATGAGTCCACGGTGGCTTGAATTTTAGCAATGTTAGCCATGATAGTTTCACATGTCCTTTAGACTTTCTCTTGCTCCTTTTGATGGATGGTTGCTTGAAGCCGATCCATTGCTTCCTTGAGATAATCCATTGGCTCTTGTGCTACTTGGCTAACATAAGTAGAATCATATTACTCTTGGAATGATGGATATGGACACTCTTCCACAGAAGGTTATGGTGGAAAAGAGAGTTCATCTTGCGGTTGAAAAGGAGATGCATTCAAGCTTGAAGGTTGGAAAGTGCCTTGGTTGTTGGTAGAAGGTTGAGGTATACGGGATATAAGCTCTTGGAGGGTAGAGGTGAAACCGGTGAGGGTAGAGGTGAGTGTGGTTTGAAGCTCTGCTTGCTCTTGAAGAATGATGCCTAGTGTATCATCCATAGGAGCTTGGTTGGAGGGAAAAGAAGGGTTGTAAAGGGACATGGGGACATGGGAACATCTGTTCAGCCGAGCCTGAGGCGATTAGGACGTTTGTGGTATAAGCTAGAATCATAAAGCTTCATTCTTTGATCCGAAAAATCTGACCTTGTCTATGGCATTTTGAGTTGGATCACCAGAGATTGAATTGCTAGAGCTTCACCCTCGTTCGGATTAAATGACCATAAGCGTGGCGTTTGATGTGGATCAGAGGAGATTAATGACCATTAGTGTGGCGTTAATCATATACAGCTTGCTATGGAATAAATCATTCATTATTATTGGAATAGACAGTAAGAAATGTTAATCCATAAAGATAAGGCATCTCCAAAGCCTTAACTGATTTCTCACTATTGTTTCTTTGTTATTTCTTTATTGTTTTCTTATTTATTTTATGCGCATTCAACAATAACCAATCAACTTTCTATTTGCCTGACTAAGATCTGCAGGATAATCACTGCTTGCTCAGTCCGACAATCTTCGTGAGATCAACCCTCACTCACCTAAGGTATTACTTGGATGACCCAGTGTACTTGCTGGTTAAGTTGTGCAAGTTTAAATTTTGCGCACCAATGGTCCAGAAGGACCCATAACGGACACATCCACATCCGAAGCCAACACTTGGACCTAAGCCTTCAAGGCTTCCTTAGTCATTGAAATGGCGGCCTTAGCATCAGCAAGTAAGTCAACATTCTGTCTCTTCAACCCTCCACCTCTGCCCTTGCAGCATCGGCTTTAGAGTGAGCAGCAACGGCAACCTTCTCGGCATTGGCAGCAAGCCTTTGTGCTGCAGCCACTTGAGTTGTGAGCTTGAGCTCCAGATTTGACAAGCTTTAGATCTTCAAACCTGGATCTTCAGCCTCCTTCACTGCCTTTAACTTAGCGTCCATGATGAGCGGATAATTTATACGCTTTTTGGCATTGTTTTTAGGTAGTTTTTAGTAGGATCTAGCTACTTTTAGGGATGTCTTCTTTAGTTTTTATGCTAAATTCACATTTCTAAACTTTACTATGAGTTTGTGTGTTTTTCTGTAGTTTCAGGTAATTTCTGTCTGAAATTGAGGGACCTGAGCAAAACTCTAATAGGAGGCTGACAAAGGACTGCTAATGCTGTTGGAATCTGACCTCCCTGCACTCAAAATGGATTTTCTAGAGCTACAGAACTCCAAATGGCGCACTCTCAACGGCGTTAGAAAGTAGACATCCAGAGCTTTCCATCAATATATAATAGTCCATACTTTATTCATAATTAGATGACGTAAACTGGCGCTCAACGCCAGTTCCATGCTGCATTCTGGAGTCAAACGCCAGAAACACGTCACGAACCAGAGTTGAACGCCCAAAACACGTTACAACTTGGTGTTCAACTCCAAGAGAAGCCTCAGCTCGTGGATAGATTAAGCTCAGCCCAAGCACACACCAAGTGGGCCCTGAAAGTGGATTTTTGCATCAATTACTTACTTCTGTAAACCCTAGTAGCTAGTCTAGTATAAATAGGACTTTTTACTATTATATTTTCATCCTGGATCCTGGATTGTATTTTTGATCCTGTGATCACGTTTTGGGGGCTGGCCTCTCGGCCATGCCTGGACCTTCATTACTTATCTATTTTCAACGGTGGAGTTTCTACACACCATAGATTAAGGGTGTGGAGCTCTGCTGTACCTCGAGTTTTAATGCAAGTACTTCTATTTTCTATTCAATTCGACTTATTCTTATTCTAAGATATTCGTTGCACTTCAACTTGATGAATGTGATGATCCATGACACTCATCATCATTCTCATCTATGAACGCGTGTGACTGACAACCACTTTTGTTCTACCTTAGACCGGGCGCATATCTCTTGGATTCCTTAATCAGAATCTTCGTGGTATAAGCTAGAATTGATGGCGGCATTCATGGGAATCCGGAAAGTCTAACCTTGTCTGTGGTATTCCAAGTAGGATTCTGGGATTGAATGACTGTGACGAGCTTCAAACTCGAGATTGCTGGGCGTGATGACAAACGCAAAAGAATCAAGGGATTCTATTCCAACATGATCGAGAACCGACTAACCGTGCTGTGACAGAGCATTTGGACCATTTTCACTGAGAGGATGGGATGTAGCCATTGACAACAGTGATGCCCTACATACAGCTTGCCATGGAAAGGATTAAGAAGGATTGGATGAAAGCAGTAGGAAAGCAGAGATTCAACAGGGACAAGCACCTCCATACACTTGTCTGAAATTCTCACTAATGATTTACATAAGTATTTCTATCTTTATTTTCTGTTTATTTATTATTATTATTTGAAAACTCCATAACCTTTTATTATCCACCTAACTGAGATTTACAAGATGACCATAGCTTGCTTCATACCAACAATCTCCGTGGGATCGACCCTTACTCACGTAAGGTATTATTTGGACGACCCAGTGCACTTGCTGGTTAGTTGTGCGAAGTTGTGATAAAGTGTGATTCACGTTTGAGAGCACTACCAAGTTTTTGGCGCCATTGTTGATGATCACAAAATCCGTGCACCAGTCCCCAGACGCTTCCAATTGAGCCTTCAGAATACCGATATCCACCTACGCTTGACAAAGCTTGCCGTCCAGAAAAAGGTTCTGAGAGAGCATCGGCCCCACCTTAAGAACTATGGCAACAGAGCGAATGAGGGCATGATACACGAATCTGGCCTGCTCGGCGACATCGCAATCTTTAAAAACTTCCTTGGTTGCAAGCAGCAAATGCTAATCAATGAACTCAGGCACATCAACGAAACGATCTATCACGCAAGAAAGTATAACTCCCTTGCCACCTCCCTCTCTGTTGCCCCCTTCAACTGGCCTCTTTGTTTCCTATCGGGCTTGGAGATCGTCATCCCCATGAGTTCCCTCAGCCATAACCTCCTGAGAAATGGTTTGGGAACTAGGAAGAGAAGCAGCTTGAGGAGTTGAATGGGAAGTCCCATCACCCCCACTCCCCGAACCAAGAACAAAGGCAGCCTTTAACCTCGCCAAATTTGTTTGACCATCATCCATCCCAACTACAAAACACAACAGCAACAAAAACTATAAGTTATAACATCGAAAATCAAAATATAAACTCGAAAACTAAAAAAGAAAACCTACCAATATAAGACCAACCCATCTCGGGATTCCCCATGACATCTCGAGGATTCAATGGCCGGTCCCCAAATACTGCCAACAAAACATCGGCGATATCTTTGTTCTCGGAAGACAGAGCCTCGTAGGTTGTCCCCGTCAGATAGGAAGCCCATTCCCTAAAATTCCAGTAAGTGGAGATTCTGCACTCCCCCTCCAGGGTCAACCAAAAACGATGATGACCTCAATCAGGACGGACCTTGAAATACTCTGCCTTGAACCCGTGAAACAAATCCTCGAATATCCGACAATTCAGTTGAGCTTGGAAAAAGATGTAACCCTTCCGATGCTTTCCTTCCTTATGAGGAATGGTACAGAGAAAGAAGAACAGAAAGACCTCCACCCGAGCAAGGATCTCCAAGAAGGTACACACTAGCTGAAAAGTCTGAATAGCAGCCCAACTATTCGGATGTAATTGGCTTGGCACCGTGAAACCCCAATTCAAAAGAGCTATGGTGAACTTAGAAAAGGGCAGCCAAACCCCTACCTTCGTGAACAAGGGCTCATGCACCTACATTCAATTAGGAACCTGGGGAGATCTAAATTGAGATAGCACACCCTCTCATTTTCGTCGGCGAGCAAAAATCTCATACCGCCACTCTGCCTTACGGCCTCCACATACGGCCTCCTCCTCTCGAAGCCTTTGGAGATCATCCTTACCTAACCTAGAAGCTGTACTCGACATGTCAGAAATCACCCATTGGTAACGATCTGGTATGCCCCCGACCGAAAAGATAAGACCCGGATTTTTCTAAACCGCCCTCCGTTGCACCATACCTATATCCAAAGCGGGCACTACCATCTGCCTGCTACCCAAAATTGCAGAAAACACAAAGTCCTAAGACAATCCCAGGACCAAACATACCAGTTTCTAAACCACACTAACATAATGGCACCCCCAATTTTCTCCTACCACAATGCAAAGGAAACCCCAAAAGGGAACAACAAAGCCAAAACAAAGAGCGAAGTGTAAATAAGCAGGAAGAAGTCATCAACCTGTTCTCAAGAGCTAGAATAGAAAAAGAGGCAGCAAACAACGCAAACGTAGAAAAATACAGCACCACATCCCTTTGACAGCAACAACGGTCAACCAACGAGATAATCACAAGAAACAGCAGGAACGTTTGAAGAGATAAATAAAATAAAAAAAATTGAGAAGAAATAAAGAAGGAGTGTGAAGGAAGTAAAAATAAAACCCCCAACGTTTTTAAAATGAAATAGGGAGGGATGAGCAAAAAAAATGGAAAAACAAACCTTTCTCTCTCTCTCACTCATGTGTCACTATGATGCCTCGGAAAGCACAACGAACATATCCCATCATTGAGAAACACAACGGACGGACACAGGGTAACCCCGCATTCTGACCGTGGACTCACGAGCTCCCGATCTACGGAAATCCAAACTCACCAGCATCAGGGATGACATCAAGCTAGTATGCTAACTAATATACATATTAATGATGATTAATTAATGGTTAGAAATCGCAAAATATGCTAGTTGACTGATTTGTTAGAAAAATTGACAAAAAAAAATGTTAGTTATCTAGATTTTTCATAATAACTATATTGTTATATTATAAATTATAATTTTAATATATTTTATTTATCTCATGTAAACGGCATGTGTATACCTTTTTGGTTGTCAATACATCGAGATTATTTTTTTGAAGTTTAAAAATATAATTGTAAACATTTTTTTATACTCGCTATGGTATTCATTATTTTAATTGTACTCGTTATTTTTGTAATACTCATTTCAAAATGTAGCGCTTTATTTGCCCTTCATAAATGTAATGTATTCTTTGCTAAATCATCGGACTCTCCAACGAATTACACTGCTCCGACTAAATTGTGGTTGCATCCACCCTCATCCAAGTTAAATCGTGGAACTAAGCACGATTTGTTTTTATTGTAAAATCATTATTGCCCAATACAATATAGACGTTTCCTAGTAAATCGTTGCTCCCTTACATGATTTACCTATAAACTTGAAATCGTTGCAGCCTACAATAATTTATATAAATTTTAAAGACAAAAAATACCATCAAAATTTATTTGATAATTGAATAATATTATAGTTCAATTACTTATGTAATTTACACTCTTATTAATATAGTATAAGAAATGCAGTGATGATTTGTGAATATTTGTATATTAAAACAATATTTGATAGATCATAGATGTAATAATATTCTTTTGTAGTTTACTTTTTTACTCTAACAAAAATAGCAGTTATCACCTTCCAAATTAACATGTAAAAAAAAGTGGCAGAATTATTAGAACGGTACTGCCGTTATACTACATGACCAAATTATTTTAATAACTAGGATGAATTTGGCTAAACTTTATAAATAAGTTCTTTTGATAAAATAACTTAAAATATAAGGACTTTTATGAATAATAACCAATGTTCTAAAAACCGATTCGAACTGGTCGGTCAGACTGGTGGAACCGGGAACCGTTAGTAAACACGGTTCGAACAGAAGACAAAATCGCAAGATTTGAAAATTGAAGTTGGCTTGCCGAACCGGTCGAGAACCGGTCGGTCGAACTGTCCAGCCACCACCTGCTACCGCCGCCGTCGGAACTTCGAACAACCACCGCATGCTCCCTCACTTCCCCTCCATCGCGCCGCAGCCATCACAACCTTCCTTCCCTTCCATCGCGACAGCCGCCGTGCGAATGTCGAAGCCTCTGTCGCGCAGGTTCCCCACTTCTTCTCCTCCTCCTCATTCAGATACACATATACAGCGCCCCACCCCCAAAACACAAACCCTAGGTTACTCCCCCACTGCCGCAAGGGTCTCACTCAATGCCGCCGTTGCGCTCAGACACCATCATGTCTTCGTCCGGTCGTCTGCGGCTCCACGCTTCTTCCTCATTCAACAATTGGTGGGTCTTCCTCAAGCTCACTAAGGCAATGGCTTCATTTTTTTTAAAATTTTCGTTCTGTTTTTTATCTTTGCTCAGAACATTAATTCAATGATTTTTTTGAGATTCTGCTAGAACATTGATTTTTTTTAATTCTGTTAGTGCTACTCAGATTGAAATTTAAATCATTGATTAGCTCTGCTCTTGTGCTGTATTATACTATTTTTTGTTTTGGATTGAATCATTGAATAAATAGTTAATTTAGTTTAGTTAATCTTTGTTAAAAATTAGACTGATTTAGTTCACTGCTTAATCTTGTTAACCTTCTTTTAGTTCTCAAGTTGCTTGCTGCTTCAATTTAAAGGGATTGTGAATTTTGGTTTAAGCTATGATTGAAGTTTCCTTCATTTAGGTGTTCTTTACTTTTCCAGTGAAACTTAGCCTTTGATTCTTTAAGCATACAGGTTCAAGTTATTGTTCTCAGCAATGTGATTCTTAGATATTTCTTTCTTTACTGCTTTGTTTTAAATGTTTCTATAGGTGTTATGTTGTTGCTGTGTTTTAAATGTTCCTTTGATTCTTTTTTGTGATGTTGCCGTGTTATCTTTCTTTTTCTTAAATGTTTGTATTGATTTACTGTCCGAGGACCTACATACCAACTTGCATTCTTGCAATGAAACTTTTTATGTTAAAACTGTTTTTGCATACAAAATAAATATGGTTTGATAATTTCTAATTGATATAATTTACTGTGGGATGAGCTAGAAATTACTTTGAAGGTGTTGGGAAGGAAAGGAGGTTATTGAGCAATTGAAGAGTTGATAGTGCTAGCCTTTTTTTTGCTATTAATCATTGTGTTGAACTTGTTAAAATTGATTTAAAAACTGTTAATTTATCTTGTTAAAATTATGTTTGAAAATTTTGTTAATCTTAGTTAAATATAGTTTATTTTCGTTAATCTTGGTGTGTTTATTTATATTTTATTTATTATTTTATTATAAAACGGTTATTTTGGTTAAACCACGTTTAAATTGATTAGACCAATAAATCAATAAACCAATTACTAAAACGGTTCGATGACTACTTCTGTTTTCAGAACCTTGATAATAACTTTTAAATAAGTTATTTTGTGTTTAAAAAATTATTATAGAAGTCATTATTTTAAAGTTGTGCATTAAATAGGAGTGATAAAATAGTTTTTAAAAATAAGAAAAGTCACGTTTTTTAACTTCTTCAAAAACTCTTAAATAACTTTTTAAAAAATTAAAAGTTTATCTAAAAAATTATACCAAACACTATTAATGTAACTTTTTATAAGTCAAAAGTAAAAAAAAAAAAGTAATTTTTTGGTGTTTCCCACACGGACCCTAAGTTCAACTCTGCTAATCTAATAGTTTGACATAAAAAAAAATAATTGAAGAGAAGCTATACATAAGAAGAAGAAAAAAAATTACTTAAACTTGATTACAAAAATAATTTATTCACCTAACATTTCGATCAAACGAGGACAAGAAGAAAGTATTTTTAAGGTAAATACAATTGATAAAATATTTGACTAGAGAGTATAACATAATTAAGGTGTTAAATTCAATGCCAAAACAAACTTAAATATTTAGCAGCTGGAAAATATATATTTCACTAAGTTGAGACTGATTTGGTATCAACTCATTATTATTCAGTTAGCAAAATACAATAATAACAAAACTATACAAAGCTAATAACAATATAGTAATAATAACAACAGGTCCAATATGTAGGAGGGATGGTTACATACTCCTCCAGGGGTTGTGTCCCCATAACCTTGCTCTCACTAATTGTCACAGTTCATAGCACTTAGCAAATATGATACAACAGATGAAGACGAAGCAGCAGCTCATTTACATCACAGAATTTTCAATGAACAAATAATAATGAGATTTAACCTTTGGCAGAATATCATTTCGGCATATTTTTGCGCTTGCCGAGCCTTGGAATGCCACAAAACCTTATTGAACACAAGGAGGGTTAGATCAGAGAAGAAGATATCCAATTCAAAATGCAGTGTTCTCCTCAGCATAAAGAAAGAATGGAGTTTCAATCATCAATGTATGACTTTATAACTCCCTTGGATGTTAATGTACCTCACTATAAAGATAAATCATAACTTATCTCTCTGCTTTCATGCAACTCCTCTTTTTCCATTTTGTTCTTGACTGTAAAGAGCATTTAACTGTTGTTGCAACTGTCCAAAGCAACAAACAAATCCTTTATTAATTTTACTGAAACCTTTAAAACATCAAGTTCGACCGTTTCAGCTGAAAATATATGCTAGGCATATGCAACGTAGGCAGGAACCAAATATGTGTAAAGAAAAACATGCAGGCATAAGGAATAACCTACCTGCTGGTATTTTAACCTTTCAGAATTCAATTCGTCGGTCAAATTCATCATCCTGTTATACAAGGAGGAGGAATGGGAAGGAGGGAGATACTTAAGCTTCTTGTTTTCAACAAACGAGTGCTCAGAAAGTATTCGCAAACTGGTTTAACTTACCGCGCTTGAAGTTCCGAAACTTTTAGCAGTAGCAGTTGCTCCCTCTCCGAGGCTGTTGTTTCGATCTATAACCGACTCAAATTTTAGCTCAGAAGGGAAAAAAAAAGCTCATAAAAATAAAAATCATTGGATATCTTATTGCAGAATTATTCCACCAAAAATTAGTACGCTAGAGATGAAAGCTATGAAGCATGGATACTTTGCTTAGTTGTAATGTCAATGTATCGGACCTATTTCGGACACGACACTCACCCGACACTCGTTCGGCACACGTGTCTTCTGTGTCCAATCCTGCCTTAATAAAAAAATAAAAATTGCTTTTCTGGACACGCTTAGACACACCTAAATACTACCATGTGTCAACGTATCCAAATCTTATTCTTAACTTGTACTCTTGAAATGAATTTAGAAATAGTATATACTATCATTTATTAAAACAAAATTATTCTAAATACTTTATAGAATTAAAAAAGACATTAAAATGGTTAAAATATTAATTTATATTTTAATATCAATTTAAAATATTAAAATGTTCTTACAAATTACCTAAAAATACTTTATATTTTATATATATGTCGTGTCCCAGTGTCTTATAAAAATTTAAAATTCATGTGCTCACGTGTCCCATGTGAGTGTCAATGTCCGTGCTTCATATGATGAAAGGTTTAGGTTATTTGCATGAGATAATAAGTTATAGACAACAACAACAATAGTAAGAGATGATGGGTCATTAATATAAGGTGGAAACTCAGGTACAGTCATTTCACATGAAATTGACTGCACCTAAGTTTTCACCTTAATATAAAAATGTCATATGCTGATAGGTAGGAATGATTAAGCATGCAGGATCAAGATTCTCTAAAGTGAAAAAATTAGTAAAGTAGTAAAGTGAGAAATTAATCACTCTTAACAACAACAACAACAACAACAACAACAATGGTAGTAAGAGATGACTGGTCATTAATATAAAAATGTCATATGCTGATAGGTAGAAATGATTAAGCATGCAGGATCAAGATTCTCTAAAGTGAGAAATTAATCACTCTTAAATTATGATAATGAGACACAGATTTAATGGGAGTTATAAAATTAATGATGATTAACCCTTTACCACTTTACCAACTTCTTCACTTTAGATTATCCAAATTCAAGCATGCAAGTGACAGTAAATTCAAGGAAAAGTACTCACATTCCCATTGTTCTCTGGAGTGCGAGGTAATGGTGGCAACTTTCCATTCTGAGAAGCTGAAAATTTTAACTGTATTCATTACACGCCATTCAACATCATAGATAACAAAGAATATTTGTCAAACATAATCCATGAAACCCACCATCAACTGCCTCAGCAGGTTGCAAGCTATTCAAAAGATTCATTATGAGATCCTGAAATTAAACAGCTTCCAATAAGATTATAAATTGAATTGCATTTGAGATGAATCAGTTTCTCAACAGACAAATACAATCACATTATAAACCATTTCTTCAAACCTCAGTTTACCTCACCTGTTGAATAGATGTCTGATGAAAAAGGTTTTGAAGGTGAGGTATAAGAGGTGAGGCAGAAACATTGATATTCGCAGAATCTTTTGATGACTGACCAACTGGCTGAAGAGAAAAAAAAAATACATTTAGTTAAAGACAGAAAAGCATGATATACCAAATACAAATACAATTTTTTTTTCTTTTTTTACTTGAGTAACCAAATAGAGGGAAAATATGCACAAAATGGAAAATCAACAAACCATTTGTTTGGCATCCGACATCCAATCACCAACACTGGCAGATTTCCTCAGCGGTGATCCCTACGTGTAATGTAACAGAATATCAGCTCGGGAATAATTAAAAAGATAAATTCGAGCAACTGCATAAACAGATATCTGTCATAATCAAAAGGTTATCCACCAACCTGTGAAGATCTGCGTGAAACTGAACTTACGGGGATATCCTGTTCAACATCATGAAGTCAGTTAAAGTTATAGATAGGGACAACTTAATTTACAAGAAAATAGCATACCTTCACCAGATCTAAATTCTCTCTAGTCACTGAGAATCGTCCTTTGATTTGCACTAGATTAGTCTTAGATTTATCATCCAAAGAATCTCTGTATCCTATCAGCATAATGTTAACAAAGTTAATCCCATGTTTAAAATAAAAAAAATGCCTGAGTTCCCAAAATACCATAACTCCCACCAAACACCCTTGTGGTACACACAATAGTCCAAATACCTCCAGAAGATTTTATTGGAGCTGATAAACTATTTGCTGAAGCTCTGTTTGGAAGCATCAATGGACCACTAAAGTTGGGAGCTCGTCGGGAATCACGACTATTTTTGTCACCTGATGACTGATTTTCACTCTCTAACCTAAAATGTAAGGAAGTATTGAGAATTTTTACAAGAAAACGGTCATGCCCATAATAACAAGAAAATCTCCATCACCAAGAAGCATAAGAAATTGGAAGATGCACACAACATTGGCTTTTCCATTCATTTAAACTTCAAATTACACTTAATACAATGTTATATCTAGACATAGAATCAATGATAAAAGTAAAAGTAGGATTCTCCTCCAAACATGTCCTCTGCCTATAGTTTACCTAACAGTATTTTTCAGACTAAAAAGCCACAAACTTTTTTACTTTTTGCAGCCTCATTCATTAATAACATTTCATTCGTTAGACATGATGGTGAATCACCAAATTCTTTACTAAATCACATAGAGCTAGAAGGAATACTACATTCTACAGGCTGTGTAACATAGGCAATAAATGAAAGAAAAAGCAAGATTGAAAAGTGTGTTTCCATCAACAAGTGTTCAATGCAATGGAAAGTAATGATCCTCTCAACAGATAAAAATAGAGCCTAGAGTTAGCTGTTATTACCTCCAATCAGCAAAAACGAAGAATTAAAGGCAAGTATAACTATGAGAAACCTAACCTCAACTTTTATATTATGCCATCATGCTAGTTATTTCAAAATGCTGATAAGGATTATACTGAAATTGTTCAATAATAACTAAAACTTTATCACTTTATCAGCTGCTGTGTTCCCTCATTAACCATCCAAACATGGAAAAGTTTATCAATCCATCCCTTCCCTTTCCATTTTATCCCATTATTTTCCCTCCATTTCATTCCCTCTAAGACTTCTACTATAGCCTAATATAAGGGAAAGGTAAGATCTAATAAAAATACTATGGGGAAGAAACAAATATATAATATAATATATACTATGAAAATGCATTGTACCTTTCAAATGTAGACCCTCTATCAGGTAAAGAATGACCAAGAACTGTGCCTGGCACCAGTGGCCCACTCTGGGTTTTACGAATCCTCGTTGATTGAGTTTTGGTCTTGCTCAATCCTGTATCCTTATCTAGGGTAGAAGGTGATGCCTCGGCAACCAATCCATTTCTCTTCTCACTTTGTGGTGTGGGATGATAAACACCTACTTCTAGTCCAAACTCATCTTCTTGTGAGTTTTCTGAATTCTTGTCCACATTAAGCTGAAAATCAGTTGTATCCTGCGATGGCAAATAAAATATCAAAGAATTATTTTTATGGATAATTTAAAATAGTTGAACCAACCTTGTACTCGCTAACACTTTTGGGTTCATCTTCTTCCCTCATCTCGGCAAAACCATCATTGTTCTCTACCTAGTAAAATGTGAAGCCAGCACTTCAAAGTCAAATCAAACAAAGGGAAAGAAAAAAAATAGTCAAGCAAATTAACATCTGAAACATGGTAATACCAATGAAGCCTGAGCTTTCAAATCATCAAGATCAAAGTTCCATGCACTAACTCCTCGCTTATATTCACTCTGCAAAATAAGATTGGACGATTATATTTTAGCAGTAATAGAAGCAATAATATATTTTACAATGTTAACTTAAGCTTTTAAATGTTAAAATCAAAACAGAGAAGTGATTCTCATTTCTACTTTTGTCACTTCAAAACCCCCCTTTCGGGATCAAAAGACCGATTGCATAAATCATCTCCAAGGAAACAGAAGAAGGAAAAAAAGATAATTGAATAACGGGGAATGAGAGGAGATGCAGAAAAGTTCCTGCCAAAGAGTAACAGTCTAGAAAGCATAACCATGCTACCATAGTGTCATATCCACATTCCATACTATTGTACCAAAATTTGCATGTGACAACTTAATTACATATTTACATATTTTGAAAATCAGATTTACCTGAGATATTGCTTCTTGCTCTGCAGAAGGCATTCTCTTTAGTGCTAGTTGAGCAGCATCTTTAAGCTGTAAGGGTTTTGCAAAATCAAGCAAAAGCAGAAAGACAAGAAAAAAACGGGCTGGCAGCAAAGCACATGTGAAATCAAACCTGCAGAGCTTTTACGCGATTCCAAAGTGGAGGTAAGTCGGCAAACAATTTCTTTACAGAAAGCTCAGGAGGCTTGGCTTGCTTGAAGAAAGAATGTTTCAGTAACTTCTCCACCGTCGGTCTCTTTGTCGGATCTTTTACCAAGCACATAGCAACCATTTCCTTAAAAGACTGATCACGACTGGAAATTCTTAATTAGACTACTGCTACTACTATCAATAGCATTTCGATAATAAGAAATAAAAATATCATAACAGGCTATAGCCTTGATACGTGAAACGAATAAAACCAGGCAGAAAGAACACGAATACCTTAGAGAACTTCCTATCCCGATCATAATCAAGGCCCGGAGGGGCATTCTGTATGGTCATTAGAAGCACCTATTTGCAAAACAAACGCCAAGTCATTCTCTGATTCCTATGTTACAAATTACACAATGCAAGATCTTGAAATAGGTCCATTTTTAATACATTTCCAGGCGTCTCAAGTCTCAACTCAGACAAATAACAAATACCTTCATGGGAGGATATTTCGAGAAAGGTGCATGACCATGAGCCAGCTCAAGAGCCGTAATCCCAAAAGACCATATATCAGCCCTGTCAAACATTCCATTCACACGTTTTAAAAGGGGAAAAAATCTTGCAAAGCTCGAAGGCATGTAAGGATAGGTTTAGTAGTGCTCTAACTTATGAAAGAATGAACAAATCTTTTCTATTCGGTAAATAAAAAATTGTGCGTTTTCGCTTCTGGCTTTTAGATGCCAAAGTATGCTCATCATGAACAGCCGCAACAATGCCATGCCAAGCCAAGCCAAAGCCAAATTCTTGGCAGTTCAACCACCTTTTCCCACAATTATCCACAAACACAGCACACCAAGAATCAAAAGGAGGGGAAGGGGGGGAGATAAAAATTGTACGATGATCAATGATTAATCATTAAAGATACTCACTTGAAATTATAACCAGTTCCAGGCTGCAGCACCTCCGGTGCCATCCTACAAGATAAACACATACCTGTCAATCACATATCTATATACTCTGAGTAATAATATAGCACCCTAAACACCATCCTAATAACCAGTTGAAATCTTGAAAAGCAATCAATTCTTCTCTGGCTTAAATAAATGAAACAATTAAAAACAGAAAATAGAATTGAGAAATCAAACCAGCAAGGAGTTCCAACAAAAGTGTTCCTGGAACGCTGCCTATCGCCGGCATCAAACATGCAAGCAGAAACACCGAAATCAGCAAGTTTGATATCGCCATTGGAATCCAAAAGTATGTTCCCAGCCTTAACATCGCGGTGGATGTGGCCATGGCGGTGGAGGTAGTCAAGAGCCTTGAGTGTCTCCTTGAGTACGGATCCAATGGCATCTTCTTCGAAGCCGTCGGGGTATGCGACCTTCATGAGGTGGAGGCAGGAGCCTTGGTCCATAAACGGCATAACCACCCAGAGACTACGGTCGACGACGAAGGAGCAGAAGGCGCGGACGACGTTGGGGTGATCGATGAGGCTCATGGTCTGAGCCTCTCGCCGTATGTCGTCGAAGTTGCTGTTGCATCGGTCCAGATCCAGGACCTTCACGGCGACTTGCTCGTTCGAGGGGATGTGAACGGCGTGGTAGACGGTTGCGCTAGCGCCGAATCCGACTTCTTCTAGAAGCTTGTAGTCCCGCGGGTTCGCCGAGAAGCTTCTAGAATAATAGGAAGAAGAAGAGGTCATGTTTGTTTTGTTATTGTTGGTGATGGATGGATGAATGAAATTAGAGAGGAAGAGAGGGGATCTGCTTAGGTTGGTCAGACTGTGGGTTGAGCAGTGTTGACCCGCATCTCGATGAAGATTATTGGAACTCGAAAGAAAGAGAATTGACTTTTGTGGTGTGTTTGGGAGTTTGAAATGATTCTTTGTTGCAAGAATAGGTTGGTGCTTGTTCCTGCGATTTAGGGAGCTGTGTGGGAGAGAGAGGGAGAGGAGAGAGGGTTTGTCTGGTGGTGTGCCGGCCTAGGAGAGGGAGAAGGGAGAGAGGAAGTACAACACACGCTCTCATACTCTCGACTGGTCTTCTCTAGCTGCTGACGTGTCCCATGTTCCTGCTTTGGGCTTCATCTTGTCCCTCCATGTACTTGTACTGTTCGTTTCACTTCGCACCGGTTCGCTTTCCCTGCCCTCTTCCCTTCTCAGTTCTCACTCCTCTCCTTTCCTCTCCGGATTTTTTTTAAATAAATAAAAAAATATTATATTTACTCTTTTAGATTTGGAAAAATTCTTTCACGAAAAAAGTTTGAAGCCGATTAAGGTCTTTTTTAGAGATAAAATTATGGATACAAAGACGACTAAGACTTTGAAATTGAGAGGAAGGTTTGATAGACATGACGAAAAAATAAGGCAACTCTCTGCTATATTTATTGTTACCTTTTTTAAGAAAGGGAAGAGTTGTCTGGCAGAATTCTATAGAAAGATTATAGTGATCAAAGTTTTGAATAAACGATATAGTTATATTGCTCTTTCTCATAAACTTAGAGTGGTTTGGCGTAATAAGGGTGGTTTTGAATTATTAGACGGGAGGTCGGATATTTCTTGGACAAAGTCATGCTAGGGTCCTTGGTTGATCGAAGGACATTATGTGGCGGTAAAATCATAGTATGAAGAATTTCGTTTTTGTGAACGATCTTTTGATTTAACTTTGATATGAATTAGAGTTTCAGGCCTTTCGATTTAGTGTTACTAGAAACAAGCAATGCTTCGTATCGTGGTTGCAATAGAAAATCTGATTAAAGTTGATTTGGCTACCAAAATGACAAAAAGAGAAAGATATGTCTATATTTATGTCCAGATTAATTTGGACTTACAAGTGGTTAAGAAGATCATTGTGAAGTACGAGAGTCTAAATTTAATATGTGAGTCATGTGCAAAGTTTGGCCATGATATGATGGCGTGCAAGGCAAAGAGTAGAACGGTGACGGAGGTTGGCGTGACTAATGTCAAGACGGAGTAAACTGTTCCACAGCAGCCGACAAGTTCAAATTCAAAAAAATCGGTGCATGTTGAAAAAGAAAATTTTTAATTTGGCAAAAATCTTGGAAGAGATCACGTAACTAAAGCTACCCCGATAGTTGAGACAAATGTTATACATGATAATAACGTGGAAACTTCACAAGCAGAAAAGATGGATGGTTTGACACAAATGCTATGTAAAGGTAAATTGCATGTGGGTCTAAAGTCCAAAAAGCAAGCCCAATCTAAGGGACCTTCTTTCCATCATCATGATCTCATTTCAAGCCCAAATCCAAACACTCTCGTGTGGATGTGTCCAAGAGCAAGGGAACTTGGGGTTTTCATAAAAGGAAATAAGAGAATATGATCCAAGGCCAAGTGAGCAATCAAAAACAGGGAGAAGTTGCAAACCATTCCTATCGCGAGCGACAAAAACCACTTTCCTTACAAAATTCATCAGTAGAAAAAGATGGCAGAGAAACGGTGGCTACGATGTCAGAGGCCAGAAAGCAATGGTTGTGGGTGGCCAAGAGAAAGAAACTTTAAACGAAAAGTCCAAATCATCAACATGTCTGCCGTTTTAGAAACCCTATTTAGTTCTTCTTTCTTTTGGGGTTGTTTTTTATGGATAGTCTTAATATCATTATTTGGAACATTATGGGTGCATTTAATTAGATGGCTCGGGTGCATTGTAGAGAATTAGTAAGAAAATTTTCTCATACTTTTTTTATTATTGGTAAAATTCATTCTTATTTTCATAATCTGAAGTTCTTTTGGGAGTATCTTAGATATTCTCCAGTTGGTATAGGGGAAGCTGTGGGTCACAAGGGAGAGATTTGGTTTCTTTCTTTCTTGTCGGGAATTCGCTACACCGTAATTGATGTCTTTAATCAGTGTTTAAGTTCAGTTGAAAAATTTGTCTTGGCGGTGTAGTGGAATTTATGGAAGCCCTCAATTTCAAAATAGATTTCTTCTTTGGGATCACTTTATCATGCAGTCTTTAGCATATCAAGGGCCCTGGCTTTTGCTTGGAGATTTTAACGAAGTTCTTTTTTCCCATGAGATTAAAGGGGGCCAATTCTCTAGCCAAAGAAGCTAATAGATTTATAACCACGCTGGGTGATTACGGATTATTTGATCTTAAGATGATTGGGAGGAGATTCTCATGGTATCATCGAATTCAGAATAATATAGAAGTAGCGAAGAAGCTTGATAGAGTTGTCACAAATCGTGATTGACTATCGTTGTTCCCGGAGGCTTACTATGTGATACATGCTCGGAAAGACAATAGGGGCATTTTAAGACAAAATGGTAGAATGGGAATTTCACATTTCCAGAGAGCCCCATCACTAGAGCACGTGCAAAGAATCTCAAGGAGAGCTTTGGGAACCTAGCAGCGCTTATGCATATGGAGTTACATCAAGTTCTAACCAAGGAAGAATGGGCAAGGCCCATTGGGCTAAGTCAGGACAGCAAGAAGCTTAATAATGCTTTCCAAATTCAGTGGGAGGCATAATTTATCTTTAAATTTCGAAAATTCTAGACTTTTGTTTTATTGTTATGTGATCAAAAGTTTGTTAGAAGACTTGTTTTAAATCTACTATGTTTAGTAGTATTTCTAGGGATTTTAAATTTAAATCAAATCTGATCTAATCTAATAAGATCAAATCTGATTTAAATTAGTTATC
>NC_029780.3:74122081-74126476 GCF_000817695.3 Arachis duranensis | reverse complement strand
GTAGAACGGAGGTGGTTGTCAGGCACACGTTCATAGGTGAGAATGATGATGAGTGTCACGGATCATCACATTCATCAGGTTGAAGAACAAGTGACATCTTGGAATAGAAGCAAGCATGATTGAATGGAAAACAGTAGTAATTGCATTAATCCATCAAGACACAGCAGAGCTCCTCACCCCCAACCATGGGGATTAGAGACTCATGCCGTAGAAGATACAATAAGAAACATGTAATGTGTCATGAGATGAAGATACAATGTCAAAACATCCTATTTATAGTGAACTAGTAACCTAGGGTTTACAAGAATGAGTAAATGACGTAAAAATCCACTTCCGGGGTCTACTTGGTGTGTTCTTGGGCTGAGCATTGAAGATTTTATGTGTAGAGACTTTTCCTGGAGTTAAACGCCAGCTTTTGTGCCAGTTTGGGCGTTTAACTCCAACTTTTGTGCCAGTTCCGGCGTTAAACACCGGGAATTCTGAAGCTGATTTGGAACGCCAGTTTAGGCCATCAAATCTTAGGAAAAGTATAAAATATTATATATTGCTGGAAAGCCCAGGATGTCTACTTTCCAACGCAATTGAGAGCGTGCCGATTGGGCTTTTGTAGCTCCAGAAAATCCACTTCGAGTGCAGGGAGGTCAGAATCCAACAGCATCTGCAGTCCTTTTTCAGCCTCTGAATCAGATTTTTGCTCAGGTCCCTCAATTTCAGCCAGAAAATACCTGAAATCACAGAAAAACACACAAACCCATAGTAAAGTCCAGAAAAGTAAATTTTAAATAAAAATAATAAAAATATAATAAGAACTAACTAAAATATACTAAAAACATACTAAAAATAATGCCAAAAAGCGTATAAATTATTCGCTCATCACAACACCAAACTTAAATTGTTGCTTGTCCCCAAGCAACTGAAAATCAAATAGGATAAAAAGAAGAGAATATATTATAAACTCCAAACTATCAATGAAACTTAGCTCCAATTAGATGAGCGGGACTAGTAGCTTTTTGCCTCTGAACAGTTTTGGCATCTCACTTTATCCTTTGAGGTTCAGAATGATTGGCATCTATAGGAACTCAGAATTCAGATAGTGTTATTGATTCTCCTAGTTAAGTATGTTGATTCTTGAACACAGCTACTTTATGAGTCTTGGCCGTGGCCCAAAGCACTCTGTTTTCCAGTATTACCACCGGATACATACATGCCACAGACACATAACTGGGTGAACCTTTTTAGATTGTGACTCAGCTTTGCTAGAGTCCCCAATTAGAGGTGTTCAGGGTTCTTAAGTACACTCTTTTTGCTTTGGATCACGACTTTAACCGCTCAGTCTCAAGTTTTCACTTGACACCTTCACGCCACAAGCATATGGTTAGGGACAGCTTGGTTTAACCGCTTAGGCTAGGATGTTATTCCTGTAGGCCCTCCTATCCACTGATGCTCAAAGCCTTGGATCCTTTTTATTACCTTTGCTTTTTGGTTTAAAGGGCTATTGGCTTTTTCTGCTTGCTTTTTCTTTCTCTTTTTTTTTTTGAATTCACTGCTTTTTCTTGCTTCAAGAATCATTTTTATGATTTTTCTGATCCTCAGTAACATGTCTCCTTTTTCATCATTCTTTCAAGAGCCAACAATTTTAACATTCTTTAAACAACAAATTCAAAAGACATATGCACTGTTCAAGCATTCATTCAGAAAACAAAAAATATTGTCACCACATCAAAATAATTAAACCAGTTTCAAGGATGAATTCGAAATCATGTACTTCTTGTTCTTTTGTAATAAAAACATTTTTCTTTTAAGAAAGGTGATGGATTCATAGGACATTTATAACTTTAAGGTATAGACACTAAGACACTAATGATCATGTAATAAAGACACAAACATAGATAAACATAAAGCATAAAAATTCAAAAAACAGAAAATAAAGAACAAGAAAATTAAAGAACGGGTCCACCTTAGTGATGGCAGCTTTGTTCTTCCTATTGAAAATCTTATAGAGTGCTTTTGAGCTCCTCTATGTCTCTTCCTTGTCTTTGTTGCTCTTCCCTCATAGTTTTTTGATCTTTTCTAATCTCATGGTGGATGATGGAATGCTCTTGGTGCTCCATCCTTAGTTGTCCCATGTTAGAGCTTAATTCTCCTAGGGAGGTGTTGATTTGCTCCCAATAGTTTTGTGGAGGGAAGTGCATCCCTTGAGGCATCTCAGGGATTTCACGATGAGGAATTTCCTCGTGCTCTTGTTTGCTGCATCCTTTTCTTAGTGATGAGCTTTTGAGATGAATCTCTCCATCTCCCAGACTCAGAGGTGGAAGCTTTTGCCTTCCCTTTCCTCTTTCTAGAGGTTTCTCTGGCCTTAAGTGTCATACATGGTTATGGAAAAACAAAAGGCAACACTTTTACCACACCAAACTTAGAAGGTTTTGCTTGTCCTCAAGCAAAAGAAGAGAAGAGGGAGTAGAAGAAGAAGAAAATAGATGAGATGGAGAGGTGTGAGTGGTTCGGCCAAGGGGAGTTTTAGGTGGTTATGATGTGGGAAAAGGAAGGAGTGATGGTTTGAATTTGAGTGGGTGGGTGTAGGTGGGTTGTATGATGCTTTTGGAGGATTAATGGAGGTGATTAGTGGAGGTTATTTTGGGGGAGAGTGTTATGGAAGGGTGTGAAGAGGAGAGAAGAAGAGAGAGAGTGGTGGGGTAGGTGGGGATCCTGTGGGGTCCACAGATCCTGAGGTGTCAAGGAAAATTCATCCCTGCACCAAGTGGCGAGCAAAAATGCTCCTTCTGCCAATTCTGGCATTAAATGCCGGGCTGGTGCCCCTTTTTGGCGTTAAACGCCAGTCTGGTGCCCCTTTCTGGCGTTAAACGCCCAGAATGGTGCCAGACTGGGCGTTAAACGCCCATTTGCTGCCCTTACTGGCGTTTAAACGCCAGCAAGCTTTTCCTCCAGGGTTAGCAATTTTTCTTTCTATTTTTCATTCTGTTTTTGCTTTTTCAATTGTTTTTGTGACTTCACATGATCATCAACCTATAGAAAACATAAAATAACAATAGAAAATAGATAAATATGGCATTGGGTTGCCTCCCAACAAGCGCTTCTTTAATGTCAGTAGATTTACAGTGGGCTCTCATGGAGCCTCACAGATACTCAGAGCAATGTTGGAACCTCCCAACACCAAACTTAGAGTTTGACTGTGGGGGTTCAACACCAAACTTAGAATTTGGTTGTGGCCTCCCAACACCAAACTTAGAGTTTGACTGTGGGGGCTCTGTTTGACTCTGTTTTGAGAGAAGTTTTTCATGCTTCTTCCCTTTCCTGTCTGCAAACCATGGTACTTCCTGAATGGCAAAGAGTTGCTCATCCGGAAAGGTTTCAGAGATCTCAGTAGGAGGGTGGGGCGCTTCTGCTACTGGTTCTATCTGGGACAGGTGATCAGCTATTTGATTCTCTATCCCTTTTCTATCTCTTATTTCTATATCAAACTCTTGCAGAAGCAGCACCCATCTTATGAGCCTGGGTTTTGAATCCTGCTTTGTGAGTAGATATTTAAGAGCAGCATGGTCAGTGTACACAATCACTTTTGATCCTACTAGATAGGATCTAAACTTGTCAATGGCATAAACCACTGCAAGTAACTCTTTTTCTGTGGTTGTGTAATTCTTCTGTGCATCATTTAAAACACGGCTAGCATAATAAATGATGTGCAGAAGCTTGTTATGCCTCTGTCCCAACATTGCACCTATGGTATTGTCACTGGCATCACACATTAGTTCGAATGGTAATGTCCAGTCTGGTGCAGAGATGACTAGTGCTGTGACTAGCTTAGCCTTCAGAGTCTCAAACGCCTGCAGACACTCCTTATCAAAGATAAATGGTGTGTCAGTAGCTAGCAGATTACTCAAAGGTTTGGCAATTTTTAAAAAATCCTTTATAAACCTTCTGTAGAATCCTGCATGCCCCAGAAAGCTTTTGATTGCCTTAACATTGGCAGGTGGTGGTAATTTTTCAATTACCTCCACCTTAGCTTGATCCACCTCTATTCCTTTGTTCGAAATTTTGTGCCCAAGGACAATTCCTTCAGTCACCATAAAGTGACATTTTTCCCAGTTTAAGACCAGGTTAGTCTCTTGGCACCTTTTCAGGACAAGTGCTAAATGATCAAGACAGGAGATGAATGAGTCTCCAAATACTGAGAAGTCATCCATGAAGACTTCCAGGAACTTCTCCACCATATCAGAGAAGATAAAGAGCATGCACCTCTGAAAGGTTGCAGGTGCATTACACAGACCAAAGGGCATCCTTCTGTAGGCAAATACTCCAGAAGGACATGTGAATGCTGTTTTCTCTTGGTCCTGAGGGTCTACTGCAATTTGGTTGTAACCTGAATAGCCATCCAAA
>NC_029780.3:74118170-74122012 GCF_000817695.3 Arachis duranensis | reverse complement strand
TGGTGGCTGTATTGAGCCTTCTGTAGTCAATACACATACGCCACCCTGTAACTGTTCTTGTAGGAACCAGTTCATTCTTTTCATTAAGAACTACTGTCATGCCTCCTTTTTTGGGGACAACGTGGACAGGGCTTACCCAGGGGCTATCAGAAATATGATAAATAATCACAGCCTCTAGTAACTTAGTGACCTCTTTCTGCACCACCTCCTTCATGGCTGGATTTAGCCGCCTCTGTGGTTGAACCACTGGCTTAGCATCATCCTCCAATAGGATCTTGTGCATGCATTTTGCTGGGCTAATGCCCTTAAGATCACTTATGGACCACCCAAGAGCTGTCTTGTGTGTCCTTAGCACTTGAATTAGTGCTTCCTCTTCCTGTGGATTTAAACCAGAGCTTATGATCACTGAAAAAGTGTCACCTTCTCCCAGAAATGCATATTTCAGGGATGGTGGTAGTGGCTTGAGCTCGGGGTTAGGAGGCTTATCCTCTTCCTGAGGAATTTTCAGAATTTCTTTTATTTCCTCTGGTTCCTCCAGGTCAGGCTGAACATCTTCAAAAATGTCCTCTAGCTCTGATTCGAGACTCTCAGTCATATTAACCTCTTCCATCAGAGAGTTTATAATATCAACGCTCATACAGTCATTTGGGGTGTCTGGATGCTGCAAAACTTTGACAACATTCAACTTAAACTCATCCTCATTGACTCTCAGGGTTAATTCCCTTTTTTGGACGTCAATGAGGGTTCGTCCAGTTGCTAGGAAAGGTCTTCCTAGAATGAGAGTTGCACTCTTGTGCTCCTCCATTTCCAGTACTATAAAGTCAGTGGGAAAGGCAAATGGCCCAACCTTGACAATCATGTCCTCAATTACGCCTGATGGATATTTAATGGAGCCATCAGCAAGTTAGAGGCATATTCGGGTTGCTTTGACTTCTTCAGCCAAGCCAAGCTTTCTGATAGTGGATGCAGGTATTAGGTTGATACTTGCCCCAAGATCACATAGAGCTTTCTTGGTACAAGTACCCTCTAATGTGCATGGTATCATAAAGCTTCCAGGATCTTTAAGCTTCTCTAGTAAGCTCTTTAAAATGACTGCACTGCATTCTTTAGTGAGAAAAACTTTTTCAGTTTCTCTCCAATCCTTCTTATGACTTAAGATCTCTTTCATGAACTAAGCATAAGAGGGTATTTGCTCAAGTGTCTCTGCAAACGAAATCTTTATTTCAAGAGTCCTGAGATAGTCTGCAAAGCGGGCAAATTGTTTGTCTTGTTCCGCTTGGCGGAGTTTCTGAGGATAAGGCATCTTGGCTTTATACTCTTCAACCTTAATTGCTGCAGGTTTATTTCCTACAGAAGTGGTTGGAGAAGCCTGCATAAGGGGGTTGTTATCAGCATTTGCAAGTGTCTGACCCCTTTGTGGCGTTTGAACGCCAGGATTGGGTGCTTTTGGGCGTTTAACGCCAGATTGCAACCCTTTTCTGGCATTTGAATGCCAGAATTGGCTACCCATTGGGTGTTTGAACGCTAGAATCATTCTTCTCTGGGCTCTTACTGTCCTCAGAGGGATTTTGGGTAGTTGGTTGGTCATCCTCTGTCAGTTGCTTCTTTCTTAGCTTTCTGCTGCTTTGAGTTGATACATTCAATGTTTTCCCATTCCTTAATTTAACAGCTTGGCATTCTTCTGTTATCTGTTTAGATAGTTGCTGTTTTGTCTGATTCAACTATGATTCTATATTCTTGTTAGCAATTTTAGTTTCTTGGAGCATCTCTTTTAATTCTGCTAACTGTCAGGAGTAATTGCTGATTAAGCTCAACAATCTGTTCTTGAGGATTAGGATCAGTAGTTACTGCCATAGCTTCTTCTTTTGTAGAGGACTCACTGCTTGAGTATAGATGTTGATTTCTAGCAACCGTATCTATGAGCTCTTGAGCCTCTTCCATCGTCTTCCTTATGTGTATAGATCCACCAGCTGAGTGGTCTAAAGACATCTGAGCTTTTTCTGTAAGCCCATAATAGAAGATGTCTAACTGTACCCACTCTGAAAACATTTCAGAGGGACATTTCCTTAGCATACCTCTATACCTCTCCCAGGCATTATAAAGGGATTCATTATCCTCTTGTTTAAAGCCTTGGATGTCCAGCCTTAGCTGTGTCATCCTTTTTGGAGGGTAAAATTGATTCAAGAATTTGTTTGATAACTGTCTCCATGTTTTTATGCTTGTTGTGGGTTGGTTATTCAACCACCTCTTAGCTTGATCTTTTACAGCAAATGGAAACGGTAACAATCTGTAGACATCCTGATCCACCTCTTTATCACATACTGTGACAGCAATTTGTAAGAACTGTGCCAGAAACTCAGTGGGTTCTTCCTGTGGAAGACCGGAATACTGCCAATTTTGCTGCACCATGATAATGAGTTGAGGATTTAGCTCAAAGCTACTTGCATTAATGGGAGGTATACATATACTACTCCCATATGCAGCTGTAATGGGGTTAGCATATGACCCCAGAGTCCTTCTGGACTGCTCAATTCCACTTAGGTCCATGATGGAGAAAGGGAGATGATGTGGATATTATTATAATTCCACTTAGGTCCATGATGGAGAAAATGAGATGATGTGGATATTATTATTTTTTTTTTAATTAAAGGTAACCGAAAATAATAAACTAAAATGAATGAAAAATAAAATAAAAATTCGAAAACCAAAAGAGAATAAAATCAAAGCAAATTGAAAATCAATTTAATTAATTAATTAAAAAGATTTTGGAATTAGCAATTAAAAAGATATGATTGAAAATTATTTTGAAAAAGATTTGATTTTTGAAATGAGGAAAGAGAAAAACAACAAAATGACACCAAACTTAAAATTTTTAGAAAATCAAAACAAATTTTCGAAAATTTAAAGAAAAACACAAAGAAGACACCAAACTTAGAATTTTTATAGGTAAAGAAACAGCCAAGACTATGCAATTTCGAAAAAAAAATAGGAGAAAGTAAAAGCATGCAATTGACACCAAACTTAAAATATGAAACTAGACTCAAATAAAAGACTCTAAACCAACAAAAATAAAATATTCCTAATCTAAGCAACAAGATAGACCGTCAGATGTCCACACTCGAACAATCCCCAGCAACGGCGCCAAAAACTTGGTGCACGAAATTGCAATCACACTTTTGCAATTCCGCACAACTAACCAGCAAGTGCACAGGGTCGTCCAAGTAATACCTTACGTGAGTAAGGGTCGATCCCACGGAGATTGTTGGCTTGAAGTAAGCTGTGGTTATCTTGTAACTCTTAGTCAGGATATCTATAATTCTCAGGTTTAATTGTGAAAAGTAAAAGGACATGAAATAAATACTTGTTTTGCAGTAATGGAGAACAGGTTGAGGTTTTAGAGATGCTCTATCTTCTGAATTTCTGCTTTCCTACTGTCTTCTTCTTCATGCACGCAAGGCTCCTTCCATGGCAAGCTGTATGTAGGGTTTCACCGTTGTCAATGGCTACCTCCCATCCTCTCAGTGAAAATGTTCAACGCGCTCTGTCACAGCACGGCTAATCATCTGTCGGTTCTCAATTAGGTTGGAATAGAATCTAGTGATTCTTTTGCGTCTGTCACTAATGCCCAGCCCTCAGGAGTTTGAAGCTCATCACAGTCATTCAATCCTTGAATCCTACTAAGAATACCACAGACAAGGTTTAGACCTTCCGGATTCTCTTGAATGCCGCCATCAATTCTAGCTTATACCACGAAGATTCTGATTAAGGAATCCAGGAGATATCTACTCAGTCTAAGGTAGAACAGAGGTGGTTGTCAGGCACACATTCATAGGTGAGAATGA
>NC_029780.3:74108576-74118053 GCF_000817695.3 Arachis duranensis | reverse complement strand
AAAACAGTAGTAATTGCATTAATCCATCAAGACACAGCAGAGCTCCTCACCCCCAACCATGGGGTTTAGAGACTCATGCCATAGAAGATACAAAAAGAAACGTGTAATGTGTCATGAGATACAGATACAATAGCAAAAAGTCCTATTTATGGTGAACTAGTGACCTAGGGTTTACAAGAATGAGTAAATGACGTAAAAATCCACTTCCGGGGTCTACTTGGTGTGTTCTTGGGCTGAGCATTGAAGCTTTTATGTGTAGAGACTTTTCCTGGAGTTAAACGCCAGCTTTTGTGCCAGTTTGGGCGTTTAACTCCAACTTTTGTGCCAGTTCCGGCGTTAAACGCCGGAAATTCTGAAGCTGATTTGGAACGCCAGTTTGGGCCATCAAATCTTAGGCAAAGTATGGACTATTACATATTGCTGAAAAGCCCAGGATGTCTACTTTCCAACGCAATAGTGAGCGTGCCAATTGGGCTTCTGTAGCTCCAGAAAATCTACTTCGAGTGCAGGGAGGTCAGAATCCAACAACATCTGCAGTCCTTTTTCAGCCTCTGAATCAGATTTTTGCTCAGGTCCCTCAATTTCAGCCAGAAAATACCTGAAATCATAGAAAAACACACAAACTCATAGTAAAGTCTAGAAAAGTGAATTTTAAATAAAAACTAATAAAAATATAATAAGAACTAACTAAAATATACTAAAAACATACTAAAAATAATGCCAAAAAGCGTATAAATTATTCGCTCATCATGGAGCACAAAATTGAAGCTCAACCCAGAGGCAACTTTGGGCATCAAAACTGAGTTCAAAAAGGCAGAAAAGGCCAAGTGTTTGGCAACAACTTAGGAAACAACGCCCGAGCACCAAGCCACCAGCCCAGAAAATGCAATAGCACGTTGCCAACGTGCAATAAAGTTGGCGTATTTTCCAGTAACGCCCAAACCATTGGATCAGAAGCGAGAAGAATGAGCTCTGTTTCCTCTATTTGACAGACACTTCCTCCATTGAGCCAAGATTCAACAAGGATAAAGTCCACATTGCTAACTCAATTGAAGATCTAAAAATGACTTTTAGGAGTAGTATAAATAGAGAAGATTTTTGTACTTTAGGGAGATTTTTTTACACTTTTGCACTTTTTTACTTTCTTTAGATACTTTTAGATACTTTTACACTTACATCATTTTTAGTTACTTCCTGGAAGCAATTTGGAATTTCAGTTTTAAGAACTTCTTCTTCATTCTTCATTTCTTCACTATTCAACTTTTAAATGTTTACTTTTATACTTGTTGTGGAATTGAGAGCTATGATTCACTAAACCCCATTTTCATTAGGGGGAGGAGATCTGTTTATTTTGAATGAGTTGACAACCATTCTTTTCCTTCTCAATTCAAGTGGTTCATCCAAGAGAAAACTCTTGTTCTTCACAGATTCAATTACATTCAAGAGAAGGGTTGAATCTATATGAATTGTGTGGTGAACTTGAGAAAGGAACCATATAACTCAGTTTAGAGTTCATCCTTTCATGATTTCTTTGATCAATACACTTTGGGTTGGTATGTGAGATGTAACCTCCCTTAGTTGAGGTTCTGGAAGTTGTGTGGCTTGGATTAGAAATTGAACTTCATCTCTTCTCATGACCAATTAGATCACGAGAGTGGCAATTGATTGTGTTGAGAGAAATTGAATTGCCAAGAGATTGGGATTCAATTATTTACAATCTGCCATGGATCTATACCCATGATTGAGAAGGAGTTGAGTAACGTCAATTCATGATAATTTACATCTCTGATCCCTAATGATCTCTCCATCATCAATTCTCATCTCTTTTACCCTTTAGTTATTTTGAATACCCACTACCCAATTCCCTTCTATATCCTTGCAATTTATCATTCTGTCATTTATATTCTGTTTTCTATTCTTTGCAATTTACTCTCCTGCTCTTTACAATTTTGCAATCTTTACTTTCTTGCAATTTATCTTTAATGTCATTTAAGTTTCTTGCATTTTAAGTTTCAGTTATTTACTTTCATTTTCTTTCTTTATTCTAGTTCTTTAAATTTCTTGCCATTTAATCTTTGCAATTACGTTCAAGAATAAAAAATCTCATGAAACCAAAACCATGCTTGCTTGACTAAACCACCATTTTAACTAAAGTTGATTAATCTACCAATCTTCATGGGATCGACCTCACTCCGGTGAGTTTTACTACTTGATACGACCCGGTATACTTGCCGGTTGTACGTGAATTCTAATTTTCGCGTATCACCCATCAGTCTTTGTAATATGGTGTATAAAATTATCATAAAGGTTCTGATCAATAGGCTTCGCCCCTTCCTTGCTAACATTATTGGGCCACTCCAAGCAGGGTTTATTTTAGGAAGAGGGACGCTAGATAACATCATCATTAAGCAAGAAGTCCTGCATTTTATGAAACACACCAAGTCAAAGAAAGGTACCCTAGATTTTAAAGCAGATTTAAAGAAGGCATATGATAAAAATACTTATTTATTTTGGGTTTTCTTGCTTAATAGTTCAACTGATCATGAATTATATGACAACTTTTTCTTTGTCTATTCTATAGAATGGAAGTAGATTGGACAATTTTTCTCCAAAACATGGACTTAGGCAGGCTGATCCAATGTCATCATACCTCTTTATGTTGTGCATGGAGTGTTTGGCCTGTTACATTAATCACCAAATTGAGAAGGGTGAGTGGAATCCAATGGCAGTTTCGAGAGGGACCTAGAATTTCGCACTTAATGTTTGCTAGCGACTTACTTCTCTTTTGTAAAGTAAGAAAGAGCCAAGTGTATAACGTAATGGAGGTTATTAATAATGTTTGCAAGGGCTTAGGGATGAGAGTTAATGTTGACAAATCAAAGGCATTGTATTCTAAGAATGTTTTTGCGAGAAGACGGAATATTTTCATGAGTGTGTCTTCTATTTAGTTTGTTCAAAATTTAGGAAAGTATCTTGGAGTTAATCTTGGCCACTCTCAAGTAACTCGAGCCCCTTTCCATAATGTTCTTTACAAAATTCAAGAAAGATTAGCTAGCTGGAAAGGCAGATTGCTTAACAGGGCAAGAAGACTTTGCTTAATTAATTCAGTGGTTACTTCCATTCCCAACTATTGATGCAGGTCTCTTTTTCTCAAAGGTGGTAACCGATAAAATTTTTTCTGTGATGAGAAACTTTTTTGGAAAGACCAAGCAGAGAATAGAGGCATGAATTTTACAAGTTGGAAGGTTTTGGTTACTCTCAAAAAATTTGGTGGACTAAGCATTAAAAATTCTGTGCACAAACATCTCCTTGTTTGGAAAATTGGTGTGGCAATTTCTTAAACAACCTGAGAAATTATGGGTTAGAGTGCTGGTAGCTAAGCACATTCCTCTTCATAGTGATCTATGTTGTTTTACTCCTAGGGCTCTCATGTGTGGAATAGTTTGTGCAAAGCTTTTGGTTGGTTGAAAGAGGGCTTTTGGGTGGTGTATTGGCAGGCTTGATCAGAGTTTCTGGTTTGGTAATTAGAGAAAAGAAGAGAATTTAGTAAATGAGATTAATTACATTCATATAACTGATACTGGGCTTTGCATTTCATATAACGCAATAGTTCTTCTTCCTGACGTGCAGTCCCAACATGTTGTGCAATAGGACCTAGTCAGGTAAGAGGAACTGAATCCCCCAATAAGAATTCGATTTTCTCTCCATATGGTCAAACCCGAAGCTGATTTATTTTTCAAATAATCTGAGTCAGACGACCAGTGGGTCTAATTAGGTTCTGATAGTGATAGCAATGACGATACAAAGTTTGTCCCATAAACTCAACTATCATCTTTAACTTTCTCACGACATATATTGCCACCATGGTTACCACTTTCTAGCCAAGACCAAGTTCCAAGCTATTAATCAATACTGGACGTAGATGTTATGCAAATGGAGTCGATGCCTTTTGTTTCAGGGGTGATGATGACTGTAACATAGATGGGAGCACAGAAATAAGGGTTGGCCATAGATTCTATAGTAGAGAGTCCGTTCACCTTTCCATCAAGAACTATATCATTCATCGAAGTTTAGAGTATCAGGTGGATGAATCTGATTATCTGAAGTATCATTGTCGGTGAAGATATTATGTTGTAGGTTGTCGGTGGAGCATTCAGGTTGCATGTCGACAGAATATTAGTTATTGGGAGGTTCATAAATATAAAGCTATGCACACATGCTTAGTGCCAACAATGTTCCAAGATCATTCAAATCTCGACAACAACTTGATATGTAAAGTGACCATTTAATTTCCATGATAGAAGGTAATTTTTTTTAATTTTTGTCTTTGTTTTTGAAAAAATGGTTACATGTTATTGTTGTAAGATATTTAAAATTGGTTGATATATTAATCACTTTAGGTAATCCTTCAATTTCAATTAGAGTACTACAAGGGACAATATAGTAGAGCTACAGATTTAAGCCGTCATACAGAAAGATTTGGGTGGCGAAGCAAAAAGCAATTATTCAAATTTATGAGATTGGAAAGGGTCATACAACTATTTTTCGAGATTGTTGAATGTGTTTGAACAATATTTGCCAGATAGGATTCATGATATCAAGCTTGTGCCACGTCATGAAACCTTCAAGTATTGCAAGCCTCTAGCATCTATTGATGGCATACATTTATATGGGCAATATGAAGGAGTTCTGTTATTGGCTATTGCATAAGATAGAAACTCAAGAGTTCTTCTCATCGCTTTTGTATTGGTTGAGTCGGAGTCAACAGAGTCTTAGTTGTTCTTTATAAAGAATTTGCAGCAGCATAGCATGTCACAGCAAGATATTTTTGCCATATTTAATAGAGCTGGAGTCATACATACTACAATAGAAGAGAAGAATAATGGATGACATCCTCTAGAGACATACCATGCTTATTGTATCCGTCATAATGCTGCTAATTTCATGAGTTGGTTCAAGTGTAAAGAAGAAAAATGACTCCTGATGAATGCAGCATATTTTCAAATGAGGAGCAATACTTGGGTTATATGAGAGCGCTAAAAGATCTCAATTTGTGACGTGGGCAAATACGTTTTGTAAAGAGATTTGGGTGCGATACTGTGATTCAAGTCAAAGATTTAGCTACATGACTACCAATCTATTTGAGTGCATCAATGTTGTACCAAGGGAGATGCGTAACCTTTTCGTCGAAGTGAAAATCTCTAACTCAAGCTACATAGGTAAAAGTAGCCTCCTCTAAATAAGGAAGTAATGCAGCATGCGATCCTTCTACTCCTGAGTCCTTATTTCTCCTCGGAAATAGGACCTGCCAACTCTGTGTAATTTTAACATCAAGCTCAATTTAAGCCACCACTAACAATAATACCTATTATGTAAAGCATCTCTAAAACTCTATCAACCATAAATTACCATTCATCTCAATCATAATAAATTATAACAATTAGCTTAAATCCAAATATTTCTATATTAAATACCTCCCAATATCTACCAATAACACCTATTATATAAAATATCTCTTAAAATCTATCATCATAAATCAATATTTATCTCATTTCATAATAATCTACAACATGAAGTCTAAATCCAAAGATTTCTACATTAAATTTAAAAGTCTCCTAATTTATATATTATAAATATCTATTCTCTTATATATTAAAGTTATCATAAACTTATAACTATTAACTAACCAACTAATAACAATAATATAATAAACAAAAAATTAATTTAAATTTTAACCTGATCATCAATGTGGCCTATCATGTAAGCCCCAGAACTTTTGAAAAGTCTTATTATGAGAAAGTCTCAAATCCTACAGTTATTTATAGCCTTAATTTCAGAGATTATTTTATTATAGATAATTAAGGCAAGTTTTGATTTATTGGATTTGAGATAAGTTATGATTATTATCCATTTTTAAAATTATTGGATTATTTTCTATATTTAAAGTATAAAGTTGATAGTTATGAAATAATAAGGATTTTATATGATTTGGATTAGATAAGTAATATTTTAAATATTATTACTGCTATTTTGGAAAATGAAGAAATTAAGTATATTATTTCTAAATTTTGGATTTGGGCATTTTATTGAAAATAATTTGTGAAATTGATGAGAAAATAGTACTTTCTATGTACAAATAGTGTTGGATTTAATTTGGGTTTCAATTACTATATTACAAAGGATCAATGGATCCTATTCCAACATTAGTGAGAACCAACAGATGATTAGCCATGTACATGGACCCTTTTCACTGAGAGGATGGCTGGTAGCCATTGACAATGGTGATCCACCAACATACAGCTCGCCATGGAAGGAGACCTGCGTGCGTGAAGAGGAAGACAGTAGGAAAGCAAAACTTTAGAGACAGAGCATCTCTAAAACCTCAACCTGTTCTCCATTACTGCATAACAAGTATTATTGAATTCATGCTCTTTTACTCTTCGCAATTAAAACTAAGAACCACTATTGATATCCTGACTAAGAATAATAAGATAACCATAGCTTGCTTCAAGCCGGCAATCTCCGTGGGATCGATCCTTACTCACGTAAGGTATTACTTGGACGACCCAGTGCACTTGCTGGTTAGTTGTGCGGAATTACAAAGTGTGATTGTAATTTTCGTGCACCAAATTTTTGGTGCCGTTGCCGGGGATTGTTCGAGTTTGAACAACTGACGGTTTATTTTGTTACTTAGATTAGGAAAAATTTGTCTTTTTGGTTTAGAGTCTTTTACTTTCTTTTCAAAAAAAATTTTCTTCAAAAATATTATTTTTCTTTATTAATTATTAGTTTCTCATTGAGTCTAGTTTCATGTTTTATGTTTGGTGTCCTTTGTGTTTTTGTCATCTAAAAAATAGTTTTTCTCTGTTCAATCCTTGCATTTGTTGAATGTGTCTATGTTCTTGGGAATAGTTGCCCCTTTGTGTAAGACCCAGAACTTTTGAAAAGTCTTATTATGAGCAAGTCTCAAATCCTACAGTTATTTATAGCCTTAATTTCAGAGATTATTTTATTATAGATAATTAAGGCAAGTTTTGATTTATTGGATTTGAGATAAGTTATGATTATTATCCATTTTTAAAATTATTGGATTATTTTCTATATTTAAAGTATAAAGTTGATAGTTATGAAATAATAAGGATTTTATATGATTTGGATTAGATAAGTAATATTTTAAATATTATTACTGCTATTTTGGAAAATGAAGAAATTAAGTATATTATTTCTAAATTTTGGATTTGGGCATTTTATTGAAAATAATTTGTGAAATTGATGAGAAAATAGTACTTTCTATGTACAAATAGTGTTGGATTTAATTTGGGTTTCAATTACTATATTATTCCCAATTTTAAGTGAAATTACTAAAATGCCCCTAACCCTAATTTTCACCCAACACTCTACCCTTTCATCCTAACCCTCAGCCGCACCCCCTACCCTGTTTCTCCACTCTCACCCCAATGGCCACACACACACAGAATGGGAAAGGAGCTCAGAAATGGAAATCAGAGACGCAAGGGGGAAGATAGTCGCGCCAGCATGCTGGGCTTTGCCGCCACCATCCCGTCACCATCGCCATCCAGCCTGCCTCGCCACCGCCGCCGTCCCTGTCACTGAGAAGGGAGGTCACCATCGACGCCGTTTAGGGAGGAAGGAAGACCCGCGCAAGAGTCAGTGGAGGAGGAGCCTCGCGCGTCACCGTCAACTTGAAAGGGGGGCTGAGTTCCGCGCCGCTGCTGCTTGACGGGTTGAGCCTCGTCGCCGTTGAGGGAGCCACCGCCGCCGAATCCTAATCGTCGCTGCTGTCAGGAGGACGAGCCTGGAAGGAGAAGGACGAAGCCCGTTCTCGCACCGTCCTGCTCCGCCACCGCAGCTGCGTTACGCACCGTCGTGTGCCGTCGCTGCTGTCTGAACGGTCATCATTCCCTCTGTTCTGCTGCTCCGGTCTGCCGCCGCCACCGCTAGAGATCCGCCCGATCTGGTCTGAAGGAAAGAAGGAGGTTCAGGCCGCCGCTGCTACTTCCGTTGTGAGCTACTGCACCAGCCACCGCCACGGGTGTCGCTGCTGGAGAAGGGAGCTGCGCCCTCATGCTTCTGGCCACCGAGAGTGGTTCCGTGACTTCTGGGACCCCCGCCAAAGCTCCAGGCTGAGCCTCTACCGCCAGGAACACCTCGGCTGCCACCGAGTTCCGTTGCCGGTAAGGGGTTTTTAAGTTGGTTTTCGTTCGTTTAAGATTTCGGAAGCTTTATCGCCTCTATATGTGGGTTTCAGTTACCAACGCTGGAGAACCTCGCTGCCGTCACCGGAGAACTCTTCCGTTGATCCACCGGAGATTCTGGCCGCCGCCGGAGCTGTTGTCGGGGCCGGTTCGAAAATCGTAGCTGCCTCATTGTATTATTTCGGTAATAAATTATGTTTCAAAAAGCCTCGCGTTAGTGTTCTGTTGTGTTTAGTTAATAAATATGAGTTTTGATAACGTGGGGTCGAGTCCTGATTGTTGTATATTGCGATTAGTGTTGCGATGGTTATTGCGAAAGTGGCTGGGAGCTGAGGTTTTAGTTGCCGGTGATTTTGAATTGAGGCGGAAAGGACTCTGTGAGACGTTTGGGTTATGGAATTGCGTTTTGAGGTAGGGGCGCTTTCCAAAAACTATGTTTTGTGTATTGGAATTATTACATATGGATACTGATGTGAAATATTGTGTATTTGGTGATTGTATCTGCCTTATGTATTATTTGATTGACTTGAATGATTATGGATGTTGGTTTGGCTGAGTTGTTGTGCGGCTTTGTGAAATATAATGTTTTGAAGTTGATTCTTTAAAGATTTGAAATCTGAGTTTAAACCGTTGAGGATTGGTTTGAATTGAGTCAATTATTTCAATGATGTGAAAAGTCGAATGCACTTTTGAATTTAGCCTGGTTTATTTTAATTGATTTGGTTTTGGACAAATGATTTGTTATTGAACCGCTTCTTTAAAGCTTTGGAAATGAGTTATATCGATCGATATTGAGTTGATTTTGAAATGGTATCCTTGAGATACGCCACTGAGGCGATTGTTGGATTTAGCTTGCTTTAAATTGATTTCTGGTTTTGAGCTGTTGAAAAGGAATGAGAAATGGTTTAGTTGGGACCCGAACCGGGTGGCAAAATCCTAGCCTTGTTTGAAAAGTTATTTGAAAAGGATTGGATTTGAGAAGTTGTATTATTTGATTTATTAAGAGAATATTGATGTTTTCAAGCTTAAATTATTTAGTGAACTATTTTATCCAAAAAGAAACATGAAAGTGGTTTGATTCAAATGAACCGGTTCCGTTTCAAATGAGTTGATTTTTGGACCAGGTTGGAACTTGTGATTTTGTATGGCCGGTTTTAGAGTAAATTCAGTTTTATTTACTTGAACTGAGAATCTATGATTTTAAGAGTTTCAATGAATTTTAAGGAATTGATGTAAGTTGACCTTCCCTAAAGACTTGGGA
>NC_029780.3:74105833-74108271 GCF_000817695.3 Arachis duranensis | reverse complement strand
GAGAGCGGCTCTGTTTTAAAAAGGAAACTCACTTTGAGTAAATTTTGCCTTATAAGCCTGAGATGATTTGAGAAATGAGATTTCTAACGCCAAGGCTGAAAAGAGTTGAAATTTGATTTCAAAGTGAAATGGCTTGAGAAAAGTGATTTATGGCTTAAATGCCGGTTTTATGAATTTGATGATGTTGAATATGGAAGTGCTATTTTGTTATGGGCCGGAACGGCTGTGTATGATTATGAATATTGGCTGGTTCTGGATTAAACCGTGAGCCAGAATGGTTGTGTATGATATTGTTTTATGGCTGATTGCCGAATGAGTTGTGGGCCGTATGGCTGACTATGAATTATGAATTTAAGCCGGATGGCTGAGATAGATGTTGATCCATGGTTGGAACTGAATGAATATATGCTTGAGATACCTGGGTAGTAGCAAGGGTTGTGGTTTGTCCCACTTGCTCCGGGTCAGAGACTGTGATACCTGGGTAGTAGCAAGGGTTGTGGTTCGTCCCACTTGCTCCAGGTTAGAGACTGTGATGCCTGGGTAGTAGCGGTAGTAGTGGTGATTCCACTCGCTCCAGGTTGAGCTGTTAAACACCCGCCTGGGTAGTAGCCGCAGTAGTGGTTATTCCACTGGCTCTGGGTTGAGCGGGTAGTAGCAATGGGGTTGTAGCTCAAACCTACTTGCTCCGCGAGGGGTGTTTCTGTCCATAGTTAGCTACCAGGACGTGTCGGGTTGGCTATATAACCGACAGATGATATCATCAGCCACTAGGGACAGGCATGCATCATATGCATCTATGTGTTATTGTTTGGGTGTGCATATTGTACTTGGTTTGCC
This sequence comes from Arachis duranensis, assembly GCF_000817695.3. NCBI lineage: Eukaryota > Viridiplantae > Streptophyta > Magnoliopsida > Fabales > Fabaceae > Arachis > Arachis duranensis. The sequence goes on along the minus strand of NC_029780.3, from coordinate 74,107,434 downwards.
TATGTGATTATCTGCTAATTGATCTACTTGCAATAATTGTTTGTTTGTGTTTGTATCTTCCTACTTGTGTTTGCATCTGGAACTCTGTTGGATTGTGGTGGATTGGTTGTGGTTGGATTGTTTGGGCCTAGGGCCGTGGTTGAATGAGATGGATCGATAGTTGGTTTCGATTTTCTATTTCTGGTTTGAAAAAATATGAAAGGCTATTTTGGTTCAGTATAGATAGACCTTTTTGAAAGGCTTTTGAGTTTTTGAGAATAAACTGTTGTTTTTGAAAAGAGGCATAAGATGGTTATTAATCACTGGTACGGTTTATCTTCATGTATCCTATTACAGTAATTCCCAAAAACCCTCTACTGAGAACCCTTTCGAGGATGATGTTCTCACCCCCTACATTTTTCCCCTTTCAGGATTTGGGCACAGAAGTTATGAAGAATTTAATTATTTGTTATTGAGATGCTCTGTATTGCTTTATATTATTATTTTTGTACCCTCGCCTTTATCTTGATATATTCTGTGAGAGGGATAGGAATTGTACTGGATAATGTTTGTAATATTATTTATATATATGTATGTATATATATATGGATGTACTCTTTATGAGTTTCTGTAAGTTGTATGGTATGTATGGGCGTACGTTGTATGGCGAAAGTATTTTTTGGGAATGGTATTGCGGTTTAAAGTTTTTAAACAGGCTCATATTTTAGTATTAAATAGTATAAGTGTCGTCGTAATGTCCGAGCTATCAGAGTTGCGCAGCCGGAAGCGTGAGCTTTGGTAGTTAGGGTGTTACATTATGGTATCAGAGCAGTCCTTCCTGTAGAGCCTGAGGAATGGACCAACTATGCTTCAGTTGCATACTCTGAATGTTTGTCATGTATTAGGTCTTGTCGAAAGACGAGAATTAGAGCTTTATGCACATGACGATCTATTGATTAATGCTGTTAGTCTTGCATTGCATAATTCCTGATATTAAGTTTGGCCGGCTTAATACTAATGAATTGTGTATATGAGAGCACTAATGGGTTGTCATAGATGTCAAACGATTAACGTCATTACTTCAAATCATTATGACAAAAGTTTCTTTTCTCTCCTTTCTTCTTTCATTTTCTTTTTCTTTTTCTCTTTGTCTTTCAAGTCTAACAACTTATAATTTTAACAAGTAATTTTAGTATATTGCACAGGTACTGCCTGCATTATAGTGTGGTCCCTCCTATTTTTGCAAGAAGCAGTTGCGCAATAGAAAAAGAGATGAATCTCTCTTTCTCTATTGTGCTGACATGGACTATACTATTATTTTGTTCCTCTAGTTTGCAATTAGAGTCTGCGTAATAGATATTTGCCTACAAAATTGTTAGTAAATGTTTAAAACTGTAAATAATTAAAAAATATTTAAAAAAGTAAATATGATTTTTTTATTTATTTAAAAAAATCCTCTCCTCTCATATTTTCTCTCTCTTTCTTTCTCAACGCTCATTTATACCTATTTTAAAAAATAAATAGTCATTTTTACATAAAATTATTATTTTAATAAAATAGACTCTAAAAATATAAATAACAAAACGCCATTTAAATATATGTTTTATTTGATAAATAAATAT
>NC_029780.3:74077231-74105787 GCF_000817695.3 Arachis duranensis | reverse complement strand
TTAGTTAAATATTTGATTCAATATATTAAAATACAATATATTTTTTGTTCTTAAAATTTGCTAAAAAATTTAAAATATGTCTAAATTTTATTTTATTTTAATTTTATTCTTAAATAAAATAAAATTTTAGATTACTTTTAAAAATGCTAACAAATTTTAAAGACAAAAATTATATTTTATTTATTTATTAAATTATTTTTGAAAAGTCATTATTTATATCGTTTTAAGATTTATTTAGTCAAAATCTTAATTTTTTAAACATCAAAATAGTTATTTATTCAATTTCAAATTTTTAAGGTTTATGGCTCTTGTATTCCCAATTTACTAGCATGTATATATATATATATATTGAGTGGCGGGTAATTTAGATTTAGGTCGTCTCTAAAATAGATAGAAACATACGTGATGAACTTTACTTGAAAAATAAATAGTCCGGTATCGCAAAATCATTTTGAGAAGGATCCATTCAATTCAATCGATTACTCTAGATCTTCAAGACTTATGCTTTCTTACCAAGTCTTCTCCAAAACGTAACTGGATTTAGAGAGTTCATGATATTTTTATTTTACAAAATATTTAAATCACATTTTATTCTCTTTAATTTATAAAATATATACTTTTTCCTTTTATAAATATTAAAATAATATATTTTTTAGTCCACATAAAAAAATACCCTCTAATAATATCATTAAAAATATATCTATAAATTAGTGATAATTATTAGTTAATAATAATAATAGTAATAACGTACAATAATAATAATATATAGTAGTAGTAATAATAATAGGTTTAATTATTCTATTAGTTTCTATAGTTTCGTAAAATTTTCAATTAGGTTCCTATACTTTTTTTTTCTTTTTAATTGAGTCTCTATACTAGTTTTTTTTAATTAAGTCCTTCTTAATAGTAATTGGCTTAATTTTATAGAGACACAACTAAAAAAAATTGGTATAGGGATCTAAATAAAAAAAAATGTACGGGCCCAATTAAAAAAAATTTAGTGCAAGGACTCAATTAAAAAAAAAGTATAGGGACCTAAATAAAAATTTTGCGAAATTATAGGAACTAACATAGTAATTAAACCATAATAATATACTCATTGTTAATGTAGTAAATTTGTTCTTTTAAATACTTTTTCATTAATTATACATTTAAAAATAAAAAACGGCTCTATCCTAACAAACTACCACCCACAATCTCGTCCCGAGGTCGGTCACGAAGATCTCGACTCGAGCCGATGACTCATTCAACATCAATCAATCTATAAATCGGGCATAAGGCCGACTATAGTCGGCAAATTACCCAACACAACAATATTGATTAAATACCCGCCTTTCTTAAATAATTCTTCACTGATTTGAGTGTTAGAGTCCTTTTTGCAGGTATCATGCTTGGGTCCGAGTTCACGAGGATACCTTGCATCCAGGTCGAGTTGCTAGAAGCTCTAGGTTAACAACAGACCAACGTACAAGTCGGAGAAGTATCTTTGCCAGAACATTTAGCGCCCACCGTGGGGCCTTGCGTCGCCTTTGGTTTTGATTTAACACTACTATACTTGGTTTGCCTTTCCTTTTCTTTGCAGGTCTGAGATCATGACAGATCATTCAGTAACTCCTCAGGCCAATCCAACCAATGCTGAACTCTTGACTGCTAACGCTGCTCTACAGGCAGAAAACCAACGAATGGCCGAATTGCTAGCAGCAGGGCAGAACAATCGCGATGAAAAGAATGATAAGAAAACCAACGCTAACCCCCACGAAAAACACCAATCAAAATCAAATGTGAAGACAAGGGAAACATCTCCCAAAACAGAAAGAAGACGGATCGGCCTTTCTTAGAAGAAATAATGAATTTTAAAATGCCTAAAAACTTTACACTTCTAATGACATTGGCACCATACAAAGGGATTGGAGATCCTAAAGTTCATGTTACAAAATTCGAATCCATGATGTTTCTAAATAGTGACTCCGATCCCATCTTGTGCCGATCTTTTTCAACCTTTTTAGATGGTGCAGCTTTATTAAGGTTTTCTAGTTTACCTGCAGGTTCTATATCCAGCTTCGACAAGTTTGCCAGATTGTTCATAAATCATATTGTAGCATCCAAAATCTACGTACAAGACTCAGACTACCTCGGCACAATCAAACAAGGTCAGCATGAGAGCTTGAAGAATTACATGACGTGCTTCACAATAGCAGCCATAGAAATCTCATACCTCAATCCAAAAGTGCAGTTACATGCGATAAAAAGCGGCCTCAGAGCTGGAAAGTTCTAGGAAGCAATAGCAGTCACAAAACCAAAGACATTAAAGGAGTTCAAAGACAAAGCAACTGGACAAATTGAAATTGAAGAGCTGCATGAAGCTCGAAGAAACGAAAGACCAGCACAGAAGGAGGAAGAAAAGACTTCCTGACCTCAAAGCAAGGATCCCAAAAAGCCTTTCAAGTTAACACCCAAATTCGACTCATACACCAAATTCAACACCAAAAAGAAAGACATCATCAAGGAGATTCTACACAATAAAATAATAAAATCGCTAAGCAAAGTAGGCACATATCAAAATCAAAAGTATGTGGACAGAAGCAAACATTGCACATTTCACCAGAAATACGACCACACCACCGACAAGTGCGTAGCAGCCAAAAACTTATTAGAGAGGCTAGCAAGATAGGGCCTCTTGGACAAATATATCACTTCCAGAAGCTAGAGAGAAACAAAGGATGCTGACAGGCCGGGCTATAGCTCCAACCAAAAAGAAAAAGGAACTTGGTATAGGCCAGTTGAAACCCCTACATCCAAAGGAATAATAAACTACATTTCTGGTGGCTTTGCGAGCAACCAATACAGCTAGGAAGAGAAGTTACAGGGCCATGACGACAATGGAAGGATCTCAACAAAAGACTCAAACTCTCACTACAGCTGCCGAGATCACCTTCGGTGCATCTGACTTCAAGTCATAGTGTCCGAACTTAGATGACCCAGTAGTAATTTCATTGCATATGGGAGAGCTCACAGTAAAAAATGTGCTACTCGACCCAAGAAGTAGCACCGATGTCTTATTCTACTCTACCTTCAAGAAGATGCAACTCAGTGATAAAGTACTACAACCATCACCTGGAGAATTAGTAGGGTTCTCTGGAGAAAGAGTCCCTGTTTCAAGTTATATATGGCTAAGAACAACACTAGGGGAGCCTCCAATCTCAAAAACTCTAGATATTCAATTTTTAGTAGTCGATTATACTAGCCCCAACAAAGTTATTTTGGGGCGCCCGCCACTTAACTCTTTTGGAGCCATCATCTCCACTGTTCACCTGTGTGTCAAGTTTCCTGTGCAGGATATCATCATAGCAACAGTCCATGCAGACCACAAAGAGGCCAGACAATGCTATAATGCGAGTTTGAAGCTAACACCAAAGGAGACTATCCCAAGAATCCATACTGTTTACAACTCAGAAAGAATTCCAATGTTGGCCGAGCTAGATCCAAGGAACAACAACAGCCGTTCTGCTCTCATGGACGACCTAGAACAGGTACATTTGGGAAAACAGGCTAATTTACTAACATCGGTTCCGCTTTTTCTATAGGGACAAAACAAAGCCTGATCAACACACTAAAGTCAAACTCCGACCTGCTGGCGTGGATGCCCGCAGACATGCCAGGGATCAATCCGAATTTTATATGCCACAAGTTGGTAGTTAACCCCAACACGCGACTTATAAGACAAAAGAAACGAAATTTGGGCACAGAAAGAAGAAATGCAGTGGCGACAGCAGAAACACAGAAGTTACTTGATGCGGGTTTCATCCGAGAACTTCACTTTTCATCTTTGTTAGCAAACATGGTGATGGTCAAAAAGAGCTCGAGAAAGTAGCGCATGTATGTAGATTTTACAAATTTGAACGAGGCCTAGCTGAAGGATTCTTATCCGCTGCAGAACATTGACAGACTAGTAAACAATACCTCAAAATACCAAGTGCTGAGCTTCATGGACGCATATTCTGGCTATAATCAAATACAAATATACCTAGACGACGAAGATAAGACAGCATTTGTAACTGACCAAGGTAACTTTTGCTATAAGGTAGTGCCTTTCGGACTAAAAAATGCATAAGCAACTTATCAAAGACTAATCGACAAAATCTTCAAAAACCAAATCGAACGAAACATTGAAATATACGTCGACGACATGGTTGTCAAGTCAAGCTTGGAGCAGCAGCACAAGGCCAACCTTGATGAAATTTTTCAACAACTCCAAAAATACAATATGAGGTTAAATCCAGAAAAATGTGCATTTGGAGTACAAGGGAGAAAATTTCTCAGATTCCTACTTACAAATAGGGGAATAGAAGCCAACCCCGACAAGTGTCAGACCGTAATAAGCATGTAGTCACATCGGTCCATCAAAGAAGTGCAACAACTCACAGGTCACCTAGCAACCTTGTCCCAATTCTTACCAACAGCAGCTACCAAATCACACCACTTTTTCAATACCTTGGAAGAAGGCCGAAAAGTTCATCTGGATGGATGACTGTGAAAAAGCCTTTGCCGAATTCAAAAACCTTATTTTCTCACCGCCTATACTAAAAAAATCAGAACGAGGTAAACCACTTTTTGTATTTCATTCAATTTCCACTAACACGGTTAGTTCTGTGCTTGTAACAGAAATAGAGAAAATAAAACATTCAGAGAAGGGAGAAATTCCAAAAAATCCATCAAACATTCATAGGCACGCAAAAATACCTAGGAATTAGGATGCAATTGCGAGGGGGTACAGTTAAGTTGAGTTAAGACTTGGCATTCGAAATCAGAAAAGGAGAACTTCACATGCAACTCAGTAAAACAAGGAGTGTACATGAGGAAATACCCCCAATACCCCCTCCTCTCTCAAACTCTCTCCTCACTAGTACAGGGGAGGAGTTCAGCACGAATACCTAACCCATCCTTAGCAAGCTTCAAAGCTTGAAGATCACGAAGCGACGCGGTGTCACTATACGATGACGCACGAGTCCTTATGTCATCGTGAACCTAGTGGTAAGGGTTTTCTTTGTTAACCTCAATAACCTTGATTTTTATCTTTTTCTCTAACTATTGTTTCAAAGAAAGCTAAAGCAACGAAAGAGACAACAAAAGAAGAAGACAAACCTTTCGAAGATATGTCTTTTTTTTCACTTAAGCAGAAGGGAGGTGACTCGTGCGTAGTATTTCTTCCCAATAAGAAAATAGTAATAAATTTTAACAAGGCAAATTATTAAATTCCATTTTTTCTTTTTAACCATTGAATATCCGAAACAACATAACACAAGCCTGACATGTCATTAGCACACGTTGAGTTTGTGGGCTACAATAAAGTACCGAGGTATAACTACATAAAGCTCAATTTGCTAAACTACATTTTCCAAGTCAAGTTTGGAGGCTATGTATTGTACCCCTAATATCTCGGACAAACATAATTATACCTTGGCACGATACACATTTAAAAATAAAAAAATGGCTCTATCCTAACAAACCATCACCCACGATCTCGCCACAAGGTCGGTCACGAAAATCTCAACTCAAGCTAATGACTCATTCAACATCAACCAGTCTATAAATCAGACATAAGGCCAACTATAACCGGCAGATTACCCAACACAACAATATTGATTAAATACTCGCCTTTCTTAAGTAATTCTTCATTGACTTGAGTATCAAAGTCTTTTTTGCTGTTACTACTACATGAATCACCAAAAAATTATCACTAATTTATATATAATTATAGTGATTATTAAATTATATTTTTGTTAAATAGACTACAAACAAGTTCTTTTAATCTTACATCAAAAGAAAGTATATATTTTATAAATTAAAAAATGTCATTTAACTATATTTTGTATAATAAATATTCAATTTGACCCCTAAAATTTAATATCGAACTCAAAATTAATCCTTAAAATTATAATTAACTTAATTCGACTCCCAAAATTTATAATAGTAACTCATGTTAGCCCCTGAGCTGATTTTCGTAAATGGCGTGTTGATTTTACATGTTAACTTGTCAAGATTTAGATCCCTCGCCTAGATTTTATATAACTAAGACTTACTAGACCTTCTAAAAGCTTGATTGGCTCCCCAACATCCTTATGAAGATGATAATAACATGTTCAATTTGAAAATTTTGCGGGAGCAACAATTAAGTTTTTGGATCTCTAATAAATCTTGATCATATGGATGTTAGACAAGGAATTTAAATTGTAACAGGTTAATGTACCAAATTAACATGTCATTAACGAAGACTAGCTCAAAGGTTAATATGAGTTATGATTATAAATTTTGGGGTCCAATTTAAGTCTATTAAAATTGTAAGAGTCAAATTGGATCTATCTTCAAATTTCAGGACCAAATTGAGTATTAACTCATATTTTGCATGAAAAGGTGACATTTCTTTAGTTTTATTCGTAAAGTCAAGTTTTAAAAAGTTTTTTTATAGTATAAATTATATATCATTTTAAAAATTTAGCCATTTTCAACTTTTTACTAACTTTTGTCGCAAGATTAGGACTTCAAATCAAGGGAAGACTCCTTAAAAGATATTGTAATTTTAATAGAAGAAAAAAGGAGAAAAAATCTCTCATCCAAAAGCAATACTTTTGTATATAAAGATACATATAATCCACTAAAAAAATCATATAAACATTTTTAAGTTTTGTATTAATTTATTATTTTGGCTTACTTTTAGAATATATATATTTTTTAGAATATTCATGAATAAAATCCGAAAAACAATTTTATTGTTGTTTTATGGTTTAATTATTTTGTTAATTTTTATAATTTTATAAAATTTTTAATTAGGTTTCTATAAATTTTTTTTAATTGGGTTTCTACACCAAATTTTTTTTCAATTAGATTCTTTTTAATAGTAATTAGTTTAATTATATAGGGACTCAATTAAGAAAAAAATTAGTGCAAAGATCTAAATAAAAAGAAAAAAAAAAGTATAGAAATTCACTTAAAAATAAAATTTAGTACAAAAACTCAATTAAAAAGAAAAAAGTATAAAAATCTAATTGAAAAGTTTATAAAACTATAAAGACCAACAGAATAATTAAACGTTGTTTTATATAAAACAATAATAGAAAAGTAGGAGACTTGGCTAATCGGCTACAAGGATGATGACTTATTAGTGATAACACGGGAAGAAATAACAACTTCTTCCTCCTATTCTTTATTATTAGGATAAAGTATTGTTGTAGTTTTTAATATTTAAATCAAATTTTAATTTGATTGTACACTGACGATAGATAGTTAAACTGATCAAATATAACAAACTTTAGTTAACTTTCTAGTTTATTATTTGAATAGTATATCATTTGTTAAATTTATTGATATTTCTGATTTGATAAAAAAATGCCAATATCTTATTTACTAATGTTATTAATTGGGTTGGATCTAGTAACATTATCTATGCAGTTATTAATAATGCTACGAATTATATATCTGCTAAAAAACTCATTCATGAAAAATATTTAAACATATTTTGGTCTTCTTGTATTGCTTATTACATCAATTTTATTTTAAAAGATATAACAAGTATTCTTTATATAGCTAACTTTACCTCCTGTTCTTGTATGGATACCTGGAGGGAGAGTTCAGTCTCTGGGAGTCGACGCCGAGTTATTACTTTTGGGGCCGACCTTCAAGCCTTATGATAACCTGAGTTTTACTCTAAGAGGGTGTCCAATTGCGTAGAGCTTTGAGCAAGAAACAGGGGGAAGTGTACCTGCAAAGGCACTCCGAAGCTTAAGTTAGTATTGAGAATTCAATGTGTCTTCAGGATAGAAGATCATACCTTTTATAGGTGATAGTGTGTAAATCGGTTATGCTCCTGCTTTATTGCCTGTATTAAAGAGCAATAATAAGGGTTTGGACGTTTCTCTTTTGTGAAGCAGTCCGTTAAGCTGATTTGTAACGTTAGTTTTGATAAATGACATTGATTGTTGATTTGTAACTGCAACGCTGATTAATAACATAAATTGCCGAGTAATGACTAAAATGCCGACTTATAACGCCAAATATCTGGGTAATAGATGTGAATAATGGCGAGTTATGAGTGATAAAGCCGATTTATGACATAAGATTTGTAATGGCCGGACCACAGCCCCCAAGCTTAGCCTGGGAAAATGTTTAATGAAGCAGGTTGAGCTTTTAATTGCGTATGAGTCAGCTACTGAATAGTTTGGCGTGTGCTTCTACCTTGTAGCCCCCAAGTCAAGGTGCTTTATTGAACAGTTACTGAGACTGTAGGCTTTCATGATTAGGATAGAGAAAATAATTAAGTGATGGCATTAATGAGTTTGCGTGTGACAATGAGAAAGACAAGATTGTGGAGGAAGTTTGGGTTTGGGATCCTAACGACCCTTTTTCCTGGGTAGCGGAGTCGGTGAAAACTTATTCTTCTGTTTTTGATGATGAACAGAGCGTGTCCCAGCTAGGCTTGGTATCGTTGTGAGTTAGGGAAGGTAGTGGTATTAGTCTTAGGTTTTTGCCTTATAATGCTACTGATTGTGTTTACAACCGTGGTGAGGGGTTCAAGTATTTCTTTATGTATAGTTGTGTTTTGGAGGAGCTAAGGGTGAGAGTTCCTTTCAGTGATTTTGAGTGTATAGTTTTGAAGCAGTTGAACTGTGCGCCCTCACACCTTCATCCCAATGGTTGGGCTTTCCTGCGGGCATTTGAGATTCTTATGGAATATTTGGAACAGAAACCGTCAGTGGAGTTGTTTTTCTCACTGTTTCAGGCGAAGGGTGTTTGGAAGGGTGGCTGGGTGAATTTGAACAGTTCTCTGGGGTTTGCTTTGTTCAAGTTGTACAAATCATCTTTTAAGAATTTTAAGGAAATGTACCTTAAGGTCAGTAGCTGTGAGGATGATTTTCCGTTCTATGTGGACGAGCATCTGGGGGAAAAATTTCCTCTCTGGTGGTGTTCAGAGCCTCAAAATATTTTAGAGCCTGAGATTATAAGTCCAAAAGATGAGTGCATAATTGAGTTTTTAACTGAAGTGGTTGATCGGAAGGAGTTGATTTCTGTTTATGATCTGCTGCAATGGGAGGAGAATAAGGCTGCTGTGATAGATTACCTGGGTAAGATTTTGAATTGTGGATGTTGTGTCATATTTGAGGTTTTTTGAGTAGGTTTATATTTTCTTTGTTTTTCAGGTGATAAATATCCTGGTGTATCTGCGGCGAGTTTGAGGTCTCGGGTGAAGAGTAAGGGTTTGGAGAAAGAAGTATCTTCGTCGAAGGCAGACAAGGTCGGCGTTGGCGAGGTTGATCAGCCAAGGCCAGGGAGGAGAAAAGTTATTACTAAGAAGAGAAAAGGTGATCTGGTTGATTTGTCCGATGTTTCTGATGATGAGAAAGATGATGTTCCAATGGAGGAGGTTCATAAGTTTTGTGATAACCAGAAGAAGTTGCATGGTTTTGTTGAGCGGAGTGAGGGGTCATCGCTCTGGGGAAAGGATTATCCTTTTATGATTACTGCTGATGAAGTTTGCCAAACCCTGCCGATGTTAATTTGGCTGAAGAGGTGGGGGATGTTGCAGTTGATCAGTATATGCAGGTAATCTTTTACCCTTTTGTTTGATAATCTTGTGGGTGATCACGTTTTAATTATGTGTTTGTTTGTTGAAGGTTGTGGGTCTGAGGCTTGCCAGTTTAGGGCAGAGCCGAGAGAAGAAACATCGTCAAGTAGCCGAGCAAAAGCCGGACTTGGAGGAACAATTGAGGCTGAAGGCTGCCAAGGTTTCAGAGTTGGAGAGTAAGCTAGATCAGGTTGAGAAAGATTTAAAATTGATGAAAGAGAATTATGCCAAAGAGGTGGAAGATGTTAAAAAGAAGGAAGCGGATTTGTCTAGTATGAGTACTCGGGTATTGAAGTTGACTGCAGAATTGAAAAGCTTAGAAAAGAGCAAGGAGACAGCGATCCTGGACTCCTTTATTGAGGGGTTCGAAAGAGCTTCTCTGCAAGCTAGGTTCCTGGCTCCTAATGTTGATTTTGATCAGATGGACCCTGGTAGGATTGTTCGTGACGGGGTTATGGTTGAAGATGATGGTGCTGAAGAGGAGGCAGATGAAAATAGTTGATGTTTGGTTAAAACATGTATTTTGTTGGGTTACTTTGTTCCTGTAGTGAGCTTTTGACTGTGCTGTCTATGATACAGTTTTATTTTGTTTTTGGTTATGCTAACTTTGATGAAAACATATATATTGATAGGTTGATGTTGCATAATTTCTGATTGGTGTTTATTCCGAATGATATGGCTTTTGATTAGTATCGAATGTTTTGTATGGTAGGTAAATTTTGAATGATTGCGTGATAAGCAGAATTGGTAAATTTTTGGAAAGTTTGAGATATCGGTTTCCAATTTGGATTGAAGTTTTGTGTGAATGATCGGATTCCTATGTAGATCGGGTATACTGTGTTGGCGGATTCAGATTTAAAGTCGGCAGTCGTTTTGACTGAGTGATAGGTTCCGTTCAGATTTGACTGATTACTTCTGAGCTGATCGGATTCCGTTTTAAGGTCGGCAGTCATATTGATTTTTTGCTTCCGAGTTAATCGGATACCGTTTTAAGGTCGGCAGTCATATTGACTGTTTGCTTCTGAGTTAATCGGATTTCGTGTTAAGGTCGGCAGTCGGTTTGATTGATAGGTTCCAAATGACCTATTTTATTATTTGATCAGTGTTAATAGTATCTGATTGGTCGGACTGATAGTATAGGTGGAAATGATATGTATATTAAATGAAATGGAAACTATGAAATGGAAAAAATATTGATGTGATAAAGTAGGGGATCTACTTATTAAAGAACCCTTGATGTCTAGGGCCCAGGTAGGCTAGCCTCATTAAAACCTCTCCAAGCAAAACTCTTGTGGGAAAAATCTTGGCAGTAGGAAAAAGAGTACCTGCCTGTCCCTGGTATTAGCTGTAATATAACTTTAAGGAAGATACGTTCCAAGTGCTAGGGAGATCTTTACCCTCTAGTGTTTGTAGGCGATAGGCTCCATTGCCGATTACTTCTGTGACTCTGTAAGGGCCTTCCCAATTAGCTGCTAGTTTGCCATGTGCTGGTGGTTTCCTAGCTTGTTCTGTTTTTCTGAGTACAAGGTCATGGACTTGGAAAGATCTTGGTTGAAGTCTTTGATTATATCTACGGGCAATGTGCTGTTGCATTGCTAAATGTTTGATTGCTGCGGATGATCGGAGTTCTTCAATGAGATCAAGTTCGGTTTGCCGAGCTATGTCTTGTGTAGTTAGGTTGGCCAGTTCTGTGCGTAGTGAGGATTGGGAGATCTCGACTGGTATCATTGCATCTGAGCCGTAGACCAAGCAGAAAGGTGTTTTCTTTGTGGTTGAGTGAATTGTTGTATTGTATCCCCATATGATCTTTGGGATAAGCTCAGTCCAGAGGCCTTTTACATTATCTAGTTTCTTTCTTAGAGCATGTAATATTACTTTATTTGCGGCTTCAGCTAACCCATTTGTTTGTGGGTGCTCGACTGATGAGAAGTGGTGTTTGATTTTCAAGTTCTACAAGAAAGATGTAAATTTTTTATTGGCAAACTGGCGACCATTATCTGTGATAATGTGCCGAGGAATGCCAAATCGACAAATAATATATTTCCAAACAAAGGAAAGCATTTGTTGTGATGTAATCTTGGCTAGAGGCTGTGCCTCTATCCATTTGGAAAAATAATCAATTGCTACCACAAGGAATTTTACCTGACCTGCTGTTGTTGGAAAAGGTCCGAGGATATCTATGCCCCATTGGTTGAGTGGCCAACTAACCTCGGAACAGTGTAGGAGTTCGGCTGGGAGATGTGTAATCGGACTGTGTTTTTGGCAGTTGTTACAGCTTTTGACTTTAGCCTGACAATCTTGTCGTATTGTCGGCCAATATAATCCAGCTCTGAGGATTTTTTAATACAGACTTCAGGCTCCGAGGTGTGTACCACTGATCCCTTCATGTGCCTCAGTAAGTGCAAGCTTGGCCTCTATTTTGCAAAGACATTTTAGTAATGGACGGGAGAATCCCCGTCGATATAGGCAATTATTATATATTGTAAAAAAGGAGGCTTGTCTGCGGAATTGACGAGTATTTTTGACGTCGCCTGGCAAGACCCCTGTCTGGAGATACTGTATGTATGGGGATCTCCAATCTGCTTCCTGTGTTACACTTAAAACATGTGTTAGTTCAATGCTTGGATTGAGTAGTGTTGACTGATAAAGCGATGACCTATTTGGTTGAGTACTGGCGAGCTTAGACAGAATGTCAGCTCGACCGCTGCTCTCCCTTGGTATGTGCTGTATTTTATATTTGGTAAATTTTGAAAGTAAATTGTGTACGACATCCAGGTATTTAGAAAGCAAGGGGTCTTTTACTTGGTATAGGTTGTTTACCTGTTGGACGACAAGTAAGGAGTCGCAATATACCTTAAGTTCGGTGATGTTAAGGTCGACCGCGAGTCTAAGGCCAGCAATTAATGCTTCATACTCACTTTGATTGTTGCTTGCTTTAAATGAGAAGTCGAGGGAATGTTCGATGACGTTGTCGTGGCCATCATCAAGTATAATACCTGCACCACACCCGTGTGGGTTGGAGGATCCGTCAACATATAAAGACCATTCAATGTAATTTTTAGTTATATTTGGTACTGAGAACTCGGCAATAAAGTCGACCAAAAACTGTGATTTGATGCATGCTCGGCCTTCGTACTTGATATCGAATTCCGATAGTTTCACCTACCATTTGACTAGTCGGCCAGCCAGTTCAGGCTTCTGCAGCACTTGTCGCAAAGGTTGATCTGTTCTAACATGGATTTCATGGCTCTGAAAGTATGGTCGGAGTCTTCTGGCTGAGAAGACAAGCGCGAGTGCCAGCTTCTCAATGCTCGGGTAATGAAGCTTTGCATTCTGTAAGGTCTTGCTGGTGAAATAGATTGGGAACTGTTTCTTCTCCCTTTCTGCAACAAGAGCAGAGCTTATAGCCCAGTTAGTGACAGACAAATATAAGAATAGTGGCTCCCCTTGTAGGGGTGTGTGTAAAATTGGTGGTTTTGAAAGAGTTTCTTTTAAAGTTGTAAATGCTTGTTCACATTCATCAGTCCATTGGAAAGCTTTCTTTGTTTTTAAAGTTTGGAAAAAATAGGAAGATTTAGAAGCTAGGCAAGGTAAGAATCGAGAAAGCGTAGCAAGTCTCCCTGTTAACCGCTGGACTTCCTTGATGGATTGTGGGCTTGTCATCTCTAAAATAGCTCGGCATTTCTCAAGATTAGCCTCAATACCTCGGCTAGTGAGCATGAAGTCGAGAAATTTACCACTTTGAACCCCAAATGCGCACTTTTCGGGATTTAGCCGCATGTTGTATTTTCTTAGCTGTCCGAAGATTTCTGTGAGGTCGTCAAGGTGGTTATTGCCGATCTTTGTTTTGGCGACCATATCGTCTACGTAGACTTCAATGTTCCTGCCGATTTGTCTGGTGAAGACTTTGTCCATCAGACGCTGATATGTCGCACCTGCATTCTTAAGGCCAAATGGCATGACTTTATAACAATAGTTTCCATATTCAGTAATAAAGGCTATCTTATTTTGGTCGGATGGGTGCATTTGGATCTGGTTATAACCAGAATAGGCATCCATGAAGCTGAAATAAAGCTGAGTTTTTCATAACCAGAGGCATTATCAACTAAGCAATCAATAGAGGGCAAATGGTTGGAATCTTTGGGGTATGCTTTGTTGAGATCGGTGAAATCAACACACATGCGCCATTTACCGTTATGTTTTTTAACCATGACGACGTTCGCCAGCCATGTTGTGAATCTGATTTCTCGGATGAAGCCCGCGTTGATGAGCTTCTGGGTTTCTTCTAGGGAAGCTTGCTTTCGATCGTGCCTGAGATTTCTCTTTTTCTATGCTACAGGTCGGATAGAGGGATCTAATGCTAACTTGTGTGATATGATGGATGGATCGATGCCTGGCATATCAGCTGGGGTCCACGCAAACAGGTCGGCATTTTGTTGTAAGAATGCTCGGAATGAAGATTTTTCTTCTGAAGATAATGTTGAGCCGACGTATGTGAACTTATCCGTGTTTTCTGTGAAGTAGATTTTATCTAGGTCTTCTGTTGGAGTTGACCTTTCCAGTGTTCCTGCTCGAGAATCAAGGTCGGCCAGCATGTGTTGGTTGTTCGTGTTGCCGATATTGTGGACCTGGGCTTTTGTGTTACGGTGAGGTCTTTTGAGACTATTGTTGTAGCACTCCCTGGCCTCTCGGGCATCACTATGAATGGTTGCAATTGTGTTATCCTGCAAAGAAAACTTAACACAAAGATGAATTGTAGATATTATAGCACCGAACCTATTTAAGAAAGGTCGGCCAAGTATAATATTATAGGGACTGAAGCAATCAACAACTAAGTATTGAATGTCTGAAGTTTCTGACGAAGGGAACTTACCAAGTGTGGTTTGTAACCACACAGAGCCCATAACCGGGACTCGCTCACCTGAGAATCCTACCAAGTCACCAGTGGAAGGTCGGATGATGTTACCACTCAGTTTCATTTTCTGGAAAGTCGAGTAAAAGAGAATGTCGGCGCTACTGCCTGGGTCGAGCAACACCCTTTTAATTTGGAGATCTCTGAGCTGTAGGGAGATTACGACGGGATCATCCAGATTTGCTACGCTGTTGTCATGATCGGCTATCTGGAATGTTATCTGTGGAGATGTAGGCGGCGACTGTTGTTGACTTTGATCGGCGTTGAAGGAAAGGATAGCTCGGTAAGATCTTTTCCTTGCCGAACTTGTGGCTCCTCCACCTGCAAAATCTCCGGAAATGCAGTTAAGTGTACGTGATGGTAGTTCAGGATGGTTATTGTTCGGTCGGTCTCTATCTCGGTTATGTTGTGTAGCCGAGCTTTGTTCTCCTGGAGGAGGTGCTCGCCGCTGCATGTGGCTGCTGATGAATTTGTCCAGATGACCTTGCCGAGCTAATCGCTCCAACAGGTCTTTGGCGATGACGTAGTCGTCGGTATTGTGTCCGTGCTTTTGGTGGAAAGAGCAGTATTTTGATCGGTCAGTGCCCTTTGAATCTGGGTAATTGCCAGCTTTCCGTGGTGGCTTGATTAACTTCGAATTCAAGATCTCCTTAATGATGTCATCGCGCTTGGTGTTGAATTTGGTGTAGGTTTCATATCGTGGGATTGGTTTGAAATTCTTCTTGCTGTCCCGTGACTTGTCGTCGTCTTTATAGTGAGGTTTTCTATTTTCCGAGCTTGTCGGATCTCTTCGATGTCAATCTGTCCTTTAGCTTTTTCACGGAATTTGGCCATAGTTTTTGGTTTGGCTACAGCAATAGTTTCCTGGAACTTTCCTGGTCTTAATCCACTTTTTATGGCGTGTAGTTCTACCTCGGGGTGGAGGTCGGGTATGCTTATGGCTATCTTTGTGAAGCGCGTCATGTAGTCCTTGAGGCTTTCATGCTGGCCTTGCTTAACTATGTTCAGGTAATCGGAGTCATGGAGGTAGATGGCGGATCCAGCAAAGTGCTCCTCAAAGGGTTTTGATATGTCTCGGAATCGAGAAATGGAACCTGCAGGCAAAGAACAAAACCAATCAAGTGCAGGACCGTCTAAATAAGATGGAAAACAACAACATAAAACTTTATCAGATGCACCATTTACTATCATTATGGAGGTGAACTTTTTGATGTATTTCTTCGGATCACCTAACCCATCATAGGGAGTTAGGGTGGTTGGCAGAGTAAATCTTCGGGGCAGCACGAAGTTCATCACCTCCGCCGTGAATGGTCCAGGGGAGCTTTCCTGATCATCATTTTCAATGTTTTTCTGAGTGTCCTCATTATGTTTGGGCTGCTCCCCTTCCTGTCGAGCAGTGTCTGAGACATGTGTTGGCCCTGACTGCTGCTCGGCTTCTTCTGTCCGTTCTTGTCGGTCATTGTTTTCGGTTCGAGTGTTATTCAAGTTGGCGATTTGATTTACCATTCTTTGGTTCTCCTCAGCCACGACTTGTCGCAACTCGGTCACCATCCGAAGCAATTCGGATGGCGAGGGTGGAAGTTGTTCAGCCATGACTTCAAAACGGGAACCTCGAGGCCGATAATATAGAGAGAAAGAGGTTTATATTTTTGGCCCCACGGTGGGCGCCAATTGTTCTTGTATGGATACCTAGAGGGAGAGCTTAGTCTCTAGGAGTCGACGCCGAGTTATTGCTTTCGGGGCCGACCTTCAAGCCTTATGATAACCTGACCTTTACTCTAAGAGGGTGTCCAATTGCATAGAGCTTTGAGCAAGAAACAGGGGGGAGTGTACCTGCAAAGGCACTCCGAAGCTTAAGTTAGTATTGAGAATTCAATGTGTCTTTAGGATAGAAGATCATACCTTTTATAGGTGATAGTGTGTAAATCGGTTATGTTCCTGCTTTACTGCCTGTATTAAAGAGCAATAATAAGGGTTTGGACGTTTCTCTTTTGTGAAGCAGTCCGTTAAGCTGATTTGTAACGTTAGTTTTGATAAATGACATTGATTGTTGATTTGTAACTGCAACGCTGATTAATAACGTAAATTGCCAAGTAATGACTAAAATGCCGACTTATAACGCCAAATATCTGGGTAATAGATGTGAATAATGGCGAGTTATGAGTGATAAAGCCGATTTATGACATAGGATTTGTAATGACCGGACCACCTCCCATACATCAATAATGACTGTGTTTATTTACCATCATATAATCTTCTTGTCTTGACTTAAAAAAAAGTTGGAAAAAAATTATTCGACCAAGAATCATACGTTTTGTTACTATTTTCATTACTTTGAAAAGTATATACATTCACAAAGAAAATTTGCAAACATTGATAGTAGACAAATTTTTCACTTCTCATAAATTTGCAAAAAGTATTAATGGAAAGAATGTTAGTTCCATTGTCTTGAATAGAAAGTTTTGGCAATATTGTGTTACTACTGTGATAACAGTGGCTTTAGAAATCCTATCTATGTTGAAATTTTTGAAACATTTAATGATGATTATGGTTTTTAGTGATTAGTGTCTTTGTTTAATTGAAAACTTGTTTGTCAATGTTGATGTTTTTGTGGTAGAACATTATATGTTTGTTACTTAAGTGTGTTTTCATCTACTTTAGTTACAAACTATGATATTTGAAGTTGTTTATGAATTTTTATTAATAAATTATGAATAATATATTATGTGAAATTTGAAATTTTGAATCTTATTAGGTTAGAAATTATTGAATTTAAGTATTTAAAAGTATATATATTGAATTTTTAATAATTTTATTTAATATTTAATTAAACCGGCTGAATCTCGATTGAACCTTGGTTGGACCATTGAACCAGTGAACCCGTCGCCTGGCCATTTGGTGCGGAATTTATAACCACAAACTAACCGACAAGTGCACCGGGTCGTACCAAGTAGTACATCAGGTGAATGATGGTCGATCCCACGAAGATTGATGGACTAAGCAACAATGGTTAAGTGATTTACTTAGTCATGCAAACAGAAAATGATGTTTAGAGAGTTCAAAAGCATTAACAGTAAATTCAAAATATCAGAAAGTAAGCAGTAAATAAGTTATGAATAATATGTGGAGAAACAGTTAAGGCTTCAGAGTTATCTATTTTCCAGATTGACTTTTCTTACTAACTATTTTAATCATGCAAGATTTAATTCATGGCAAAGTATATGTGACTAAACCCTAATTCCTTATACTTTTTAGTCTCCTCTAAAACTCATTAACCGTCAATTTCTTGGTCACTTAATTCCAATTAGAGGGTGAATTTTAATTCTAGTTTATATGCCACAGAAACCCTAATTACCCAAATATAAGAGGATTATATGTTACGTATCCCATTAAGTCCAGATAATTAGAAGTTTAGGAGAAATTGTTTTCAAGCTGTTGTTCAAGTAAAGAGCTTTTCCAAGTTATATAAGAACTCAATTAGAACAAGGGTCATACTTCCGTTCCACCCAAATTCATAAAATAAAGAACAAAAATAATTCTTGAATTATAAATTAGTACATGAATTAAAATAGAAAAATAATAGTATCAATCCATACAATAGACAGAGCTCCTAACATTAACAGTGGAGGTTTAGTTGCTCATAGTTCAAAGAGAAAACTAGGATTCTGAAAAACTATCAATTGCGGAATGAGGTCGAAGAGAAGAGATAAGCCCAAAGGGCTGATTATTTTCTCTTTTATATCTAATCCTAATTAATGTAAAATATATTTCCTAAAAACTAAATAATATATTTTCCTAATTATAAAAGAAATAAAGTTTAATCAAAATTTATTAGTTGATTCACGTAGCCTTGTGTAGACGAATTGGGGACCAGTTTTGTACTCAGGGTAGGCGCCGAACTTGGAATAATCTAAGTTCAGCGTGGAGTAGACAATGCGTGCTTCTTTGGAGTTCCATGCTGGCGCCGAACTTGAGAAAACTCAAGTTCGGCATGGAGACGGCAGCACGATTTTCCTTGGAGCCTTTGATGCTGGCACCAAACTTGAACTTCCTCAAGTTTGGCGTGAAGTGGTCCGTACGAGATGAAAGAAAAGGGTATACTATTATACATTGTTGGAAAGCTCTAGAAGTTAGCTTTCCAATGCCGCTAGAATCACGTCAATTGGACCTCTGTATCTCAAGTTATTTCTATTGAGTGCAAGGAGGTCAGGGTTGACAGCATCATTCACTTTCTTCCTCTTCTGCTATAAAACTCTGTCAAATCCATCTGAATGCTACCTGAAATAAACAGAAATTGCAAACAACTCAAAGTAGCATTCATAGTGGCTAAAGATAATTAAATCTTAAATAAACTCAACAATTTGAATGCAAATTCACTAGAAAAAGATAGGAAAGATGCTCATGCATCACCATTTCATTGATTGATTTGGTTCTCACAACCTTGTCTGGAAGCTCCTTATCTCTCCCTCGTATTTCTAATGGTGTAATGAGTAACAATGATAGGCCAACACGAATAAAAGATGCAAAAGTGGATGTTTGGAAAAAATCCATCATAACAAAGACCAAGCTTTCTCATGTAAAGGATGGGTCATGACATCGTCTATTCGGCGATTGTTGAAATTTCAGGTCACGTGAGGAGTATAACTCATTGACCCATACAACTTTTGGAATCTATGGATTAGGAATAAATAATGCATTCTCTTGTATGGAATCATAGCACATTTTTTGATCAAATATAGGAGAATTATATTACATAATTTGCACTCAGTTAGTCTTTCGTCTTCTTTGTAGTATAACATGCAGGCGTTAATACAATAATCTATCTTAATAGCATTTAATTCCAGTTACAAATCAACCTTCTTGACTTTTTAGTAGTTTTTCAGAATATTTTTTATTAAGACACTCTAAAATTTTCAATTACCAACCTCAGTCGTGTATTTGATAAACTTAACAAAGCAAAACCCAACATAAATAATCAACATGCAAAAGATATTTACTTTGTTAATCCTAACTATACTAATCACCTTATACCCTACAAATAAGTACGGAATAAATGCAAACAAAACTCCACATAAAACAAACCGGAAGGATCTCTACGCCCTGTGTAGAATCATTTCGCCTCTCCAATACTACAATCTATCTTAGGGTTCGAGTCTTTATCCTAAATATGCATAATTGGCAAAAAACAAAAAAAAATTCGTTATTTAGTTTCGATATCATTATTAGACTAATTAAATATAATTTTAACTATATTTTCATAACAATGAAATTAGTAAATTTTGATAACATATCGAAAGGTAATAAAACCTTACTGACTCCTTCAACTTCTAATAATAACAGCAACAAGAACTTACATTTTTATTAACATTATTGCAGATTAAGCAAAAACTCAAAAACTAGGGAGATTAAAAATGTATAAAAAAATTGCGATAAATAAAAAAAAAACTGATTAAACTGAAGGTCTTCTCACTACAAATACGACAGTGGTTTCGAAATGGCAAACAGAATTTTCACCAATGAAAAATCAGCTCTGGAAGGTGTAGAGAGATAGAGAGAGAGAGAGAGAGAGGTTTCAGAATGAAAGGAGGAAGGAGGTTGAGGCATTTTATTTATGTCTATTAATTTTATTGATAATTAAGTTATTGGTAAATTATATTATTGACGCCCCAAAATGCTACGTTTTATTTAAATATATTTTATGACGGCTAAGTCGTCGATAAATTTAATGAACATGCTATATTAAAAATTTTAAAACGTTACTTTTACCGATGATAGTGAACGTTGATAAAATTAATAATGATAATTTTTTAATTACAATAGTTAATTAATTATTAAATTAATTTACCGATGATAAATGAAGTGTACGAAAAAAAATTTTGTGCTTTTATTAGCGGCGATTACCTTTATCACTGATAGTTAAGTCTGACGTAAATTACGCCTCGTCAGAAGTCGTTGGAACGACTGTCAATAATCTGCATATTTCTAATAATATTGTTATTGTTGTTGTTGTTACTATTTTAAAGTATTATTTTAGTCCAAAATATTTAGGTCAAATTTTAATTTAGTCCCTAATATTTTAAACATCTTATTTTAATTCTAAAAATGAAAGTGTTAGACATCCTATTTTGGTCTCCAAAAATTTTAAATGGATTCAATATTGTCCTACTATTAAATTTGATATGAACAATTATCATATTGAAGAGCCAATAACGTTCAATTTCAGTGCATAAGAAAAATAGATCCACCAACTATCACTAATGTAAAAACCTTTTCTTTAATTTTGGAGTATTAATTATTGATGGCTTTTGAAATTTTGTTACAAGAAATTAAAAAGATCTAGAAGAAAAAGTGTTAGAAGAAGATTTTTATTATATTTTTCTAACACATGACTTAATAATAATATTGTTAACATTCACGTCTATCACTCTATTAATCATTTATGTCAAATTTAACACTAGGATAATATTAACACATTTAAAATATTTTAGGACAAAAATAAAATATTTAAAACATTACGTACTAATATAGATTAGGCAATTCTTTTAACAAGTAGTAGAATAAGTACAATCCCTTTCATTATAATAGAGAAGATCACAACTTTTCGAAAAAAGTATTAAGAACAAAGACTGAAATGCAAATAGTAGAAATTGAATTTATAATTCTTTTTTACTGTTCACAACTTTATTATTATATTTTTTGTCCTTCTATATAAAAGAATACTAATATAGTTTTTTTTAACTAAGATTCCTTTACTTCTTTCCACGAAACAACCACATGAAAAATTCATTTATTTCTTTTCAATCATTTTCTGTTATCATTCATTCCCTTCTATTATTGTTGAATTTTTACCTCTCATAATTCAACGTCATTCCATATCTTAATCGAACACAATATATTTTCGTTTTCACTCAACCTTTTTTTTTTTTGGGTGTCAACACTCAACCCTTTTAAACTGAGGTCGACAGTTTTTTCACCTTTTTTTTTTAAAAAAATAAATCATCTAGCCTAATAATCAATGAATGGATTTTTCGTTTCGGTCGAATAAAGTGGTTTAGATTTTACAACTATAATAATGAACTTAAACTCATACAGGGACACATTTGTATTATTATGAAGTTTGTGGACAACATTCCCCCTCCAACTCAATGCTTCAGAAATTGTAGAAATTATAGAAATATATAAATAAATTATTATGTAAGGTGAATTATTTTAAAATTAAAATTTATATTAAAAATAATAAATTAAATGAGACTGATCTCAATTTAGAGAGATAATATCTATTTTAGAGGTTATCTGAAATCAGTGATTTAGACTTGAACATAAAGTCTAAACTCCTTTTAGTAGTAGTACTTACAAGGGACTCTAATATTTAAATTAGCAAAGATTTAATATATGTTTATGAGTTATGGGTTGAGCTATACTTAATTTTTGAGAGGGTACTTATATAGAGAAAATGAGGGCTTAATCATTACTCTTGTAATTTTCCCTCCTACCATGATGGGTAGTTATTCTCTCTCTTATCTAGGGATTATTAAAATTTCATTGTAGGAGTAGTTGCGATTCCGAGTGGAAGTCGGTCCATAGAAGTCGAGCGTGACAACGAAACGTAAGTAGACTCTTTGTAACTTGGACCTTATCTATTTTTTGGCTTGACTAATTTGTGGGCCATGACATGAATAGTGTCTCTGCTCGAGGCTGAGTTCTTGCAAGTTGGGCTCGAGCATTCAACTAAGTCGCTTCTTGAGTTCCCATTGTTATTTGCAGAAGTCGGTCAAGTTGACTTCTCGATGTAGCCTCATTTGAAGAGGTCGGCTAACTCGATGTGATTTTGGATTGATGTGATGTTTCAAACATTTTGTAACCATTTGTGCATTTTTTAGTTACCTTGGTAATTGTGCACAGTCATTTTCTCTCTCACATTCTTGCAATGCCATTTTTCTTTCCAACTTTTTTTTGTTCCTGGTGATCTTTCTTTTGCCTTGGGTTCTTCTTTGCACCTTCTAGGACAATCTCTCTCCATGCACACCATTCTCCTTTTTCCATCATCAAGATTGGCATTGCTTTCTTTTCTTTTTCTTTATTATTTTGTTATCCTTGCATGTTGTTTGTAGATTTATTTCGTTGCATAAGTGTGTTTTGAGAATTTTTTTCGTTTTGTAAGGGTTAGAAATATTTGCTTGTTCTTTAAAAAATAGTTCTATTGAATCTTTGATGTATTTGTTTGTAGCGACAAAAATGTCATTTTTTGTTGAACTTGTTGGGGATGCATTCTTTTTTTAGTTCTTGTTTCCTATAGTAACATACTTGATTTTTTTTGTTTAATTTCATTGCAATTTTAGGGACTTTATCTTGCCCCTTAGCGATATAATAATCACTTGTGCTAATGGTGCCACTCGAAATTTTATGTAGTAAGGCCTTGCTTTGGCTTCTATTTTACTGAGAATGGCAAAATGTTGTGTTGCGCTTGCCTTTGAGGATGATCCGACTTGTTTGCATTTTATCTAACTTGTAGTAACTTAGTTGCTTTCTTTTTTGTAGGTATACTCTATATGTCTCGTTCAGTAGTACAAATAATGCCTTCTAACATTTCTTATGAGTTGAATTGTGTAGATAGCACAATTTTAGCTGTTATGTCAGTTATGGATAGGAAAACTCTAAAGAATTTTCAACTTAAACACCCTATCCATAAAAAATAAAACGATGAGAAGTACATTCTAGTAGCCCCCGATCCCGAGGAGAAGATCTATGCCTAATTTAATAGGTCGGAACCCACTTTCTTTTTATGTACGAATACCTTTTTGTTAGGTTAGGTGTGAGACTCCCCTTTACTAACTTTGAAATAGATGTTTTGCTGAACTCCTAAGTTGCTCCTACTCAACTTCATCCCAAATCATAGGGTTTTATGAAGGTTTATCAACTGATCAGTCAAAAACTTGATCTAAATTTATCCCTTAAGATTTTCTTTTATTTGTTTTATCTGACAAAGTTTCTTAGCTCTAAAAAATAGTAGTGGGCTTCCTTTTGTGCTATCCAAGGTAGGGAAGTTTTTTTTTTACTTTTGAAGAGTCTTTCAATGACTTCAAAGATTATTATTTCAAAGTCTGACCTGTTGAGGGAGTCCAACCTTTTTATCAAAATGAGAAGGATGAGCATCTGTATTATTTGTAATGGAAGGAAGAGTTTGTAGTTCTTAAATACAATCTTGAGGACCTCAATGAGGTGGAGCAGCATGTTGTGACATTCTTTCAGAAGTGTTGGGGTCGATCTCCTCATCTTGACACAAAGAAACCTTTGATAGAAAAACCGAGTTATATACGGACTGAGTTAGGTAGATAGCCTTTATTTTGTAGATATCTTTCTATATGCTTTTCTTTTATTTTGCTAAGTTTTGTTCTTTTTTATTATAAAAAAATGACCAGTGGCTCGGCTGCATATAATAAACTTAAACAAGTAAAGAAGAACAAGACTACTCGATAAGCCAAGTTAAGGAAGGTTGAGAAGTCAGGTGGCAGCTCGTCCCTTCTCCAAAAATTGGTTCGGCCTCTTCTCAGTCAGGTAAATCTGCACATCATCCTCCTCTCAAATAAGGCATATCTTCTACCCAAATAGTTCCTTTTGTGCCTCCTTTTTCTGAGCGTCTAAAGGAGTCTCAAGAGCGCAAGACTCCCTCTAGCAAAGACGATAGTGTCTACGAGCAGGATTTTGACATTATCGTATTTGCTGAAGAATATATTATGCCTGATAGTTCTATTGGCATGGATGATGCTGCCATAGATAAGAATCTAAAGTTGCTAGCCATAGGGGATATCCAAACTATCGGGGTCTGCACAGCTCTCCTCAAGAAACTTTGCCAAACTCCACTTAATGCTACATAAAAGGAGATGTTGGACCTTCACAAGGAGGTGGCCGAGCTTAAGAAAGATAAATCAAATTGGGAGGCCAAGAGGACTTTCATGAAGTTGGACACTACCAATCTTCGCGATATGGTGAAACAACCAGATTAGAAGGCAGATAAGGAGGGGGATTTGAGGAAGAAGTCGTAGGAGAGTTATACTGAGTTTATGGGGAGAAGCTTGAGTTGAAAGCCAAGCTTGAGTAGCTTGAATAAGAGCATGAGGAGTTAGAGCATGTTTTTATGAAAGGTTTGGAGGATATTGTGGCAAATTTGAAGGTCTAGTTCCAAGTTATTGCTCTTGGGATGGATATGTAAACCTGGAAATTTTATAGATAATTAGTTAATAAATTAATTATCATTTAAAAAATTAAGAAATTAAATTTTATGATTTAAAGAAGTAAAAATAATTAAAATATAAATTTTAACTCTAATTTTAAAGATTTTGACCTAAAATTGGACCGTTGGGCCATACCGGTTGGACTGAATCCAAACCGGGCCCAAGGCCCAATATATAAAGGACTTAGCTCAGCCCACTTTCCCTTCTTCCTCGTGAAACACGCTGAACTTATGGAAGATGTGGGGAAGCAAACCTAAACCCTTGCCTAGTTTCAAATTCACGTATCTCTCAATTCGGAGCTGCGATTGATGAGCCGTCAGTGGCCACGCGTTGATCTCGGAATTCTCTACAAAACTTACTGAATAATTTGGTAAGAAATTTGAGAATTCATGCCCAGTTTTTACCTTTTCAGTTTCAAAAATTTTGGGATTTTGGTATTGAAGAATTAAATAATTTTGATAGTTTAGATGAACTCTAGTAATGGTTAATCACTGGGTCTCATCCATTTCAGCTGTGGGTAAGGTAAGAACTATTGGACCTTTGTGAATCATAGAATTTTGGTATCCCTAGGTTGATTTTGGTAAATTACGTGATGTTAGATTAAATTGTATGTGTTGAGATCACATTGGTGGATATTGGATGATTGATTTGAGCCTAGGAAGTTGAGATTCTTTCTGGTGAGTGATGAGCAGATAATTTATACGCTTTTTGGCATTGTTTTTAGGTAGTTTCTAGTATATTTTAGTTACTTTTTAGTATATTTTTGTTAGTTTTATGCAAAATTCACACTTCTGGAATTTACTATGAGTTTGTGTGTTTTTCTGTGATTTCAGTTATTTTCTGGTTGAAATTGAGGGACCTGAGCGAAAATCTCATTCAGAGGCTGAGAAAGGACTACAGATGTTGTTGGATTCTGACCTTTCTGCCCTCGAAGTGGATTTTCTGGAGCTATAGAAGCCCAATTGGCGCACTCTCAATTGCGTTGGAAAGTAGACATCTTGGGCTTTCCATCAATGAATAATAGTTCATACTTTGTCGGAGACTTGATGGCCCAAACTGGCGTCCAAACGTCCATCAGAGACCCTTTTCTGGCTTAAAACGCCAGAACTGGCACTAAAGCTGGAGTTAAACGCCCAAACTAGCACCCAAGCTAGCGTTTAACTCCAAGGATGGCCTATGACACACACCAATTGGGCTCCAGAAGTGGATTTCTGCACTATCTATTCATTTTTTGTAAACCCTAGTAACTAGTTTAGTATAAATAGCACTTTTTACTATTGTACTGGGGTCTTCTTCCCCTGTTTTCGAATTTTTATGCCATTTGGGAGGCTGGCCATTCAGCCATGCCTAGACCTTTTGTTCTTATGTATTTTTAACAGTGGAGTTTCTACACCTCAAAGATTAAGGTGGGGAGCTCTGCTATTCCTCATGAATTAATGCAAGTACTATTGTTTTTCCTTCAATTCATGCCTACTTCTTCTCCAAGATATAATCTTGTACTTAATTCAGTTAAGTCAAACTGAAGGGGTGACCCGTGACAATCACCCACTATCTTCAGTACTCGCTTAGCTAAGATCCACGTGCCTGACAACCACAAGCGGTCTACATAATGTTCAACGTAGTCATTGGACGCCAGCTTGAGTATATTCTCTTGGGTTTCTGATCCATGCGTTTGACTAGCATCTCCTGACAACAGAGCATTCAAATCAGTGAGATTAGAACCTTCGTGGTATAGGCTAGAAACAATTGGCAGCAGTCCTGAGATCCGGAAAGTCTAAACATTATCTTTGGTATTCCAAGTAGGATCTGGGAGGGGATGACTGTGACGAGCTTCAAACTCGCAACTGTTGGGCACAGTGACAGCGTGCAAAAGGATCAATGGATCTTATACCGACACAAGTGAGAACCGACAGATGATTAGCCCTGCGGTGAGAACCGTAGCTGGACCATTTTCACTGAGAGGACGGATGGTAGCCATTGAAAATGGTGATCCACCAACTTACAGCTTGCCATGGAAGGGAGTGCGCATGATTGGATGGAAACAATAGGGAAACAGAGGTTCAGAAGCAACAAAGCATCTCCTAACGCTTATCTAAAATTCCCGCAAATGAATTACATAGTATCTCTATTTTATTTTATGTCTTATTTATCTGTTAATTATCAAAACCTCATAACCATTTGAATCTGCCTGACTGAGGTTTACAAGATGACTATAGCTTGCTTCAAGCTGACAATCTCCTTGGGATCGACCCTTACTCACGTAAGGTATTACTTGGACGACCTAGTGCACTTGCTGGTTAGTTGTACAGAGTTGTGAAAAGTGTGATCACAACTTTGTGCACAAAGTTTTTGGCGTCGTT
Source organism: Arachis duranensis (assembly GCF_000817695.3). Taxonomy (NCBI): domain Eukaryota; kingdom Viridiplantae; phylum Streptophyta; class Magnoliopsida; order Fabales; family Fabaceae; genus Arachis; species Arachis duranensis. Next base: position 74,078,667 of record NC_029780.3, on the reverse strand, counting down.
GTCGGAGATTGTTCGAGTTTGGACAACTGACGGTTCATCTTGTTGCTTAGATTAGGTACTTTTATTTTATGTTTAAGCTTTCTTTTATTTTTATTTTCGAAAAAAATAATAAATACAAAAAAATTAATAAAACCATAAAAAAATTTGTGTTTCTTGTTTGAGTCTAGTGTCAATTTCTAAGTTTGGTGTCAATTGCATGTTTTCAAATTTTCTCAAGTTTTCAAAAAATATGCATTGTGTTCTTTTGTGATCTTCAAGTTGTTCTTGATGATTTCATTTGATCAATCTCATGATTTTCTTGTTTTGTGTTTTATGTTGTTTTTTCATATGCATTTTCAAAATCATAGTGTTTGAACATTCAAAATTTCTAAGTTTGGTGTTTTGCATGTCTTTCTTTTCTTAAAAATTTTCAAAAATATGTCCTTGATGTTCATCATGATCTTCAAAGTGTTCTTGGTATTCATCTTGACATTCAAAGTGTCCTTGCATGCATTACTTGTTTTGATCTTGCATTTTTATGTTTTATCTCATTTTGTTATTTTTCTCTCTCTTCATTAAAAATTCAAAAAAATATATATTTATATATCTTTTCAGTAAATAATATAGAGAAATGAAGGATCAGAATATAAATCAGAGGAATCACAGAGAAAAATAGCTCACTAACGTTAAAACGACAATAAAGAGGCACTTTGGGCGTTAAAACGCCAGAATGGCTATCATTCTGGGTGTTTAATGCCAGTAAAGGTATCATTATAGGCGTTAAACGCCAGAATGGGCAGCATTCTAGGCGTTTAGAAAAATGCCCAGTAAAAAAGGATTTCTGGTATTTAACGCCAGCCAGGGTATTTGGCTGGGCGTTAAATGCTAGAATGCATAGCATCCTGGGCGTTTGACGCCAGGATGATACAAGGGAGGTAATTTCATTTCAAATTCAATTTTTTGTGTTTTTATTCATAATTTTAAAATCTTATCTTTCCACATTTTCAAAAATCCTTACTAACAATTAATGTTTTGATTCAAAAATTTCAAGTTTGTTACTTTCTTGTTAAGAAAGGTTCAATCTTTGAATTCTAGAATCATATCTTTTAGTTTCTTGTTAGTCAAGTCATCAATTTTAAAAATCAAATCTTTTTAATTCCCTTTTTAATTTTATTTTCAATCAATTCTTTTTCAATCATATCCTTTAAAATTTTGATTTCAAAATCTTTTCTCTAACTTCTTATCTTTTCAAATCTTTTTCAACTAATTACTGTTTCTAATCTTTTTCAAAACCACCTAACCACTTTTTCACTTCCAATTTTCAAAAATCACTAACCACTTTTTTTTCAAAAATCTTTTTTATTAACTAATTATTTTCAATTCTAATTTTATTTTATTTTATTCCTTTTTCAAATTTTCGAAAACTCTCTCTCTCTCTCTCTCTCTCTCTCTCTCCC
>NC_029780.3:74076275-74077163 GCF_000817695.3 Arachis duranensis | reverse complement strand
TCCATTTAATTGCTAACATTCCTCCTCCACTCATCTAAAAGAAATTTTGAACTTACCTTCTCTCTCTTCTCATTCTTCTACTCCTTTTCCTCTAACACCTCAAGAAATCTCTATACTGTGACATAGAGGATTCCACTACTCATTTTGTTCTCTTCTTTTTCACATGAGCAGAAACAGGGATAAAAACATTCTTGTTAAAGCTGATCCTGAACCTGAAAGGACTCTGAAGAAGAAGCTAAGAGAAGCTAAAGCACAATACTCTGGAGAGAACCTTACAGAGAATTTCGAAAAAGAAGCAGACATGGCAGCCGAACCCAACAACAATGCTAGCGATGCAAGGAAGATGCTTGGTGACTATACTGCACCAACTTCCAACTTCTATGGAAGAAGCATTTCAATTCCTGCCATTGGAGCAAACAACTTTGAGCTTAAGTCTCAATTAGTTTCTGTAATGCAACATAATTGCAAGTTTTATGGACTTCTATCAGAAGATCCTCATCAGTTCTTAGCTGATTTCTTGCAAATCTGTGATACTGTTAAGACCAATGGGGTTGATCCCGAGGTCTACAGACTTATGCTTTTCCCCTTTGCTGTAAGAGACAGAGCTAGAACATGGTTGGACTCCCAACCTATAGAAAGCCTGAATTCTTGGGATAAGTTGGTCAATGCTTTCTTGACCAAATTCTTTCCACCTCAAAAAATGAACAAGCTTAGAGTAGAAGTCCAAACCTTCAAACAGAAGGAAAGTGAATCCCTCTATGAAGCTTGGAAAAGATACAAGTAATTAACCAAAAGGTGTCTGGTGGACGAAATTGTGATTCCCTTTTTTCTTGTAATTGGATTTATAAAAGATGTATACTCTGAGGGCATTGTTTATTTTCTTCACAA
>NC_029780.3:74075263-74075622 GCF_000817695.3 Arachis duranensis | reverse complement strand
ATTTGAATAAAAGATAATAGAATTTCATTAATACTTGAGGTACAGCAGAGCTCCACACCCTTAATCTATGGTGTGCAGAAATTCCACCGTTGAAAATACATAAGCAAAGAGTTCAGGCATGGCCGAATGGCCAGCCCCTCTCTAACGTGATCAATGATCCCCTAAGATGAAGAATAAAACAAAACTGAGATCAAAGATGAGATCAATGATGTCTAATACAATAGATAAATGTCCTATATATACTAGACTAGCTACTAGGGTTTACATGAGTAAGTAATTGATGCATAAATCCACTTCCAGGGCCCACTTGGTGTATGCTTGGGCTGAGCTTGATCTATCCACGAGCTGAGGCTTTTCTT
>NC_029780.3:74070445-74071123 GCF_000817695.3 Arachis duranensis | reverse complement strand
TCTGCCAATTGTAATGAGAACAAGGCAGGTTGTACCTCAATGATTCCCAGCTTCTCCATTACAGAGAGTGGCATAAGGTTTATCCCTGACCCAAGATCACACAGAGCTTTTTCAAAGCTCATGGTGCCAATGGTGCAAGGTATCAAGAACTTGCCAGGATCTTGTCTCTTTTGGGGTAGAGTTTCCTGAATCCAAGTATCCAAATCACTAATGAGCAAGGGAGGTTCACTTTCCCAAGTCTCATTACCAAATAGCTTGGCATTCAGTTTCATGATAGCTCCTAGATATTGAGCAACTTGCTCACTAGTCACATCTTCATCCTCTTCAGAGGATGAATAATAGTCAGAGCTCATGAATGGCAGAAGGAGATTGAATGGAATCTCTATGGTCTCTGCATGAGCCTCAGATTCCTCAGGATCCTTATTAGGAAGCTCCTTCTTGCTTGGAGGACGTCCCAGGAGGTCTTCCTCACTGGGACTTTCGTCCTCCTCCTCCCTAGTACATTCGGCCATGTTGACTAAGTCAATGGCCTTGCATTCTCCCTTTGGATTCTCTTCTGTATTACTTGGGAGAATACTGGGAGGAGTTTCAATAACCTTCTTACTCAGCTGGCCTACTTGTGCTTCCAAATTTCTAATGGAGGATCTTGTTTCATTCATGAAACTGAAGGTGGCCTTT
>NC_029780.3:74070061-74070345 GCF_000817695.3 Arachis duranensis | reverse complement strand
AAGTCTCATTACCAAATAACTTGGCATTCAGCTTCATGATAGCTCCTAGATATTGAGCAACTTGCTCTTCAGTCACATCTTTATCCTCTTCAGAGGATGAATAATAGTCAGAGCTCATGAATGGCAGAAGGAGATTTAGTGGAATCTCTATGGTCTCTATATGAGCATCAAATTCCTTTAGGTCCTCAATAGGGAACTCCTTCTTGTTTGAGAGACGTCCTAGGAGGTCTTCCTCACTAGGATTTTCGTCCTTCTCCTCCCTTGTGCATTTGGCCATATTGATT
>NC_029780.3:74064221-74066018 GCF_000817695.3 Arachis duranensis | reverse complement strand
TTCGAATAAAGTATGGACTATTATATATTGCTGGAAAGCTCTGGATGTCTACTTTCCAACGCCGTTGAGAGCGCGCCAATTGGAGTTCTGTAGCTCCAGAAAATCCATTTCGAGTGCAGGGAGGTCAGATTCCAACAGCATCAGCAGTCCTTTTGTCAGCCTTCTTCAGAGTTTTGCTCAAGTCCCTCAATTTCAGCCAGAATTTACCTGAAATCACAGAAAAACACACAAACTCATAGTAAAGTCCAAAAATATTAATTTAACATAAAAACTAGTGAAAACATCCCTAAAAGTAGCTCAAACTTACTAAAAACTATATGAAAACAATGCCAAAAAGCGTATAAATTATCCGCTCATCAGTGTCCTTCTGACATGTTTCCTGAATAGAGCATCATATGTATATTCTATGATGGTCTGTCTGAGTTATTCAAGATGTCATTGGACCACTCTGCTGGTGGATCCCTTCATCTGAAAACCCTTGCAAAAGCCCAAAAACTCATTGAGATGATTGCAAATAACCAGTTCATGTACACTTATGAAAGAAATCCTGTGAATAATGGGATGACTCAGAAGAAAGAAGTTCTTGAGATTAATACTCTGAATGCCATAATGGCTCAGAACAAAATATTGACTCAGCAAGTCAAATTGATTTCTCAGAATCTGATTGGATTACAAGCTGCATCCGGCAGTGCTAAAGAAGCGTCCTCTGAAGGAGAAGCTTATGACATTGAGAATCCTGCAATGGAAGAGGTGAATTACATGGGAGAATCCTATGGAAACACCTATAATCCTTCATGGAGGAATCATCCAAATTTCTCATGGAAGGATCAACAGAAGCCTCAATAAGGCTTCAACAATAATAATGGTGGAAGAAATAGGTTTGGCAATAGCAAACCTTTTCCATCATCTTCTCAACAGCAGACAGAGAATTCTGAGTAGAGCCTCTTTGGCTTAGCAAACATAGTCTCTGATCTATCTAAGAACTCTAGATTGATGACAGACTAGTCACTTTTCAAGTTGGTTTGTTTTCTTTCTCAATAGTATTTTAGAATTCTGTTTATGTATCGTGTGAACATTGTGTGTATTTCAATTGTGTGTCTGATTAGTAGATATGCGACACTGCTGGGCAAGAGAGATTCCAAAGTCTTGGAGTTGCATTTTATAGAGGGGTCGATTGCTGTGTTCTAGTTTATGATGCAAATGTGATGAGGGCATTCAATACCCTTGACAATTGGCTTGGGGAGTTTCTCAAGTAGGTCTCCCTTCGTGTCTTTTCCTAGATGATAGTTTCATTTTTTGTCTTTCATACTGCATCCAAATTCTTCTTCTGTTTGCAATGTTTTCTTGAAGTTATACTTTGTGGTTATTAGAATAAGGTAGGCCTCTATTTTGATTTTCTCTTAATATCTTTGGAAGTATATTATTATGATTATGATTGTACTTTGTATTCTAGCACGGGGAATCCAGATTCTTAGCCTCAACATATGACAAGAAATATGCTTTTATTATAGTTTGTATTCTAACATGAGGAATCCAGATTCTTTGCCTCAGCATAGGACAAGAAACACTGTTTTCGGACTTGCGTTAGTTTACTTGCATTCCATCCATCGTTTCATAACCTTTTATTTGTGGCACACTAGCACTATCTCCCTGGATACAGTATTGCAAAATGCATCCCATGATTTAATTTTTATTTGATTTGTGTCACTTTCTTATGCGTTACCATTTACCACCATTATTTGAGTTTTCATCTTCTATTAAGACTTGTATTCTTATTGTGACACAGGCAAATCCTCC
>NC_029780.3:74060913-74064179 GCF_000817695.3 Arachis duranensis | reverse complement strand
GAAACATTGCTGGTGAGAATAGTCGACTGGTAGGCAAGTTTAATCACAGCAGATCCATGATTCTTTATCTCATGCATAAATGACAGGTATATCATGTTTTCCCGCTGTAAATGGATCTCTCAGAATCAGCTTTTCCTGTTGTGTATATCAGTATGAATTTGTTTGATTCTATATAATTTCATTGGTTTTGTAGAAGATATCACTTTTTTCTTTTGGAGATATAAAGATATTGAGAGGTAACTGCTAAACTAACTACTGAATTGTTTTAATTTCAATTGTGCAGATATTTTCAAGGGATTCCTAACGCTATTACATCAGAGAATAAACAGAGGGATGGATGTGCATGCTGAAACAGAAACACTGAATAATTTTACAAACTCCTGCTTATGTTGTGGTTCAAATTTTTTATCTTCTTTTTGGTCAAATAGTGATTTTTATTCCTTCTTGTAAACTGCATGCTATCTGAGTAAATTGTGTTTGCCTTAATCACAAAATGAATTATTGTAGTCAAGTATTACAGTATTACTAATTTTAATACGAATCTATAATTTCGAAAGATAACAGTATAACAGATTAAAATGGATACACCATTTCAGAAAGATGAGATAGAAGGACATTAGGGTGATGATTTTGACTTGTATAAATTAGGCATGTAAAAGCAATGAATATACTAGGTGAAGGATACACGCATGAGGATGAATTATAGCATACACAAGTTTAAAACTTGATATATAAATATGAGTTATGTTATGTGTACACCAAAATCAGTCACTAAAGTTAACTATCAATATAAAATACATGCTGAAATACAAATACATATCGAAAATAAATTAAACCACATATGTATTTATACACAAATATATTGGTGGCTGATTTTAGTGACTGATTTTGGTGTACAAATATATATAAGATTATTTATAAGTGATATGAAAGCACAAAAAGGAAAAAAATAATGATATATTAAAAGTATACATGATGTATAACGAATTTTAATTAAAAAATAATGTAAAAATTTTGTCACCACAAATTTATATAAAAATCAAACTCTTAAATTCTATATAAATATATATGCAACAAATAAAAGAAATAATAGAAATGTCACCAATCAAATACAATAATTTAATGTGAAAATTTTATTTTTAAACAACAATCATTGCATGAAATTTTGGAATCTTCCAATGCTTATCCAAGCTCAAATGCTTATCCAAGCTCAAAGCTTTTCACATTCAATTTTCCTGAACCTCAACTCTCAAGCCATCAAATCTCAATTAAAAGTTTTGTTTCTTAGAATCACTTGAGGGAAAAAACTCTCTCACTTGATTGAAGAAAATGTTGTGTAAAGCGACTGGATGCTTATGAGAGTGTGTCAGGAAGGGCTCTCAATTTCTCACTTTCTCTTCGCAGATGACTTATTGTTTTTTGCTGAGGCTTCCACTCAACAAATAGATAATATCGGGAGAGTTCTTGATCATTTTTGCACTGCGTTGGGATTAAAGATAAATTAAGTAAAATCGACTATATCCTTTTCCAAAGATGTGGAACAAAGCCTGAAGGATAATATCACTAACAAATACAAGTTCAAGGAAATTTTCGAGCTAGGAAAATACTTAGGGTGCTATGATTACCAATGAAAAAGCAGAAAAGAGATTTCAGAGGTGCAGTGGAACAGGTTAAGAATAAATTCAGTGAGTGGAAAGTAGGATGCTTGTCTTTCGCTGGTAGAGTTACTCTCTCTCTCTCTCTCTCTCTCTTTCTCTCTCCCTCTCTCTCTCTCTCTCTCTCTCTCTCTATTTTCAAGGGATTCCTAACGCTATTACATCAGAGAATAAACAGAGGGATGGATGAGCATGCTGAAACAGAAACACTGAATAATTTTACAGACTCCTGCTTATGTTGTGGTTCAAATTTTTCATCTTCTTTTTGGTCAAATAGTGATTTTTATTCCTTCTTGTAAACTGCATGCTATCTGAGTAAATTGTGTTTGCCTTAATCATAAAATGAATTATTGTAGTCAAGTATTACAGTATTACTAATTTTAATACGAATCTACAATTTTGAAAGATAACAGTATAACAGATTAAAATGGATACACCATTTCAGAAAGATGAGATAGAAGGACATTAGGGTGGTGATTTTGACTTGTACAAATTAGGCATGTAAAAGCAATGAATATACTAGGTGAAGGATACACGCATGAGGATGAATTATAGCATACACAAGTTTAAAACTTGATATATAAATATGAGTTATGCTATGTGTACACCAAAATCAGCCACTAAAGTTAACTATCAATATAAAATACATGCTGAAATACAAATACATATCGAAAATAAATTAAACCACATATGTATTTATACACAAATATATTGGTGGCTGATTTTAGTGACTGATTTTGGTGTACAAATATATATAAGATTATTTATAAGTGATATGAAAGCACAAAAAGGAAAAAAATAATGATATATTAAAAGTATACATGATGTATAACGAATTTTAATTAAAAAATAATGTAAAAATTTTGTCACCACAAATTTATATAAAAATCAAACTCTTAAATTCTATATAAATATATATGCAACAAATAAAAGAAATAATAGAAATGTCACCAATCAAATACAATAATTTAATGTGAAAATTTTATTTTTAAACAACAATCATTGCATGAAATTTTGGAATCTTCCAATGCTTATCCAAGCTCAAAGCTTTTCACATTCAATTTTCCTGAACCTCAACTCTCAAGCCATCAAATCTCAATTAAAAGTTTTGTTTCTTAGAATCACTTGAGGGAAAAAACTCTCTCACTTGATTGAAGAAAATGTTGTGTAAAGCGACTGGATGCTTATGAGAGTGTGTCAGGAAGGGCTCTCAATTTCTCACTTTCTCTTCGCAGATGACTTATTGTTTTTTGCTGAGGCTTCCACTCAACAAATAGATAATATTGGGAGAGTTCTTGATCATTTTTGCACTGCGTTGGGATTAAAGATAAATCAAGTAAAATCGACTATATCCTTTTCCAAAGATGTGGAACAAAGCCTGAAGAATAATATCACTAACAAATGCAAGTTCAAGGAAACTTTCGAGCTAGAAAAATACTTAGGGTGCTATGATTACCAATGAAAAATGCAGAAAAGAGATTTCAGAGGTGCAGTGGAACAGGTTAAGAATAAACTCAGTGAGTGGAAAGTAGGATGCTAGGATGCTTGTCTTTCGCTGGTAGAGTTACTCTCTCTCTCTCTCTCTCTCTCTCTCTCTCTCTCTCTCTCTCT
>NC_029780.3:74030289-74060661 GCF_000817695.3 Arachis duranensis | reverse complement strand
AAAAGAGTCTATCAAGAAATTGAAATATTGCAAAGAAGGTTTATCTGGGCAGAGAATGAAGGAGAAAGAAAATTTCACAACATGGGCTGGCATATTTTGTGCAAACCCAAAATCCTTGAAGGCTTGGAGTTTAAATCACTCTCCTTGATGAATGAAGCCTTCATGCTCAAAGCTTTCTGGAGATTAGTGGTAGATAATGACACTCCCTGGACAAGAATACTATTGAGTAAATATGATAAAGAGAGACAATTTTCTGGTGAGATGAAGGTCAAAGGCTTATATTCTTAATTCTATAAACATCTTAAAAAGGTGAAGACGATCTTTGACAAGAATACAAGTTTTTCAATTGGTAATGGTAGATTGACTCACCTTTAGGATGATCCTTGGGTAGAAAATGAACCTTTTCATGAGCACCTAACCAGTAATCAGATCCCTGCGGAGATAAGGAACATGACAGTTATTGAAGCTGTGGAACAAAACAAAGATTGGAACTATCCTCTTCTGAAGAATCATCTCCCGGATATCATCATTAACAAAATAAGAGCTATCCACCCTCTCCTTCAAGAAGCGGGCAGAGATCGAATTCGGTGGAATGCAACTCAAAATAGAGATTTTTCTGTTGCGGGTGCTTATAAACTTTTAGCAAGGCGTGAGAAACCACAAGATCAAGTGTGGAATGTGATATGGAAGTGGAGAGGACCCCAAAGAATGTGGTGTTTCTTGTGGGTGACTACACACCAGAAACTCATGACTGCAAAAAGAAGATCAAAATTTTTTGGAGCACTCTCCTTCTGCCATAGATGCCAAAGAGTCTAAGAGACCCAAGAGCACCTGCTATGAGATTATCCAGTGGCATCTAGAATTTGGACCCAATTAATTCACCCAGCCTTCCTTTAAGATTTTTTTAGAGCTCCCTTTGAAGCGTGGCTCAGATGGAATCTTTTCACTGAGCTGGGCCGTTCAAACCAAATAGATTTGATAACACAATTTGTAGTTACTTGCTGGTGGTTATGGTATTGGAAAAATAAGGAGATTTTTATGCTAGATTTCACCAGGACTAATGATCCGTGCTTCTTCATTTGCAATCAAGCAATTTCGATCAGGAATGCTCCTTACAAACTGTACACTAGAAAGTATAGCAAAAAAGTGGAAAGATAGATTTCTTGGTCATGTTCACCTAGTAACCGGATCAAATTGAATTCTGATGGTGCTTTGTGCGGAAACCCAGGGGCGGCATCATGTGGAGGACTCTTATCGGATGAGATGGGGAGTTGGATTGTTGGATACTGCTCAAACTTCGGTGTCTGTTCAGCTTTCCAAGCAGAGATATGGGACTTGTGTACACGGGTTGAAAACAATCTGGGAGTTGGGAGTCAGGAGCCTTATTATAGATCTGGATTTAAAAGCGCTTGTGGATATTATTACTAAAAGAAATACAAAAAATCACTCCAGTAATTTGATCAGAATTATCTCTATGTGGTTGAAAAAGAACGGGCAAGTTAGAGTAAGTCATACTTATAGAGAAGGAAACAAAACTGCTGATTTTTTAGCTAGAGAATGATTAAAGTATAACCTAGGTTTCAATTTTGTTGATGTGCCACTGGCACCTTTGAGACAAATTTTTTTTTATGATTGTAGAGGGAATTTCTTACCCTGGTTAATTAGTGTCTTGTAATTTTAGGCTTTAGCCCCGTTTAAATAAAAATTTTTTTACCTAATTGATTTAGTTTTAGGAATTTAATTCTAATATACCGTGTAAAATAATTTTATATATAATTAATTATGTAATTTTACGTTAGCAAAAATAATTATTTTTTAAATTATTTTTGTGAATGTTAAAATGAGTATGATTAGATATATGTGTAAAATATTTTATACTGTCAATACATTAAAATTAAATTTTAGTATAAAACAAAAAATTGATTACAAAAAAGTAGACCAGAAAAAGAGGTAAAATAAGCCAAAATTAATAACCAATTGAATTGATCTAATCTTATATTAAAAATTTGATAAAACAATTTTTAAAAATAATTATTCCAAAAAATATAAGTTATAAAAATATATTATTTTATAATATTCTTTATAATTGATATTAATTGAATTTTTAAACTCTTAAATATTTAAGTTTACCGGTTTAATTATCAATATTTGGGATTTTATTCATAGTTTTAAAAATTGAATCGAACCGACCAGTTTAACTGGGTTAATCGAAAATCGATTATCAGACCAGTTCGATTAGTCTCAAAAACTGTTTGGCATAAAATCGATCAAAAAACCAGTCGAATCGATGGTTAATCGATACCAGAACCGGCTCGTTTTTTAAAAGATTTCTAACCCTCTTCAAACGGCGCCGTTTTAGATTTCTTAAAAAAATATATAAAAAAACCCTTAAATGCCTAAATCCCAGCATCCATTGCCATCTAAGCCCCATTCCTCTCTTATCTGAAACTGAGAGAACCCTAGCCCTCCAGAGTCCAGCCCCAGAAGAAGAGGGCGTCTTTGTTTGGTCTGTTTCCATCGTTGAGAGGCGGTGGAAAAAGCTCCGGCGCCACTCTAACCGTAGAGGTAAGCAGCGTTTTCGTTTTCTCTCTTCTTTAAAAAAAAGAATCAATTGGTTCTTATTTTCCCCTATTTTTGCATTATCTGAGTTTGGGAAATCGGTTTGCTCTGTTAGTAAGGTTAGGTTTTTGTTCTTTTTTCTTTTTGTGTATATTGATCATTGTCCCTGGTTTTGCATTTTGGTTGAAAGGTCGGTGTTCTCTTCAGGTGATTTATAAGATTAGAGGTTTTGATCCTTGTTTTATTGACGCACCTCTTGTGCGTATCATTTGTGGACTAACATGGGATTTTATAACATTGTTGACTAGTGCATTGTCTCTACCTCTTGTTTTGAGTTTCTTTTCACATTTCAGAATTGAGTTGTGATAAATGGAATTGAAAATGATTTTTAAAGTTAGTTGTGACTTGTATTTTTGGTTTAGGGTTTTGATGATTATTAAACTACTTCCGAAAGAATACAATTAAGTATTGTTTTAGTCTCTAAATTAGCAACTTTATGTTCAGTGAAAACTGGGACGCACTTGTGTGTTTGTGGATGGATATTAAGTCTATTGACCACGGATGTGTTGGTTTAAAATTCATCAGGTAATCTGCATTATGCAATTTGTGCTTTATAATGTGTGATAGTAGTATGACCTGCGGTGGAATTATTATATACATGACCTCTATAAATCCTTTTCAAAATGAGTGAATGAAAGAAAGTAGGTTTGTTAGTCTTTGTTTCTCATTTTAGATTTTTTTTATATTTTTTATTTTAGTACTTAATTTTAGGGTGTTTAGTATTTTTATTAGAATCTTTTTTTTTATATAAATTCTATGTGTGTTTGGGTACATTTTTTAAAGTATTTTTATTAAAAAAAGGGCAAAAAAGTACTATATTAATATTTTTTAATAGAATTTCTTGTCAACAGGTTTACGCGTGTTGCAAGCAACTTTGAACAAACTCTTGGCCACCAGCTAATTTATTGTAGACTCTTGGCCACCAGCTAATTTACCAGCTAATTTATTATAGAGTATTCTTTCTTTCATTGTCTGTTAATGAAGTATTCTTATTAGGCATATGAGTTTTGTTTTTTTTAAATTAAACACATGAGTGAATGCTGAATAGGACAACTACTAATATACAAGGATTTTGTATGGTATATTTCACAAGTATTTGTTCTGATTTCAAACATAACTAATGCATTGCTGTGAGAAGTATATATTCAATGATTTTAAAATATTCAACATACAAGTGGTATATTTCACATATCACTTTTACTATCTTTGTTGATCTACTACGTCCTAAAGTAATACTTAAATTTCAATTTGATTAAGTTCTAGTAATTAGTTATTTAAGTTTTTATGATCTTGTTTTTTTAGAATTTTTCATAATGTTATTAACATGATTCTTAGACATATTTTTAGATTTTATATAGACTCTAAAGATAAGAACATAAGCCTTCTCAATTATTTCTTTGGCTTACGTAAGTTTTATATTTGATATTTATCAGATATGGATACTTTATCAAGCCACTTTTGATGGAGCTAATCATGAAGTAGCTGATGTCATAAAATGTCGTTCGTGATCCTATTTTTTGTTTTAGCTAATCGGTACTTTTTCTCTTTATTATAATTATTTGTTAGTTTTCAAGATTTTTTTCATAAAATTTTTTAAAATCTTAATTATTACTTTTTAAATTAATTTTCAAATAATTAAGAATTCGATAGATTAAAAATGTATCAATTAAACATTTTCTCTTATATTACTTTTACATATTTTAAAAGACAAATCTATTAATCAATATATTTTTCACATTTTTTGTCTCTCATATGTTTAACTGATACATTTTTAATCTATCGAATTCTTAATTTTTTGAAAATTAATTTCTTTGAAAAGTAATAAACATTTTAAAAAGTTTTATGAGAAAAATCTTGAAAACAATAAATAATTATAGCAAAGAGATAAAAAGTATCCGATCAGCTAATCCAAAAATAGGATCACTAATGGCATCTTCTCCTTACTCTTGAAGTATGACATCAGTTATCTGCATGATTAGCTCCATTAAAAGGTGGTTCGGTAAAGTATTCATATGTGACAAATATAAAACTTAAGTAAGTCAAAAAGAAAAGATTGAAAAGGTTTATGTTCTTGTTCTTTAGAGTTTATATGGAGTCTAAAGATATGTCTAAGAATCATGTTAAAGATCATAAAAATTTAAATAACTTATAAGTAGAACTTAATCAAATTGAAATTAAGTGACACTTTAAGATGTTGTAGATTAATAAAGATAGCAAAAGTGATATGTGAAATATACTACTTGTATGTTGAATATTTTAAGATCACTGATTATATACTTCTCATTACAATACAATACATTAATTATGTTTAAAATTAGAACAAATATTTGCGGAACATACCATACAAAATCCTTGTATATTAGTAATTATCCTACACAGCATTTATTTTGTATTTGATTTAAAAACAGAAACAAGACTCATATGCCTAATGGTAAACACAGCATGCTTCATTACCAGACAATGAAAGAAATAGAATACTCTACAATAGATTACCTGGTGGCTCGACGGAAGGAGGGTTTTTTGCCGTTGTGCCTAGCACCTGCTTTATTCGATATTCTTGGCCTTTCCATTGTTGTTGCTATGGTTGGTTTTGAGGGATTTTCTTAGTTGTTACGCTTTTGTTAGTTGATTTATAGCTCACGTTGTTGATCCCACTTCTGCTTTCTTAGGCCGAGGTTTATGGTCCGCGTCATAGCCTCCAAGCTTGGCATGGTTAAAGGAAAAAGTAAATAGGTCATGCTTTGAACTTACCTCGGCCCAAATTTGTTAATCGTACAGCATGGTCGCCAAGCCCCCAAGGTTAGCCTGTTTCCGATGCTTTGAAAAATTGCTGGTAGTTACTTTTGTTTTGCATTCCTCATCGTGGCTCCTCGTTTCCTGCATTCATTATCATTTAGTGGACATGACTCTTGGCGCACTTCTTTGGACACCCTTATCCGTCAGTTAGATAAATGCATTTTAAATTTTGAACGGCTATGATTAAAAAAGGATGGTTGGATCAACCGTTTTAATGTTAAAGTGCATTTGCTTTTCTCCAAATCAAACTTAGTGAGATTCTTTTGGAAACTGTAATTCCTTCAATCCCTCCAAAAATGAATAAGAAAGGTTAGTGCATGTCACTTCGTTAATGTGTTTGTCTCTTTTCATTATCTCTACTTGATGTTGTTTCATATAGCTTCTGCTTTTGAGAATGGAGAAACCCCAGGTTAAGGTTGCTGATAATGATTCGTATAGCTGGGTAGATAAGAGTGTTAAGTCTTATGTGTCTTGTTTTGATGATGTTAAATCGGTTAAAGTTCTTGGGTCAGACGTTTGGGTCAGTGAGGGTAGGGGGTTAAGATAGAGATGCTGCTGCGTGGGAGGGATGATCGTGTTTGTGAGAAGTTGTTTGATTGGCCATATTTTTACATGTATAGTTATCTGCTTACAGAGTTAGGTGTGCGGTTCCCCTTTTCGGAGTTCTAATGTGCTGTGCTGTTTTGGTTAAAGTGTATTCCCTCATAGTTGCATCCTAACTCATGGGGGTTTGTCAGAGTGTTTGAGGTTTTAATGGAGGTTCTAGAACATCTATCGTCTCTTAGAGTGTTCTTTTCTTTGTTTCAAGCCAAAGGGGTCAGGAGAGGGTTGTGGGTGAATTTAAGTAGCCACCTTGGTGGGTCAGTGTTTGCTCTGTATAAGTCATCATATAAGGACTTCAAGAAAATGTTTGTTAAGGTTAGGAATGTTCTGGACTAGTTTCTGTTTTATTTGAATGAAACTTTAGAGGAGAGGTTTCCCATCTCTTGGTGTCCTGAACCTACTCAAGTCCTAAATGTTGAAGATAGACTTCCTAGTGACAATGTTATGTTAGAACTTTTAGTAACTGAAATGCAATCTTGGGAGTTGTTATCCGTTGTAGAGTTGTTGAAGTGGGATACAGATGAGCAAGCCATGTTGGATTACATAGGTAACGTATAACAGGATTGATAGTTTTTAAATGTTACTGACATGTGCTTCGTATCTGGCTAACACTATTTTGTGATGTTTGATGCAGGAGAGAAAGCGCCTACCATAACTACAGCTGGGTTGAAGTCATTTTTCAATCAAAGGAAGAAAATTGAAAAAGAGAGGTCGACAAAGAGACTGCGGCTGGTGTGGTGCAGTCCGAGTTTAAGTCTAGAGGAAAAAGCAAAAGAGGTGCATCGACTAAGGCCAATGATTTGGTTGTTGATTTGAAAGATGATGATGATGTGAATTTGGAATTGGTGGAATCAACTTATGAGTCATAGAAGGGACTTCACGGGTATATGGTGGATAATCATGCTAAATCGCTGTGGAGTAAATTGTTCCCCTTTATGACCTTATCCGATCAGTTTGGTCAGTTCCCAGCCAATGTTGAGATTATCAACAAGGTTGGTCCTGCTGGAGTCATTCATTCCTTGCAGGTAACGTAAATAGCCATTAACTATTATCATTTCTATTATTATCTTGCTTCGTTGTGTGTGATTTGTTATTGTTTGTAGGTAATTGGGGCACGCTTTGTGTCTATTGGACGGACACGAGATTGCATTTGATGCGGAGAAGAAAAATTTTGCTATGGTTGCTGAGCTGACCAAAATTGTTGAGGATAAAGAGATGAGGGTGAAGGAGCTGTCCTTCTCTTTGAAGGCTAAGAACTCAAGTGGAAAATGCGAGGAGTCAACATCAGTTAATGGAGAAAGAAATAAGTGACTTGAAATCACAAAAGGGTCAATTGGTTTCTCGCTTAGGTGAATTGGAGACTGAGGTATACGAGTCCTTTGCACAAGGGTTTGAACGATCTGTGGCATAGGTTAGGGCTTTATTCTCTGATGTTGATGTAGAGAAATTGGACACGACAACAGTTATTATTGATGGGAAGCTGGTTGATGACGAGGTGTTGGTTGAAGAAAAAGGAGAAAGCTCCAGCATTGGAGAGAAGGATAATTGAACTTGTAATAGTAAGGACTTTTCCTTTTGTTTTGAATTTTGAACTTGTTGGAATTTGATCCCGATTTGACTTCATCGGTTTGTTTATTTTGCTTAACTTTTTCAGAGTATGAAGCTTGGCTCATGTTTGTTTCATTCACTGGTTGGGTAATGTTTAAAATAGACGATAGATTTGAACTATAGAACTGGTTCAGAAATTTGCATTCGATTTGCAAGAAAATGTCAAAAGTACAAAGTTTGCAATTGGCGTCCGACCTCGTTAAAACCTTTCCCGAGTAAAAACCCAGTGTGCAAAAAAAGAGTACCATCATGTGCCATGTTGAGCCTAAGTTATGTACAACCTTAGTGATGAAACGTTCCATGTTCCTGAGACTGGGTCTCCCTTCAGTATTTGTAATAAGTAAGCCCCCATTCCTAGTATTACAAGGTTTCCTTCTTGGAAAAATCGTGGAATCACCCTCTTATTATATCTTTGCTGCATCAATTGTTGTATCGTCTTTTGTTTTAGGGATGCTTCATCTCTATATTCCTCTGTCATGTCGAGCTCGATTGTCCGTGCTTGATAATTGGCATCATGTATATGGAGATTGACCTTTAATGTGGGATTGGCAATCTTTACTAGAATCATTGCTATTGCGCCATACACTAACCTAAAGGGAGTTTACCCCATGGCTGATGGAATTGTGGTGTTATAGCTCCATAACACCTTTGGTATTAGGTTTGCCCATTGTTCTTTTGCGTCATCGAGCTTTTTTTGCAGAGCTTGTAAGACAACTTGGTTGGCTGCCTCTGCCTGGCCATTTGTTTAGGGATGCTCTACTAAACTAAAATGATGTTTAATATGAAAATTTTGTTAAAAAGAAGCAAGATGAGCATTAGTGAATTGTCTTCCGCTATCGGAGATGATCTCACTTGGGATACCATATCTGCAAATGATTTTTTTCAGAGAAAAGATTGTACCTTATCTGTTGTGATTCGTGCTAATGGTTGTGTTTCAATCCATTTAGAAAAGTAATATATGCAAATTAAAAGAAATTTTATCTGCCCTGGTGCTTTTGGGAATTGTCCTAAGATGTCCATTCCCCATTTGTATAATGGCCATATTACTTCGGCACTATGTAATTCTTCTGCAAGATTATGTGTTATTTTTGCATGCTTATAACCGTTGTCGCACTTTTGTACCTGTCTTATGCAGTCTCTTTTTAGGGTCGGCCAATAATATCTTGCTCTGAGTAGTTTTGCTACTAGGCTTTGTCCTCCTATATGATTACCACATACACCTTCATGAACTTTGTCTATTGGCAATGCGGCTTCGTCTTTGCCAAGACATTTGAGGAGTGGTCGTGAAAACCCTCGTTTGTATAGCTCGGACTCGACAATTGTATAGAAACTTATTCGCCTTCGAAAGAGCTTCAGATTTGTTTTATTTGGGGGAATTATCCCCTGGTTAATGTATTTTATGATAGGGGATCTCCAGTTGTCTTCCTGCACAGTACTCAATGCACATGTTAGGTTTAGGCTAGGTTTCTCTAGTGTCAATTGTGATAGATTAGATGTTTGGTTGTCCTTTTGGGTTGTTGCTAATTTTGGATAGTACATCGGCTTGGTGGTTATTTTTTCGAGGTATATGAATAATCTCAAAGTTATCAAATTTTGAAATGAGTTCCTTTACTACAAGCCAATATTGCTCTAGTAGGTTGTCTTTTACATGAAACAAGCCGTTTACATGCTGTGCTACTAATAGAGAAATGCAATGCACCACGACACTTGATATTTATAGTTGGAGGGCGAGGTTTAACCTGGGAATCAAAGCTTCATAATCTGCTTGGTTATTGCTTGCTTTGAAGGAGAATTGTATTGACTGTTCAATTATTGTGGCGTTCCCATCTTCTAATATGATCTTGGCTCCACTACTCTCATTATTGGATGCCCCATCCACATACATCTTCCAAGTGCATTGGCCGGCCGGACTTTGAGGGTTGGTGCATTCTGAGATGAAGTTGGCCAAGACTTGCGATTTCAAGGCAAGCCTTGGTTGATACTGGATATCGAATTCAGAAAACTCAATAGACCATTTAATTAAACTCCCTGGTACCTCTGGTCTGGTTAGGATCTGCCAAAGTGGTTGATCTGTGCTTAATATGATAGTGTGACTTTGGAAGTAGTGTTTGAGCCTTCTAGCAGTAGTGACTAAAGCTAAGGCTAACTGTTCCACACTCGAGTATCTTTGTTCAGTTGGTTGTAAGATTTTGCTCATGAAGTATACCAGTCTTTGTGTTTTACCTGTTTCAATGATAAGAGCCAGACTTATAATATGGTTAGAAACAGATAAATATAAATATAACTGTTTACCGGCCTCCGGTCTCTGGAGTATTGGAGGTGATGACTGATAAACCACAATTTTATGGTTTATCTTGTGTTTTATTTGGTAGATTTTATCAACTTTTCTCACATTTATTCACTAAAATAGCATGGTTTTATAATTCTTCCTAATTTGTGCTTAATGATTGAAAACATGCTTTTAGGCCTTAAAATAGCTAAATTTAATTCACTTTAATTCCATTCGATACCTTGATATGTTTGTTGAGTGATTTCAGCCTTATAAGACAAGGATTGGATGGAAGAAGTGAAGAGAAAAGTATGCAAAGTGGAGAATTCATGAAGAAATGAGGATTTGCTGAATTCATGGCCACGCGCGCGCGTCATTCACGCGTACGCGTGATAAGGACATCTTCCAGGCAACGCGTACGCCTCACCTACGTGTACGCGTGACAAGCGGTACGTGACCAACTTAAAGGCAATATGTTGGGGGTGATTTCTGAGCCATCTAGGCCCAAATCCAACTCATTTCTAAAGTTATTAGAGGCTGAATTCAAGATGGATTAAGGGGAGAGTAATTAGGATAGATTAGAAACATACTTTACGCCATATTCTAGAGAGAGAAGCTCTATATTCTCTCTAGAATTAGGTTAAATTCTCTTAGATCTAGGTTTTAATTGTTATTTTGATTTAGTTTCCTTTACTATTTCTTGTTCTAGCATCTTGTCTCTTTTATCTTTATTTGTTGTTTCTTGTTTTCTTTATGCACTATTTTTTTCTTTAATTTCCTTTAATGCAATTTCATGTTTTATGTTCCTTTTTTTGTTTAATTGAATTCTTATTGTTATTTTCTTACATTGGGTAGTTGTAGATTTAATTTTTCTTGTAATTTTATCTTGCTTTCTTTTTATGCCTTCCAAGTGTTTGATAAAATACTTGGTTGGATTTTAGTGTAGATTTTTGTGTTCTTGACTTGGGTTGGTAACTTCGGTGACCTTGAGTTACTAATGTCCAAGTGATTGATAATTTGTTTCCATTAACTCTAGTCTTTCACTAAATTAATTAGTGAGGTGGCTAGGACTTATGGACTAGGATCCATTAAACTCACTTGACTTTCCTCTAATTTTGGGGATGACAAAGTGGGAGTGATCCTTGTAATTATCATGTTGTGGTTAGTAACAAGGATAGTGATTCATAATCATCAACCCTTGCCAAGACTTTTTTACCATTTGAGTTTTCTTTACTTTTTTGTTATTTACTTTCTTGTCTATCAAACCCAAAACCCAAAAAAATATACAACCTCATAACCAATAATAAACACACTTCCCTGAAATTCCTTGAGAGATGATTCGAGGTTTAAATACTTCGGTTATTTTTATTGGGTTTGGTTTAAGTGACGAACAAATTAAATTTTGATTGAGGATAAGTTATTGGTTTGGAACTATACTTGCAACAGAATTATTTTGTGAAAATTCCTAACTGACATTTATCTTCCGTCAAGTTTTTGACGCCGTTGCCGGAGAATTGCAAATGTGTGCCTTGTTATTGGTTATTGTATATATGTTAATATTGTGAATAACTTGATTTTTGGTTTGTTTGCTAGTTTTTTCTAGTTTTTGGAGTGTTTTCTTTGTTTCTTATTAGTTTTTGTCTTTGTTTTCTCTTGCTACTATGAATTCTCATCACTTTGGCTATGAGTTTGGTTCAAACTATGTTGTAGGGAATGAAAATTACAATGAGAGCATGTATCAAGAATGGAACAATCAAAGGTGGGAGGAGCCCCAAGCTTGTGGACAACCCTATTGGCAACAACCTTCACCAATGTACTATGAGCAAGAACTATATCATGATGCATACTAATCCAATGGCTATGGTGGACCTCCTTATGATTATCAACAACTACCACCATATGCCTTTGAGCCCCCTTCTCAATATAGTCCTCAACCACCATATTCACAAGCCTCATACCACCAAACACCTCCATATGACCTTAATTCTTATCCACCATATCAACAACCAAATGAACCATATGAACCATACACAAAACCACAACAATACCATCACAATTACTCCCAAGAACCACCTTCATATACACCATCTCCATATCCTTATTAAGATGAATCACCTTCCTATTATGAATCCATTCTCCCAAATGATGAACCCTCCTATCCACCACAAGCTCCAATGACTGATTCTCTCACTTCACTACTTCAAGAGTAATGTGAAGCTCAAAGGAGGACATTAGAACTCATGGTTACCTTGACCGAGGTAGTAAATAATTTAGCCTCCCAATGCTTGGACACTCAAAGTACTCCCATAGTCACATGTGGAGAATCAAATGAGAAGCGTAGCATGAAGGAGATATTAGAAATTTCGGTGGAGAACAAGGAGTGAGACTTTGTATTGGAACAATTGGAGGAAGCCGATATCGTTGTTGAAGAGGAAGAAGTGATTGAAAACTTAGGAGATGCGGAACCTCCATGGGAATCTCAAGTCATAGAGCCTCCTTCCAAGAAGTTTGAATTTGATGTTGAGGAGGGTGTACAACCTCTAAAACATATCATGGTTGAAGACTTTGAAGAGGTTGATCAAGAGATGGATTCAATAATTGATGAGTTTTTATCTACAATTGAATCGTCTCCCATTGGTCTTGAAATAAGGGCTAAAGAAGAAGAGACACAACCTCCAAGTTCCTTGGCAAGTGATGAATCTACATTTCATGATACTTATTTGCTCTATTTGAATGGATTTCATTGACTTTTCTCGCATTTATTCATTGAAATAGCATAGTTTCATGATTTCTTCTTAAATTATGCTTAAAAGTAAAAACATACTTTTTAGTCCTTAAAATTGCTAAATTTTATTCACTTTAATTCCATTTGATGCCTTGATATTTTTGTTGAGTGATTTAAGGTTTTGAAGGCAAATATGGATTGAAGAAATGAGGAAAAAAAAGCATGCAAAGTGAAAGAATTTAAGAAATGAAGGATTTGGAAAGTTGCCAATCCTGACCTCTCTGTACTAAATTGATCATAACTTGAGCTACAGAAATCCAAATGAGGCGTTTTCATGGGCATTGGAAAACTAACATCCGGGACTTCAGAATGATATACAATTTATCATAGTGGACATGGAGTTTGGGTGTGCACACACCACCTGTATGCATGCACAAGTCTTGGCACGTGACCTCATTAATTGCAACTCGCTGGTAGCGATTTTCGGGCTTCGAGAGTCCAATTCAACTCATTTCTGAAGCTATTTCAAGCCAAATTGAAGAGAAATGAAGGGGGGGCAATTAGGTTTAGGTTTTTACATGTTTTAGCTTGGTTTTTCTAGAGAGAGAAGTTCTCCCTTATCTCTAGAATTTAGGGCTTTTGTCTTAGTTTCTTTTTAATTTCTCTCTTTAATTCTTCTTTTAGTATAGTTTCATTTATGTTTTCATGCTTTCTTGTCTTGATCCTTTTAGTTTCTTTTATTATTTTCTCAATTTTTTCACTTTTAGTATGTGAAAACTTATTACTTTTAATTTCATTTAATGCAATTATGATATTTTGTCTTTCTTTAATGCTTGTTTGAGTTTTTATTATTATTCTCATGCAATTGGTAGTTTAGATTTATTTTTATTGCAATTTATGATATTTTTCTTTTTATGCATGTTAGGTGTTTGATAAAATGTCTCTTATAGTTTTTGCCTAGTTTTTCACCCTCTTTGTTAGGAATTGGGTAATTAGGTAAACTTGAGTCATGGATGTCCATTCCAGATTATGTTAGGATTGTTAGTTGGTTTGGTTTCCATTGATGCTAGTCTTTTACTAAGTAATTTGTGAGTTGACTAGGATTTATGGATTGAGATCAATTATGCCCTTTTGACTTATCCTCGATGTTAGGAATGACTAAGTGGAATTAATTCTATGTATTTACCATGTTTGTGTAGGATAGGAATCCTTAATTTCCCAATCCTTGCTAAGAGTTCTTTTTTGCCACTTTAAATTCCATTTTTGATTTACTTGCTTTGAGTTTTAATTTCTTGCATTTTAATTTCTTGCCAATTGCTATCAAATCCCTTTTCTTCATAGCCAATAATTGAGCACTTAATTGTAATTTCTAGGAAGCATGACCTGGAATTTAAAACTCCCGGTTATTTTGTATTGATTGTGACATCTTTGATTTAAATTTCGATTGAGAGTTAATTGTTGGTCTAGACTATACTTGCAACGAGATTCTATTTTTGTGAAATTCTAGATCAACATTAATTCTCACACCAAAAATTTGGCGTCGTTGCCGGAGATTTGTAATATTGTTACATCGTTGGCTATTATTAATATGTGAATATGTGAATAGTTTGTTTTTGATTGGTTGCTTGTCTTTTTTTCTTGTAAATATGTCTCTTGGTTGTTAGCTTGCTTTAATGAATTTTTGTTTTAAAATAGATATGTGAATAATTAGTAATGTTTAAATTTCTTTTTTGACTTGAATTGCATGTTTAAAATTTTCAATTAGTTTTTGAATGGTTAAATTAGTTTTAGTAGAATTTTATTTGTACATATTAAAACTGCTTTGAATAATTCATAATTTTGATTTAAAAAATAAACTTTTTAATAATTTTAAAATGAATGTGAATAGTTACATATTTTTATTAATTTCTTATTTATATGCATATTAGAATGTTAGGTAAAATTCTATTTTAATGCAAAAAAAATCATCTGTACGTACGTACGTACGGACAAGTGTGTACACATGCACACTTCAATCCAAGACCTATGGCGTTCGCACAGTTTGGTGCACTCGCACAGTTTCTATTTCCCCGTTCGTGCGTACGCACTCTCTTACAAAATTGAACCAACGTCCATCATCTTCTTCACCATCATCACCAGCCCTTCTCCGTCTGTCACCCACAACCGACACAGAGCCACCACGTCTCTCTCTTTCTTCTTCTTCCCCTCGCCTCACCTACGCCGAGCCCAGAACCCACCGGACCACCACAACGCCACCGTAGCCCCATCTTCTGCCCAACCAGCCTCCACCCACCATTATAAAACCACCGGAGCCCTCTTCCCCCTGCCCGAACCCTAGCTCCGCCAACCACCACCGCGAACCACCGTAGCCTCCACCATCGACGAGCCACGGTGACCCAACCCTCCTCTCCTTTCTCTGGTAGCCCAAAGCCACCAGCTCCTCCTCGCCGTCGTCCACCATCACCTTCGCGCTAACCCAGAGCCCACCGTCTGCACCAGCAGCTTCCTCTTGTCCTTCCCAGCGCGTCTCAACACCTTCTCTGTTTCAGCTTCCGGTGCCAAAACTGTCGCACTCCAGCCCTTTTCTCCAGTTTCCGGCCAGCAATCCACCAACGGCAGCAGCAGCCTGAAGTTGCCGTGCTCAACACCACCCAGTGACACTGCTTGTCACTACTGCTCCAACCCCTGTTTCCCCTGTTTCTTTGTTTTTCTCTTTTGTTCTTCAAACAGGTTTTAATTAAACTTCCCTTTGAATTCTTATCTGTTTTACTTAAGTTAGGATTAGTATATGTTAATTTTTATTTGGTAATTGAATTGGTTAAGATTATTTGCTGCTGTTAGGTTGCTTTAGAGTAGAATTAGTGTTAGTTCACAGACAATTAATCATGCTATTATGTTTCTTGAGTTCAAATTTCATTTGTTTGGAATGGATTGACTGAATTGCTGTTGAATTACTGAGATATATTGCGGATTCTTGTAAATTTGATCCTGATTTTGTGAATGGAGGTTGAATGAATGCTTGGTTGTGATAATTGATTTGTTTAATGCCTTTGCATGCCAAGTATTTGATAATATGCCTCAAAGAGCTTTCCTTAAAAACTTATGAGTCTATCTTTGGAAATCAATATTTGTTACACATGTTTATTGTTCTTATGCATTGGTAATGAATTTGATTTGTTCTAATTGACCAAATTGTTAAATTTTTGAATGATTGAGGCATTTATCTAATAGTACAAGATTAATTAAACTGGTCCTATTTAATGCAATTATATTAACTTTATGCGTTTCATTGGATTTGGGTTATATTAGGAATGAAACTCAATTTTTAAATTGAATCTTGTGTTATTAGTTAAATGAATTACATTGGTGTTTGAACTTGTTCCTCTTACGTTGCTTGAGCACTGTTCTTGTTTAGTTCATACACCGTTGTTTGTGAATATGCCTCTATGACTATTTTGGATTTTGAATTGCATGTTGTAGCTACCATGTGATTTACAATGTTTGTGCTTGGCATGATTCATTAAGCTTCATTGTGATAAAGGATTGTAATGTGATGAAAAGTATTTGTTGATGGAGTTTTTAGTGTTTATGTTGTGTGTAAATGCCAAATTAACTTCTTTAAAAGTTAAAAAAAAAAAATTTTGAATTTCAATCACAACATCACACATTTTAAAGCTTTTGTTTTGTACAATCCATCACATTGCATAAATTCTTGAATTGCCTAAGTGATTATTGAGCTTCTTGTTGCTTGTTTACTAATTAGTAGCTTGCAATTATTTTGAAATCACTTTAGGCACACTAATTGAGTTGAATTTGAATCTTGATTGAAGTAATGTGACATAGTGCTTTCAATTCTCCAATGTGTGAATTTTAAACCGCCGGCAAACTTAGAATTCACACATTGCTTTTCTTCATGTCACAAACGCATCAATTTAACTCATTTTAGTGTATTCAACCTCACTCTCCTTGTTTGAATTAATTCTTGATTTAAGTATTGCTTTGCTTTGCTTTACTCATCTTGCTTGCATCACTTGTAGTTATATTTTAATATACTCTCTTTTACATTTTTCAGAATGAGTCATCGTAAAAAAAAAAGGAGATGGACATGGATGCGGAGGATACCCTGAATAAACTTTCTATATTTGTTTTGATTAATGCTGCTGTTTGGAAATGTTGCTATTTCATTGATTTTTTTTCTTTGTTTGTTGCTGATAATTTGCCCCTGTGCTTATTTGGCTTGCTTGATGCTGCTGTTTGAACCTATTACCTTTGTTAATTGTGTTGTTTTGGTGCTAAATTTTGGACCATTATTTCTGTTCATTGTTCATGGCTGTTGGAATGAGCCAGTTGCTAGGTATTGTTAATGGTTGATGGTGCAGTGATGATTTTGACCAAAATTCTGAGTTTAGGTTATTATTGCTGCTGGTTGCTTAAAGGGTTAAAACTTAATTGTTCATTGCTGTTGTTTGCTGGCCTATTTGTGATTTCATATGAATTTACATCTGGGTTTTGCGTGTTTAAATGTTAAAGTATTCATAGGAAGTTTGAATTGATTGGTTTAATTGGGAAAATAGGCCAATTTACTGGCGAAATGCTGCCGGATTTTCCTAACCTTGTTTCATTAAATGACATTGTTTTATTTGGTGTAACAAGATTCTATTTGACGGATTTCTGTGTCAAAAGAATCTTGTTTCCTAAATGGTTTTGGAAATTTCCTTAAGAGCTTCCTTACAAGTTTTGGTCAATTCTTTAACCTCTTTGCTTGTTTTAAATTGTGTGTTATTCTTAAGTATTGAATAAGTTTTGCATGGATTTTTAAATTGACCACAAACTTGAAATTCTTTTAAAAGAAAAGCCTCTTTTGCATGCTCTCACAAGATTGAAGATTTCCTTTTACCTATGTGACTAAGTTGATTCCTTTTCCCTTTGCCTATATTGCCTTGAGTCACATGGGGCATGAAGTTTTCAACTCTTGTCTCAACCTTGTGACTTTCATGCCTCATTGGAATTTGGTGTTTGAATGTTTCTTGGTTGACTTGTTTCTCAATATTTTTCACTTTGTCAACACCAAATTGTTTTCACTTATGCCAATTGCTTGTGATTGATACCTTTTTGATTATGTGCTCTAAACATACATTTGTATTACTTGTTTTGGCATATTGAATTTTTGAGAATATAAACTTGCTTGTTTTAAAACTTTGGAAACTTTTTGGAATTAAGGAACGTTTTTACTATGCACCTAACTTTTACTTTTCTTTTCTTTTTCAACTAACTTTTTCTTTTTCCTTACATAACTTTGGACCTCTGTTTTCTTTTTCAAAAATAACTTTTTCTTTTCTTCACCTAACTTTTAACTTTTCTTTTCTTTTTCAACCAACTATTTTCTTTTTACTCACATAACTTTGACTTTCCTTTTCCTTTTCAACTAACATTAATTTTTCAACTAATTTTTTTTCTTTTCTTCACATAACTTTTGACTTTCCTTTTCTTTCTCAACTAATTTTTTTTTCTCTTCACTTAACTTTTAACTTTTTTTTCCTTTTCAACTAACTTCTCTTTTAACTTTTTAACTATTTTCTTTCTCTTTGTGCATAGCAACAATGACCCTTTCTTCTTTTTAGCTTTGATAAACAAGCAAGTTAGCTTTCTTAGATGCCTTAATTTGATTGGAAGTTGCTTTTATTTGCTTTTAACTTAAATCTCATGTATGCTTTCATTCAAATTTATTTTATTTGTCCACTTCATATATATGCTGTTTTGTGGCTTAGTCCTCTGCTTTTCAGCACC
Organism: Arachis duranensis; assembly: GCF_000817695.3. Taxonomy (NCBI): domain Eukaryota; kingdom Viridiplantae; phylum Streptophyta; class Magnoliopsida; order Fabales; family Fabaceae; genus Arachis; species Arachis duranensis. The sequence goes on along the minus strand of NC_029780.3, from coordinate 74,042,254 downwards.
ACCATTGTTCTTGCAGCCACTCCATCCGAGCATTCTGAGGAGGAGGAGGCCCAACATCATGAGCCAGAGGAGGCACGAAACCCACCAGCTGAAGGTGGAGGTGACGCAGTGACGACTCCTTCCACTCCATATGATCTTGAGCATCGAGGACGGTGCTACATTTTAAGTGTAGGGAGGTTGTCCAACTTCAGTAGCACATTTTGGGTGAAAAATTTCATTTCTGAACACTTTTAGTTTAGTTTCTTTTTATGCTTTTTTGTTTTTTTTTGTATATATTTTATCTTTTTGAAAACCTTTTTACTTAGTTTATTGCACTTTCTTAGTTTATTTCACATTTTAATTTTGCTTGTACATAACCTAGTATTATATTGTAGTGATGCATATTTTTACATTTTCTTTTAATTTTGGCTTTTACATATGCTTTTTAGTTTTTAGTTATGATTGTGATTTGGATGATGTGATGATTGCGCTAAATTGATTTCCTATACACTTGCTATTTTGGTTTGATTGAAATTAGGAAACAAATTTAGGATTTTTGACCTTTTCCATCCAATCACACTACATACATATATAGAATAAATGTTAGTCGATTAATGAAATTTCCAAGAGACTTACTTTTTATATAGGGCATTGAAATTCAAATTGAATTGAGTTTAAAATTTGCATTGAAACTTGCATGATCCATACTTATGAGGTTTTGAGCCTTATTGTGTGGTTACATTATTTGACTACTTTTCATTCTTGTGTGTTGCTCTTTTCTATGATTGCAATATTTAGTTTGTTTAATTCTATATATCCATTGTTTAGTGTATATTTATGCAATTATGTGATTGAGGCCATCACTTCATTATAGCTCAATTAACCTAAAAAGCCTACCATTTTATTTACCTTTTCTAAACACTTTGAGCCTTTTAATCCTCTTTTGTTCTTGATTGAGCACACCACTAGCTATAAGCGGAAAAATAATGAATGTCCTTATTTTGAATCTTTGAATAGCTTAAGTTAGTGAGAGTGTGTAATGTTTAAGTGTGGAAAAAATGTGAAAATTTTGCTTGATGAAAATGTGTTTTATATTTATTAAGAAATATTGGAAATTTAGGTACATGCTCATGTAAAATTATGGAAACCATATGCATTGATGTGTTGGTATATATATTATGTTCTTGAAAAAAAAGAAAAAAAAGAAAGAAAGAAAAAGAAAAAGAAAGAGAAGAAATAATAAAAATGGGACAAAATTACCCCAATATGGAATTCAATAAGAATCAATGCATATGTGATGAATGAAATAAAATGCATGAGTGTGTGTAGATGTAAAAGTGAGATTTTGGATAGCTAAGTTTCATATTAGAATTGTATAGGTTGTGTATGTGTTAGGTGATAACTTAGATTAATCAAAGATTTAAATGCAAACTCACTTAGCCATATATATATCTTTACCTTTACCCTTAGTTCCATTGCAACCTTGAAAAGACCTTATGATATTTGCATATGTACATTAAATTTTTGTTGATTGGTTAGATAAAGAACAAACTTTAGAAAGCATGATTAGAGGAGAATTGAGTGAATTGACCCTAAACACTTGAGTGACTAGAGTGTATACACATTCGGTGAGGGATCAATCACCCAATTCCATATTTCCACCTATGATCATTGCTTATCTTGCACGTTTGCTTAAATTCTTCTATATGACTCAATTCAATTGTGAATGTGATTTGGTTATGATTGCCTTAGCCCTTGATTGTGTATGGATGCTTTCTTGGAAATTGATTTATTTGGACTAATTAAATACATATAGATAGTTAGATAGCATAGTTACATACATATAGATACATTGTATATAGATAGTTTGCATTGAAGAATTGTTGATTCCTCTTCTTGTCTTTCTTTGGTATAGCATGAGGACATGCTATTGTTTAAGTGTGGGGATGTGATGAATCCACATTTCATGATATTTATTTGCTTTAATTAGATTGATTTCATTGACTTTTCTTTCATTTATTCATTGAAATAGCATAGTTTCATGATTTCTTCTTAAATTGTGCTTAAAAGTAAAAACATGTTTTTTAGGCTCTAAAATTGCTAAATTTTGTTCACTTTAATTCTATTTGATGCTTTGATGTGTTTGTTGAGTGATTTAAGGTTTTGAAGGCAAATATGGATTGAAGAAGTGAGGAAGGAAAGCATGCAAAGTGGAAGAATTCAAGAAAGCTGCCAATCCTGACCTCTCTGTACTAAATGGATCATAACTTGAGCTATGGAGGTCTAAATGAGGCGGTTTCAGCGCCATTGGAAAGCTAACATTCGGCGCTTCAAAATGATATACAATTTGCCATAGTGGACATGGAGTTTGGGTGTGTGTACACACACACACTTGTGTGTACGCACAAGAAGAAAATCAACAAGTGTGCGTACGCACAAGTCTTGGCACGTGACCTCATTGATTGCAACTCGCTGGCAGCGATTTTTGGGCTTCCAGAGCCTAATCAAACTCATTTCTAAAGTTATTTCAAGCCAAATTGAAGATGGATTAAGGGGGAGCAATTAGGTTTAGGTTTTTACATGTTTTAGCTTAGTTTTTCTAGAGAGAGAAGCTCCCCTTCTCTCTAGAATTTAGGGCTATTGTCTTAGTTTATTTTTAATTTCTCTCTTTAATTCTTGTTTTAGTATAGTTTTATTTATGTTTTCATGCTTTCTTGTCATGATCCTTAGTTTTTTTTATTATATTCTCATTGCCACTTTTAGTTTGTGAACACTTGTTACTTTTAATTTCATTTAATGCAATTTTGATGTTTTGTCTTTCTTTAATGCTTGTTTGAGTTTTTATTATTATTCTCATGCAATTAGTAGTTTAGATTTATTTTTATTACAGTTTATGATATTTTTCCTTTTATGCATGTTAGGTATTTGATAAAATGTCTCTTATAGTTTTTGCCTAGTTTTTTACACTCTTGGTTAGAAATTGAGTAATTAGGTAAACTTGAGTCATGGATGTCCATTCCACATTGTGTTAGGATTGTTAGTTGGTTTGGTTTTCATTGACGCTAGTCTTTTATAGTAATTAGTGGGTTGACTAGGACTTATGAATTGAGATCAATTATGTCCTTTTAACTTATCCTCGACGTTAGGATAGACTAATTGGGATTAATTATACGCAATTACCATGTTTGTGATCCATGACTAGGATAGAAATCCTTAATTCCCCAATCCTTGCCAAAAGTTCCTTTTTGCCACTTTAAATTCTATTTTTGATTTACTTGCTTTGAGTTTTAATTTCTTGCATTTTAATTTCTTGCCAATTGCTATCAAACCCCTTTTCTTCATAGCCAATAATTAAGCACTTAATTGCAATTCCTAGGGAGAACGACTCAAAATTTAAAACTCCCGGTTATTTTGTGTTGATTGTAACATATTTGATTTAAACTTTGATTGAGAGTTAATTATTGGTCTAGACAATGCTTGTGACGAGATTCTATTTTTGTGAAATTCTAGATCAACATTAATTCTCACACCATCAAGCAAAGAGGAAGAGATTGAAGTTGAAGAAGCTTGCAAAGAAGTGGAAGTAGTCAAAGAGGAGTCAAAGGGAGTGAAGCTCACATTGCTAAAGTTGTTGGAGACCTCTCCTCCTTGATGCCAGGGCATCTAGGCCAGTTTCACTAACCTTTTCTTTACTGTTTTAAGGTAGTTTCATGCATTTTCTTAATGAATAAGGCAAGTTTTGGATGAAAATACACTTACACCTTGATTCAAGCAACTATTGTGAATTTCACATGATTTCATGAGGATTTTGCTAGAATTGAATGATAAATTGATGATGCATAATCTCATGATTTTGATTAGAGCTTTGATGCACTTTATTTGCTTGATTTCAGGACAAAGGAAGCAAGGAAGAACCACGTTAGTACTCACGTTAATCTAGTTAACGTGACCACTAACGTGGAATGGTAAATAGCTTGCAACGTTAAGGAGAAAAGTGATCACCAATAACGCCCGCGAAGCCATCATAAGCCCACGTTAATTGCCACGTTAACTAAGTTAACGTGGTAGTTAACGTGGAGACAAAAGAAAGCTCCAACGTTAGTGGTAAACGTGAACACCACTAACGTTCCTAGACTTGGCAATGAGCCACGTTAAGAATCATGTTAACTTAGTTAACGTGAACTCTAACTTGGAAGAGAGGAACAATGCCAACGTTAGTGACACTCACCTTTGTCACTAACGTTGGATCAACTAGCATTGCCCACGTTAGTGGTCACGTTAAGACCACTAACGTGAAAGTTAACGTAGAGCTGAGATTGATGAGCCAACGTTAGTGACACTCACCTTTGTCACTAACGTTGGAAGATGGCATAACTACCACGTTAACTTAGTTAACGTGAGCTCTAACGTGGAAAGTAAGGGCACTTTGAGCGTTAGTGACAAAGGTAAGTGTCACTAACGCTCTCAAAGGTGAGGCATAGCCACGTTAAGAGCCACGTTAGTTACACTAACGTGAACTCTAACGTAGGGACAAAGGGGCATAAGGCAACGTTAATGGGAAAGGTGAGTCCCAATAACGCTTGCGAAGGATTATAAGCCAACGTTATTGGAAAAGGTGAGTCCCAATAATGCTAGCGAAGATTTACAAGGCAACGTTAGTGTTCACGTTAGTGCCACTAACGTTGGAGTTAACGTAGGCTATATGAGGGTTAGAACGTTAGTGAAAATTGTGATTGCCACTAATGTTCTCGAACCCACAATGTCACTTAACGTTAACTTCACTAATGCCCATGCTTAATTCATACTTCTCTACAAGCTGGGCCTACTAAAGATTGGAACTGCTTCAACTCAAGATCCAAAACCCACATCCAAGACTTGAAGAACTCACTAGAAGATCAAGAGGAGTAGTATATATAGGAGTAGTTTTGAACTATAGAGGAGCTTGGCACTTTGGAGAACTACTCTCTGTATACTTACTTTTCTGCAATTTTAGCTTGGATGTATTCTTTTCTGCCATTTTCTATTTCTAGAGCTATGAACAACTAAACCCCTTTCATTGGGTTAGGGAGCTCTATTGTAAATTGATGGATCAATTATAGTTTTCATTCTCTTCTTCTTTCTTCTCTTTTGAATTACTAGAAAGCTTTCGATCTGAATTCAATTGGTTAGTTGTCTTGGAAAAGAAACTCTCCATAATTGGATCTCCTCTAAGCCTTGGAAAAGGGATGAGGAGATCATGCTAGAAATGCTTTCTCATGTTGGACCAAATTGGGGTCTGGACGGATATAGTGATATGTTATCCTCCCAACACTTTGATTTGGAAATACATGTGGTATAATCAGTGACCAAACTTCATCTCTTCCCGTGAGCAATTAAATCAAGGAATTGGACAATTGTTCAAGCTTAGAGAGATTGGATTACCAAGGAATTGGAATCCAATCACCTAAGATTGCCAAGGAGATCAATAGATGCATTGATTGAGGAAGAGATAAAAATGAACTTGATCCAGAGAATACAACATCTCCTGAGCCCAATGAATTCTCCATTTCTGATCTTATCCATTCTCTTTATTTCCTGTCATTTATTTTCATGCTTATTACCCCAAATCCCCATTTATGATTCTGCACTTTAAATTCTGCTATTTACTCTTCCGTCATTTAATTTCTGCAATTCTCAAACTACAATCTGTTTAGCTCAACAAGCATACTCTTCCAACTAAAGTTGCTTGACCAATCAATCCCTGTGGGATTCGACCTCACTCTATTGTGAGTTTTTACTTGACGACAAATTCGGTATACTTGCCAAAGAGAAATTTGTTGAGAGACAAGTTTTCGTGCATCAAGTTTATGGCGCCGTTGCCGAGGATTGATTTTGTATCAACAATGATTAAGTTGGAAGCTCACTAGATTGGGCATTTTTCCCTTGTTATTTACTTTATTCAGTCATTTATTTCCACTTTGTTTGACTTCTTCCTCATCCTCTATACTCTCTCTGTTTCCTTTCTTTCTTTGTTATTATCTACAATTCTGCTCACTAACCCACTAACTGTTTGATAATTTGCATCACTCACACTAACAATCACTCTAACAAGAATAACCTCTTTATTTTAACTCTTGCTGCGTGTTTTGTTATTTGTATGACAGGGAGAAGAAGGAGAACCTCAACTTCCTATGATTCAGAACCTGAGAGAACTCTCTGGAGATTAAGGAGGGAAGCAAGAGGGAAAGGAGTTATTGGTGCTGAGGAAGAGGAAGAGTATTTTGAACCCAACATGGAAGAGAACTTGGAAAACAATCATGAAGAAGAGGCTCACAACCATGCCAGAGAAGGTCCTGCAAATCATGCTGGGAAAGAAAGGAGAGTTCTAGGATCCTACATCAATCTAAATCCAAGAAACTGTGGAAGTAGCATCCAAAAGCCCACCATACATGCCAACAACTTTGAACTAAAACTCTAGCTCATCACCCTTGTTCAGAACAACTGGTCATTTGGAGGAAGTGCTCAAGAAGACCCCAATTAACATCTAACCACCTTTCTGAGAAATTGTGACACTGTGAAGTCTAATAGAGTCTACCCGGATGTCTATAGGCTGCTGTTGTTCCCTTTTTCACTCAGGGACAAGGCATCCAAGTGGCTTGAATCCTTTCCAAAGGAGAGTTTGACAAATTGGGAAGATGTGGTGAACAAATTTTTGGCAAGATTCTATCCTCCTCAAAGAATTAACAGGCTGAGAGCTGAGGTGCAGACTTACAGGCAACAAGATGGTGAGACTCTCAATGAGGCATGTGAGAGGTTCAAGGACTTAACAAGAAGATGCCTACCAGATATGTTCAATGAATGTGTTCAACTTCACATTTTCTATGAAGGTCTTTCCTATGAGTCAAAGAAGGTTGTAGATCATTCATCAGGGGGCTCTCTAAATAAGAAGAAAATTATTGAAGAAGCCGTAGATGTCATTGAAACAGTAGCTGAGAATGACTACTTCTATGCCTCTAAAAGAAGTAACACTCGAGGAGTAATGGAGCTGAACCACATGGATACATTGCTAGCTCAAAACAAGATGATCACCAAGCAGCTAGCAGATCTCACCAAGAAGGTGGAGGAAAACCAAGTTGCAGCAGTCATCACTTCATCACCAACTCAAGAAGGAGTGAATATAGGAGAAGAAGGTGACTGGGAACAAGCCAACTATGTTAGAAACTCATCTCGACAAATCCATGACCCATACTCCAAAACTTACAACTCTGGATGGAGAAATCACCCCAACTTTGGTTGGAGAAATCAACAAGACCAAGGTCAAGACCAGAGATGCCACAACCTCAACCCCAACAACAATGTAACTCACCAACATACCTCACAGAGATCATATCAACACCCACCTAACCACTCTTCTCAACCACCTAATCTCAACCTACCATCACTAACAGAGGATAGACTTTCAAAGATTGAGACTCTACTTGAAGATTTATGTAGAGAAGTCCAAGACAACAAGGTGTTCAAGGAAGAAGTGCGAGCCAATATCAAAAACCAAGGAGAAAACATCAAGAGACTGGAGTCCCAAGTAGGGTATCTATCTCAATAAATTCCCAAACCTACTGATGGATTTCCTAGTGACACGGAGAAGAACCCAAGAGGAGAAACAAAGAAAGTAAGGTGGGAAGAGTGTAAGATGATCACCACAAGTGATGAGAGGAGTATGAATGAAGTAGAACACCTCCAAAACAATCAAAAAGAAAACCAGGAAGAAAGGAGCCATGCACCTCAACCCACACTCATGGAAGAGCTGAAGAAGAAGGAGACACTTAACCCATATGCACCCTTTCCCCAAAGGCTTAAAGTTGGTGTAGCAGGAAGAATGTATTCACGATTCTTCGACATATTTGCATCTCTTGATGTAAATATACCATTTATTAAAGCCCTCCAGCAAATGCCTTTCTACATAAGGTATATAAAGGAGCTGTTAGCCAGAAAGAGTTCATTAAAAGGTGGAGAAACAATAAAGATGAATAGAGATTGCAGTGCTCTCATTCAACCAGGGCCACCCAAGAGGAGGGATCCAGGGAGTTTTCATATTCCCTGTGCCATAGGAGAAACAATGATTGATAAAGGACTCTATGACCTGGGAGCGAGCATCAACTTAATGCCTCTATCTCTCATGAAAAAGCTTCAAATCAATGAGCTAACACCCACATATGTAATCATTAAGTTGGCTGACAAAACTCAAAAACAGGCAATAGGAGTAGTTGAGAATGTGCTAGTGAAGATTGGGAACTACTTCCTCCCCACAGAATTTGTTGTCCTCGAAATGGATGAGAACCCCATTTACCCCATCATTCTGGGAAGGCCATTCTTAGCCACAGGCAGAGCACTCATAGATGTGGAACGAGGAGAGCTAGTGTTGAGAATACATGATGATCAGCTCACTTTCAATATTTTCAACCTCTCACAAGAAGCAGACCATGATAACAAAGAGCTGATGGAGGAGCCAAACAAGGAAGCACAAGCACCACACATAAGGACTCCTATGGTTAACAACCAATGTGATCAAAAGGAGCAACAGCCAAGTGCAATCCAAAAGGAACCAGTCCCACCAGAATCACATGAATTAGACAACAGAACCATTCTCAAAAAGGAAACCACAAGGAAAAAGTTGGCATCAACAGACAAAAAGAAAAAGGTCCCAAGGGGATGGAAAAAGAAGAAAATCCCTACAGAAGATTTTTCGCCCGGAGATGAAGTGGTCTCTACATACTTTCCATTTATACCCTCACCTCCCCATTATTTCATCCCAGATGCCTCCAGTGTACACCATCAACAAAATCTTGTCTCTAGAGCATAAGAAGCTTATTAACAAGGCCAATGGACATAGGTTCACTGCAAGGGGGGAGGATTTCAAGCACTATCAGCCACCTTGACAAGGACCAAAACGTCAAGCTAATGACAATAAAGAAGCGCTTCATGGGAGGCAACCCATGTTCTATGCCCTCTTCCTTTAATTTCTAATAGTAGTAATAAGGCAAATTTTATGGATTTTTAAATCAATTTTGACGACTAATATAAGACCCCTTTACATGCAACGTATAGTACATGATAAGTTTGGTGTTCAAAGCACACCAAGTGAGCTTGAACACACTTTATGAGGCAAAATTATTCCCTAAGCTTGTTGCACCATATGATCACAAACAAGTTTGGTGTACCAACGTTGCATGCATGGGAAATTTAGTGGTTGATTGATTTGCATTCATGGAAAGCATTTAGTCATATAAAAATAAAAGAAAAAGATTTTTTTTTTACTAGTTCACACCTTAAGTTTTTCCACCGAAAATTTCAAATTTACCATTTGCATTCTCTTTTTTTTTGAATCTAGGGAATCAAAAGGGGCATTGATGGTACTTGATAGGACAATTAAGGAAGGGAGATTCGGCCACTATACCAAGGAAATCTCACACTTGTCTTCAAGGGGAATATCTTTGGAAGTGTTGCCATGCAACATTGGGAGTTAGATAGCTTTGGAGACCGAACTAAGACCCTCATAAAAGAGGTGATCCTTGTGCTCATTCAATACCAAACCCCAACCGTCCACTATCAAACAACACCATCAATCCACACCCTTCAATCACTTGCCATCTTCCTATAAAAATCCCTTCACACAACCTCTCCGTACACACTTCTTACTCTCATTCATCTTCCTTCCTTTTTTCGGATACACACACTTCATCCTCCTTTAAAAAGCACACTCTCCTAGCCACGACTAGTGAATCGCAACCACTCATCAACCATCTTGCATGGCATCATCAAGTTCCAAGAGGCGAAAAGGAAAGGAACCCATGGAGCAACCTCCTTTCGATGCCGGGAGATTCAAAACTGCCTTCCATGAGCTTCAATATGAACAGGTCAAAAACAAGAAAATATTGCCAGAATTAACATTCCAATTCAATGAGGATGAGTGCTCTAAGATCAGAGAAAAGATTGCACAAAGGGGTTGGCAAAAGCTTACGAATCCAGAGACAAAGATAAATGCAAACCTCATCAAAGAGTTCTATAAAAATGCGGTCAGAGAAGACAGCACTAGGGCCCCCACCTTCAAAAGTTATGTAAGAGGAACAGAGGTGGACTTCAGCCCCACCGCTATAACAAGGACTCTTCAACTGAAATCACCACATTTTGATGAGCTTAGCTATCAAGTAAGAATAAGTAGTGCCCCTAATGAAGATGAACTTGAATAAATCGTGAGTGATATGTGTGTTATTAGGTCTGATTGGGAGAGATACTCGGACAAGAGGCCGAATTTCATTAGGAGAAGAGACCTTATTCTAGAAGCCAAAGGATGGTTTGAGCTAGTGAGGAGGTCTATCCTTCTAGCCGTAAACAATTCTGAGGTCAATATAGCTCGAGCCACCATGGTACATTGCCTAGTGAAGGGTGGAAGCATCAATGTGCATGAGATTATAGCTGAAGGAATCTAGGATTCAGCCTAGAAGAATGATCCAGGTGCTAGACTTTGGTATCTCAGCACCATCCTGAGGCTATACATGAAAGCCAAAGTGGTATTTGAAGACAACAATCCACAATGGATAAATCCTGGGAGATTAGTCACATTCCAACGCATACACTATGTGAAACCTACTCAACAACAAATAAGACCTCGGATAGGGAAAAGAACTGCATAAGAAGAACCTCACCAAAAAGAACCCCAACAAACAGGGCACCGGCAAGAAGGACAATTTGATCCAACCAATATAAATCTGTATCACATCAAGGAAGCCATTGAGTATATGGCGAGTAGCTATATGGAGGGACAAGAACAACAACTACATGTCCAAGCTCAAAGGATGGATCATCAAGAAAAACTACTCTCGAGTTGGATGGATCAACAAAGAGAGTGACATCAATCCAGTGTCCGAAAGGCAAGAAAGCCAAGACAAATGCCTTCAAGAACTCAACCAATGCCAGATAGCTCAGATGAAAGCATTCAATGAATTCAGTGTGCTCAATGAAGGAAGGCAACTGCATCGAGAAGAATTCAGCATAAACACTCAGGCCAAGTTAAACTATATGACTGGGCATATGCATAACTTGCACCCTGCCATCCCAAGTTATGAGGCAGTCCGCAAGGACTTAACAGAGCAAGAAGAGGAGAAGGTGAAACAACAAAAGGAAGCATTAAAGAAGAAGATGGAAGATGCTGGTTTCTGGAAAAAGTTGATAGGAAAGCGCAAGGGGAATGGGGACTCAAGCAATCAGGGAGGATCCCAAGACAAAGGAACATGATCATTTCAGGTGGTGGAGTCCTTTTTCCATCTAATTCACAGCTTTAAATAAGGAAAATCATGTATGAAATAGAACATGCTTCCATGGTAGCTTAGGATTTTTAATTCTGCATTTAAGTTTTTCATTGCTTAGGTTTATGTTTATTGAGCCTAATGTCTCTAATATTCACTTCCACCCTTCTTACTTGTATGCTTGTCCTTTAAGTTAATCAAGAAAAGAAAATGTTATGAAAAAAACAAGAGTGGAGTTATATTATGAAGTAAGTTCTGAATGTTTGTGGTAGGATGATTAGTAAGCTAAGTTGGTTCACCTAAACAAGGAAAGAAGGCAACTATCTACCCTGAATCCTAAGCTTGAAACACATCTTATGAGACTAACCAAATAATAAGATCCCAATGAGAAAAGAGAAAGAGCAATAAAAGTGAAAAGGAAAGAAACACAATAAGAAACAATGCTAGGCACCAATGGTTTAAAGATTGAGGCATGTGTCTGTGGTGTTCATGTGCAAAGGATATGCTTGGATGAATAAGCTCTTAGGGGTGCCTCATCACTTGGTAACTTGGATTAACTGATTCGGGATTACCAGCTGAAAGTCCACTATCAAGAGTGACCATTGCTACAGAACACTTAGTAATCCAAAGAGGTGCTGGATACCAAGGTCTCAAGAAAGAAAAATAACAAACCATGTGCCTGTGGTGTGTATGTATGAGGGAAA
>NC_029780.3:74020684-74029994 GCF_000817695.3 Arachis duranensis | reverse complement strand
TAGAGCTTTGATGCACTTTATTTGCTTGATTTCAGGATAAAGGAAGCAAGGAAGAACCACGTTAGTACTCACGTTAATCTAGTTAACGTGACCACTAACGTGGAATGGTAAATAGCTTGCAACGTTAAGGAGAAAAGTGATCACCAATAACGTCTGCGAAGCCATCATAAGCCCACGTTAATTGCCATGTTAACTAAGTTAACGTGGTAGTTAACGCGGAGACAAAAGAAAGCTCCAACGTTAGTGGTAAACGTGAACACCACTAATGTTCCAAGACTTGGCAATGAGCCACGTTAAGAGTCACGTTAACTTAGTTAACGTGAACTCTAACGTGGAAGAGAGGAACAATGCCAACGTTAGTGACACTCACCTTTGTCACTAACGTTGGATCAACTAGCATTGTCCACGTTAATGGTCACGTTAAGACCACGAACGTGAAAGTTAGCGTATAGCTGAGATTGATGAGCCAACGTTAGTGACACTCACCTTTGTCACTAATGTTGGAAGATGGCATAACTACCACGTTAGTGGCCACGTTAACTTAGTTAACGTGAGCTCTAACGTGGAAAGTAGGGGCACTTTGAGCGTTAGTGACAAAGGTAAGTGTCACTAACGCTCTCGAAGGTGAGGCATAGCCACGTTAAGAGCCATGTTAGTTACACTAACGTGAACTCTAACGTAGGGACAATGGGGCATAAGGTAACGTTAATGGGAAAGGTGAGTCCTAATAACGCTTGCGAAGGATTATAAGCCAACGTTATTGGAAAAGGTGAGTCCCAATAATGCTAGTGAAGATTTACAAGGCAACGTTAGTGGTCACGTTAGTGCCACTAACGTTGGAGTTAACGTAGGCTATATTGGGGTTAGAACATTAGTGAAAATTGTGATTGCCACTAACGTTCTCGAACCCACAATGTCACTTAACGTTAACTTCACTAATGCCCATGCCTAATTCATACTTATCTACAAGCTGGGACCACTAAAGATTGGAACTACTTCAACTCAAGATCCAAAGCCCACATCCAAGACTTGAAGAACTCACTAGAAGATCAAGAGGAGTAGTATATATAGGAGTAGTTTTGAACTATAGAGGAGGTTGGCACTTTAGAGAACTACTCTCTGTATATTTACTTTTCTGCACTTTTAACTTGGATGTATTCTTTTCTGCCATTTTCCATTTCTAGAGCTATGAACAAATAAACCCCTTTCATTGTGTTAGGGAGATCTGTTGTAATTTGATGGATCAGTTATAGTTTTCATTCTCTTCTTCTTTCTTCTCTTTTGATTTACTAGAAAGCTTTTGATCTGAATTCAATTGGTTAGTTGTCTTGGAAAAGAAACTCTCCATAATTGGATCTCCTCTGAGCCTTGGAAAAGGGATGAGGAGATCATGCTAGAAATGCTTTCTCATGTTGGACCAAATTGGGGTCTGGGTGGATATAGTGACATGTAATCCTCCTAACACTTTGATTTGGAAATACATGTGGTATAATCAGTGACCAAACTTCATCTCTTCCCATGAGCAATTAAAACAAGGAATTAGGCAATTGTTCAAGCTTAGAGAGATTGGATTACCAAGGAATTGGACTTCAATCACCTAAGATTGCCAAGGAGATCAATAGATGCATTGATTGAGGAAGAGATGAAAATGAACTTGATCCGGAGAATAAAACATCTCCTGAGCCCAATGAATTCCCCATTTCTGATCTTACGCATTCTCTTTATTTCCTATCATTTATTTTCATGCTCATTACCACAAATCCCCATTTAAGATTCTGCACTTTAAATTCTGCTATTTACTTTTCCGTCATTTAATTTTCTGCAATTCTCAAACTACAATCTGTTTAGCTCAACTAGAATACTCTTCCAACTATAGTTGCTTGACCAATCAATCCCTGTGGGATTCGACCTAACTCTATTGTGAGTTTTTACTTGACGACAAATTCGGTATACTTGCCGAAGGGAAATTTGTTGAGAGACAAGTTTTCATGCATCACTCTTAAGTCACCATCATCCTTTACACTATTCAAGTGTGTAAAATTTAGGAATATGGTTTGCTTGGGGTGGATGGTCAACTTAGGAATCTTTGTGGCTTGAAGAGTAGAAGGGAGATGGTTAATGGTTGGCATTGTAAATCAAAGTTCATGGTGGTTGCATATTTAAAGTCTAATTGCAAAGGTTGGTGTAGAGCTTAATTTCTTGGGTCCAGGAAGTTGTTTGGTTGTTTGAGTGAGAATTCGGATCACTTGCCACCTGAGTGAAATAATGATGATCAATTAGAAGACGGGTGTTAAAACAAGATTTGGGATCCCGACATACATGAAGACAAACTTTGGGAGCTCATAGCTTGTGTGGAACTTCATCAAACTTGGAACTACTAATTTTGAATGTTGGAGCATACTTAAAGTCCAAGCATTGGTGGAAGTTCAAGGATGAATACAACCACAAGCCACCATGACAATGAACTTCCCAAATGTCCAACTTAAGGACTTTAACTAAAAGTGGTAGGTGGAAGACACTCCACCATGGTAAACTCTTTTCATTTTTCTCTTTTGTAAATATTGGTAAAATTAGTTTAATTTCATGTTTAGTTTAGTTTGATAAGTTTATTTGATAGTCTAGGGTGTTAAATAAGGTTTGGTGGTTCTTAGATGACTGTTTCGATGTTTGGAATGCTTGGGTTGGTGCAAGAATTTCAAAATTTTTTGAAAAACAGAGCACCCAGCCATGCGTACGCGTGACCCCAAGATTCAAACCACCCACGCATACGTGTGACCCACGCGTACGCGTCACTCCCGAAAAACTACCATGCGGGAATGGTGCGTAAGTGTTGCTACTGCATGGGTGCCAAACAGAGAGTTGTGCGTGAAGGGTGAGGACACTGTGCGTTTAGGACGATTTCGTCTAATGCGTACGCGTCGCACCCTCTTTTTCCGTTCCACGCCTATACGTCCTTGACGTGTACGCGTCGAGTCCATTTCTGCCACCTACACCTACGCGTGGGCGCCCCTGCCCACCTACAATTCTTTTCTCTTCTCCTCTCTTATTCCCCTCTCCGACCATCATCTACCACCACCATTTACCATTCACCATTATTTTCTTTAGTTATAGTTAGTTAACTCCAATTTTGTTTTAAGTGATTTGTGTGGGATTAGTGACTTGATTTGCTGTTTCTTGATGCTGAAATTATTCATTGTTGGATTTCTTTTATTCAGGTTGTAATTTATTGCTTGGTATTGAATTCTTCATGCTAAGTTTTGTGCGTGCCAAGTACTCACAACATTGCCGAACTGCATGTTGTAACTAGCCACCATGTAATTTGAATTCACTATCTGTTGTTAGGAAATTATGTATCATCAATGCATTTTTTTGTTAGGTGATGCTTGGTTATGATTGACCCTTATTTACATCACCTATTTCATGCATTGAGATTTTGGAGTTGTGAAATTAGATCGTAAGCATACCTAATTGCATATTTTTGAGGTTTTCAAGCTTTGTGGATCATGCTTGCTATGTGATTGATTTTCACTTCTATCTCTCTTTTTCTAAGTTGAATAGCACCCATGTCTTCTACCTTCTATGTCAATTAGGTATTGCAAACAAAATTCAAAGTGTGTTATTGATTGATGTGTAAGTTTCATATTTCGTTTTGTTCATTAAGTTTCCTTGCACATCAATCAATGTTCATCCACTTATCCAATTCACAATTGCTTAATGCTTGCTTGAGTACCTTTATGCTCCTTTATTGCTTGTTGTTTGCATTAACCAACAAGTTTAATTTAAAGAATATCAAGCACACTAAAATGAATGAAGTGCTTGCCCCTTTTGTGTAGTTGTGACACACTTGTTTTCAACAACGTGACACACTTATTCACTCACTTCATTTTAGTGATTCATACCTCATTCCAAAAATCTATGCTTCCTTTCTTTTGCATTTACTTGTCTTCTTATCTTGTTTTCTATTTTCAGGATAAGTCACCATAAGCGAAAAGGGAAGATAAAAAGACGCAACAACCGGTTGATCCACCAGCTGAAGGTGGAAATCCGAAAAGTCACCATGCCCCATTGCTCATCTTTGAATGCACCGAGGATGGTGCAAACTTTTAAGTGTGGGGAGGTCGTCCGACCGATCGGCGATTTTTGGGTGACAAATTTCTAACTCCAACACTTTCACACTTTATTTTTTCTTCAATTACTAGGTCGTTTAGAAATTTTAGTTGCATTTTCTTGGTTTGCATATATATAATAAACTTTATCAAAATAATAAAATTTTCCAAAAAAATTATCTATAGGGCACCCCAATTGATTTGAGTAAAATTTTTTCATAAAACTTGCTTGAACTATACATTGTGGAACATGGGTTTTGAGCTAAGAACACATAAGCATATGAGTTTTGAGCCTAATTGTGTGGTTACAATATATAACTACTATTTTCTTTCTTGTGTGTATTATTCTCTTTCTATGATTGTAATCTTTGATTTTTTTGATTCTTTATGTCCATTATTTTATATATGAATGCATTTATATGATTGAGGCCTTCATTTCAAATAGCTCACTTACCCAAATGGCCTTACCCTTTTATCTACCATTGTTAACCGACTTTGAGCCTATGTTAAATTTCTTTTGTTCTTAATTTTAGCACATCACTACCCGGAAGCGGGAAACAATAAATGTCCTTAATTTGGATCTTTGATTAGTTTAGGCTAGTGAGTGTATGTATCATCTAAGTGTGGAGAAGTTTGGAGACATTGCTTGAGATAAAAGTAATTTTTGTAATTTGTTAAAGATCTTAGAAATTGGGTACATACTCATACATTAAATGTTTAAACCATATGTATTGGTACCTTTGTATATAATTCATCAAAAGAAAAAGAGAAAAACAAAAGAAAAATAAAAAGAAAAAAAGGAGAAAAAGAAAAGAAAAAGAAAGTAATAAAAATGGGACAAAATGCCCTAAAATAAAGTAATAACAATGATGCAAGAATGCATGAGTGTGTGAAAAAGTGAAGAATGGGTAGTTAGGTTTGCATTTGTATTTTATAGGTTGTTATATGTATTAGGTGAGAGCTTAAGTTAATCAAAGATTCAAATTTCAAGCTCACTTGGTCATATATATATCCTTACCTTACCCTAACCCCATTACAACCTATGAATAAGTCTTTATGATATTTGTACGCATGCATTAAATAATTGTTGATTATTAGATGAAAAAAAATCTTAGAATGCATGGTTAGAAGATAATTGAGTGAATTAACCTTATACACTTGAGCGACTAGAGCAGATACACATCGGGTGAGGGTTCGATTGCTAAATTACATGTTTTCACCTATGATCAATTCTTATCTTACAAGTTCGTAATTCTTTTCAATAACTCAATTCAAATGTGGATTTGATTTGATTGTGATTACTTTAGCCCTTATGTTCATATATGTATTCTTGAAAATTGATTTATTTTGATAAAGTAGTTGCATGCATTTAGATAGATTGCATGTAGATAGGGTGCATTTAGATAGTTGCATTGAATAAGTGATACCCCTTCTTGTATCTCTTGAGTTTAGCATGAGAACATGATATTGTTTAAGTGTGAGAAGATTGATAAACCATAATTTTATGGTTTATCTTGTGTCTTATTTTGTGGATTTTATCAACTTTTCTCACATTTATTCACTAAAATAGCATGGTTTTATAATTCTGCCTAATTTGTACTTAATGATTGAAAACATATTTTTTAGGCCTTAAAATAGCTAAATTTAATTCACTTTAATTCCATTCAATGCCTTGATATGTTTGTTGAGTGATTTCAGGCTTATAAGGCAAGGATTGGATGGAAGAAGTGAAGAGAAAAGCATGCAAAGTGGAGAATTCATGAAGAAATGAGGATTTGCTGAATTCATGGCCACACGCGCGCATCATCCACGTGTACGCATGATAAGGACATCTTCCAGGTGACACGTACGCGTCACCCACGCGTACGCGTGACAAGCAGCACGTGACCAACCTAAAGGCAATACATTGGAGGCAATTTCTGAGCCATCCAGACCTAAATCCAACTAATCTCTGAAGCTATTAGAGGCTGAATTCAAGATGGATCAAGGAAAGAGCAATTAGGATAGATTAGAAACATGCCTTATGTCATACTCTAGAGAGAGAAGCTCTCTCTTCTCTCTAGAATTAGGTTAGATTTAGGTTAAATTCTCTTAGATCTAGGTTTTAATTGTTGTTTTGATTTAATTTCCTTTACTATTTCTTGTTCTAGCATCTTGTCTCTTTTATCTTTATTTGTTGTTTCTTATTTCCTTTATTCACTCTTGTTTCCTTTAATTTCCTTTAATGCAATTTCATGTTTTATGTTCCGTTATTGTTTAATTAAATTCTTATTATTATTTTTTTGCATTGAGTAGTTGTAGATTTATGTTTTTTGAAATTTTACCTTGCTTTCCTTTTATGCCTTCTAAGTGTTTGATAAAATGCTTGGTTGGATTTTAGTGTAGATTTTTGTGTTCTTCGCTTGGGTTGGTAACTTGGGTGACCTTGAGTTACTAATATCCAAGTGATTGATAATTTGTTTCCATTAACTGTAGTCTTTCACTAAATTAATTAGTGAGGTGGCTAGGACTTATGGACTAGGATCCATTAAGTTCACTTGACTTTCCTCTAAATTTGGGGATGATAAAGTGGGAGTGATCCTTGTAATTATCAAGTTGTGGTTAGTAATAAGAATAGTGATCCTTAATCATCAACCTTTGCCAAGACCTTTTTACCATTTGAGTTTCCTTTACTTTCTTGTTATTTATTGTCTATCAAACCCAAAACCTAAAAAATATACAACCTCATAACCAATAATAAACACACTTCCTTGTAATTCCTTGAAAGACGACCTGAGGTATAAATACTTTGGTTATTTTTATTGGGTTTGGCTTAAGTGACAAATAAATTAAACTTGATTGAGGATAATTTGTTGGTTTGGAACTATACTTGCAACGGAATTATTTCGTAAAAATTTCTAACCGACATTTATCCTTTGTCAATGACAACATAGTTTTTAATTCTGTAAAGGACCTCTTACAAGCATCTGTCTATCTGAATTGTTTACTCCTTGATATGGCTTGATAAAAGTAATGTGATCTGTTTGCTATTGTCGGCAAGAACCGCGACAGGGCTGCTATTCTTTCTGTTAGCTTCTGTACCTCTTTCACGATTATTGGGGTGATCATGTTAAGGATGGAGGCACACTTCTCGAGGTTTGCTTCAATTCCTCTGGATGTTAACGTGAATTTGAGAAACTTTCCCCTTTTGTATTCGAAAAGTGCACTTTTCGAGGTTTAACCTCATATTGTATGCTCAGACTTGATGAAAGACCTCGGCCAAATAATCACAATGTGACCCTTCTTGGAGGTCTTAACCACCTTATCGTTGACATAGACTTCCATGTTTCTTTTGATTTGGTGACTAAAAACTTCATCCATCAGACAATGGTATGTTGCACCTGCGTTTTTAAGACCAAACGGCATTATTGTGAAACAAAAGTTGCCAAATTCTGTTATAAATGCAGTCTTATGTTGGTCTTCAGGATGCATTAGAATCTAGTTGTACCCAGAATTTGCATCCATGAAGCTCAAACAATTAAAACCAGAGGCATTATCTACTAATTTGTCAATGCAAGGTAGTGGGTATGAATCTTTAGGACATGCTTTATTAAGTTTTGTAAAGTCGACGCACATGGCCCATTTTCCTGTGTTCTTCTTTACCATTATGACATTTGATAACCAATTTGTAAATCTTACTTCTTTGATGAACCCTGCTATCAAAGTTTTTTAGTTTCCTCTAAGGATGCCTCCCTCTTTTCCGTTCCAAGATTACGCTTCTTTTGTGCTATGAGTTTGACTGATGGGTCCACAGCCAACTTCTGGCATATGAGTGAGGGTGGTACGTGTATGCAAACCCCCATACTTTTCTGTACAGCAGTACCAGCAAGTATACTGGTTCGTCCAAGTAATACCTGAGCGAGTCAGGGTCGATCCTACTAGGATTGTGGCTTGAAGCAAGCTATGGTTGTTTTACAGGTCTTAGTCAGGCGAAGTCAGAAGGTTGTTGGATTATATTATATAAACCTTGAATGATTATATGTCATATATGGAATTTGTAGTAGAGTTGAAAGCAATAATGGGAATATAGTTGAGAGTCGGAGTTGCTTAGCCTTTTTGAATTAATTCTGGTATCACTATCTTCTTTGCTTGTGAATGATATCCTTCTATGGCGGGCTGTATGTGATCAAAGCCATTGCCTTTGGTCATTAATCTCCTTTGCTACAGAATGAATGCCACGGCCCCTAGTCATTCAATCCAACGGAGGGTGAAGCTCTAGCAAGTCATTCTCTTGGCGATCCTACTCAAAACGCCACAGACAAGGTCGAAGCTTTCGGATCAGAGAACGCTGCTTCTTTGGAATCTAGCCTATACCTCGGAGACCCTAATCTCCCCGAAAATCAGCTAAACTAGTGTCTCAAGAAGTCCCCAATGAACTCGTGGATTAACCATCTGAGAGATGTATAATATAGCTGTTGGCTTGTGCTTTCCTTCCAAGTATTCACACAACCCAAGTAGACGCGGGTGTTTGTCAGGCACGTTCGTTAGAGCTAATTTTTCAGATCATCCTATAAACCACGATGAATATCGGATATACATCTTAGAAGTAAATCAGACATTGACCGAAGAAGAAATAGTGATACTTTTATTAATTCATAGGGCTCAGTAGGGCTCCTTGATGAGCGGATAATTTATACACTTTTTGGCATTGTTTTTAGGTAGGTTTTAGTAAGTTCAAGCTACTTTTAGGGATGTTTTCATTAGTTTTTATGTTAAATTCACATTTCTGGACTTTACTATGAGTTTGTGTATTTTTCTGTGATTTCAGGTAATTTCTGGCTGAAATTGAGGGACTTGGCTGACAAAGGACTGCTGATGCTGTTGGAATTTGACCTCCCTGCACTCAAAATGAATTTTCTGGAGCTAAACAACTCCAAATGGCGCGCTCTCAACAACGTTGGAAAGTAGACATCTAGAGCTTTCCAGCAATATATAATTGTTTATACTTTATTCGGAAATTGACGACGTAACTTGGCGTTGAACGCCAAGTACATGCTGCTGTCTGGAGTTAAACGCCAGAAACACGTCATGATCCGGAGTTGAACGCCCAAATCACGTTATAACTCGGAGTTCAACTCCAAGAAAAGCCTCAGCTCGTGGATAGATCAAGCTTAGCCCAAACATACACCAAGTGGGCCCCGAAAGTGGATTTATGCATCAATTAC
>NC_029780.3:74020188-74020507 GCF_000817695.3 Arachis duranensis | reverse complement strand
ATTCACTTATGTATTTTCAACGGTGGAGTTTCTGCACAGCATAGATTAAGGGTGTGGAGCTCTGCTGTACCTCAAGTTTCAATACAATTACTATTACTTTCTATTCAATTCTCTTTTATTCTTATTCCAAGATATACGTTGCACTTCAACTTGATGAATGTGATGATCCGTGACAGTCATCATCATTCTCACCTATGAACGCGCGTGATTGACAACCACTTCCATTCTACTTTAGGCCGGGCGCATATCTCTTAGATTCCCCAACAGAATCTTCATGGTATAAGTTAGATAGATGGCGGCATTCATGAGGATCCGAAAA
>NC_029780.3:74018816-74019919 GCF_000817695.3 Arachis duranensis | reverse complement strand
TGGACAACTGACGGTTCATCTTGTTGCTCAGATTAGGTAATTCTCTTTTCAAAAATCTTAAAATTTTTCTTTTATTTTTTTTTCGTTTTTCCAAACTTTATTTTCGAAAAAATTAATAAAAATCCAAAAAAATTAATAAAATCATAAAAATCAAAAATATTTTGTGTTCCTGTTTGAGTCTTGAGTCAATTTTTAAGTTTGGTGTCAATTGCATGCTTTAAAAATTTTTTTCTTGCATTTTTCGAAAATCTCATGCATTCATAGTGTTCTTCATGATCTTCAAGTTGTTCTTGACAAGTCTTCTTGTTTGATCTTGATGATTTCTTGTTTTGTGTCTTTTCTTGTTTTTCATGTGCTGATCTTGATGTTTTCTTGTTTTGTGTTGTTTGTTGTTTTTCATATGCATTTTTTTGTTTGTTAGAGTCCATGCATTAAAGATTTCTAAGTTTGGTGTCTTGCATGTTTTCTTTGCATCAAAAATTTTTCAAAAATATGTTCTTGATGTTCATCATGATCTTCAAAGTGTTCTTGCATGCATTATGTGTTTGATCCAAAATTTTCATGTTTTGGGTCATTTTTGTGTTTTTCCCTCTCATCATAAAAAAAATTCAAAAATCAAAAAAATATCTTTTCCTTATTTCTCTCCAAATTTTCGAAAATTTGAGTTGACTTAGTCAAAAATTTTCAAAATTAGTTGTTTCTTACAAGTCAAGTCAAATTTTCAATTTTAAAAATCTTATCTTCTCAAAATCTTTTTCAAAAATTATATCTTTTTCATTTTTTTTCCATTTTTCGAAAATTTCAAAAATCTTTTTCAAAATATTTTTTAAAATCTTTTTCTTATCTTTATATCATATTTTCGAAAATTAGCTAAGAATTAATGTGATTGATTCAAAAATTTGAAGTTTGTTACTTTCTTGTTAAGAAAGGTTCAATCTTTAAGTTCTAGAATCTTATCTTGAAGTTTCTTGTTAGTGAAGTAAGTAATGTCAATTTTTTTAATTAAATCTTTTTATCTTTTATCTTATCTTTTTCAAAAATTTTATCTTTCTCAAAATTTGATTTCAAAATATCTTATCTAACCTCCTATCTTCTTATCTTTT
>NC_029780.3:74007214-74018630 GCF_000817695.3 Arachis duranensis | reverse complement strand
TTTTTAAATTTTAATTTTAATCTTATCTTATTCCTAATTTTCGAAAATTACTAAACCCCTTTTTAAAATTATTTTCGAAATTCTCCATCTCTTTTCTTATTCTATTTAATTATTTATTTACTAACACCTCTCTTCACCTCTCTTCATCTAAAGATCCGAACCCAATCTATCCCTTGAGTTTGGATTCTTCTTCACCCTTCTCCCCTTTTTTCTTCTACTAACATAAAGGAATCTCTATACTGTGACATAGAGGATTCTTCTTCTTTTCTTATTTTTTTCTCTTTCATATGAGCAGGAACAAGGAAAAAGGCACTCTTATTGAAATTGATCCAGAACCTGAAAGGACTCTGAATAGAAAATTAAGAGAAGCTAAATTACAACAATCTAAAGGTAACCTTTCAGAAATATTAGAACAAGAGAAGGAGATGGCAGTCGAAAATAATAATAATGCAAGGAGAATGCTTGGTGACTTCACAAAGCCAACGTCCAAGTTTGATGGAAGAAGCATCTCCATTCCTGCCATTGATGCAAGGAGAATGCTTGTTGAAAAAGATTTATTGGCTTTTTATACATCTTTTACTTTTTCTGTATTCTCCCTTTTTTCTGCTGCTTTTTCTTGCTTCAAGAATCAATTTTTAGATTTTTCAAATTATCAATAATATTTTTCCTTCTTCTTCATTCTTTAGCAGAGGTAGTTTGAAGATCTCTCTCACACTGTCCAGGTGAAAATACATGATCTTCCTCATGCCATGGTGCGAAAAGTGTATATGGCTGTTCCATCTTTCTTTTGCTTATCTGTCATCCACAGATTTGTATAAAGTTCCCAGATCATGCTGTATCCAACATTTAATTCTGGATCACTTAAAATCTCCCAGCCTCTCCTTCGAATCTGTTCCTGGATCTCTGGTATTCTTCTTCTCCAAGGTTGAATCCCACTTCAATTATTACTAGCCTTTTGCTCATTATCTTATGATAATGTTCCTCACGTTGCTAGGTGAAGAATCGAACAGGTTTGAAAACAACTATTGATTTGTCTTCTTTCTTGTTCTTTGGGGCGGTCTTGCAACTTCTTGGAGCCATGGGATTGAATTCTTGATGAGAGAACAGGGCTCCTTGACGTTAGAATTTTTGCTAGTAAAGAATTTTGTAAAAATATTGTCGCGTTGTGAGTATAGATTCTAAACCAACAGAAAATCCCTTCGTACAAACGTTTTGGTTGTCACAAGTAACAAAACCCAATAAATTTATAAACCGAAGTATTCAAACCTCAGGTCGTCTTCTCAAGGAATTGCAGGGAAGTATGATTTATTATTGGTTATGGAAAAACAGTGTTTGGGTTTGAAAAAGGTTTTAAGCAAGAGAAATAGATTGCAAGAATTAATAAATTAATAACTAATAAAACTCTTGGCAAGGTATGAAAACTGGAAGTCCTATCCCAGTTATCCTTATCAATTGTGATGAGAATTGGATTTTTCTCCCACTAAGTTAACCTCTAACTATGAAGGTAAGTCAAGTGAATGGAATAAGTTTGGTTCCTCAGGTCCTAGTCTTTCCTTGGAAAAGCCTAGAGTTATTGGAACTCGAGTTAATTCTTGAAGAATTCTAATTTTTAGTCGACAATGAGTTTGACAACTCAAGAGTTACCAATTAATCAATTAATGCAAAGAATATAAAAAGCTAAATTGAAATCATAAATATCCGAAATACCTCAAATTATATTGAATGAAGATGACAATTCTAACATGGACAATATTCATAAGCCAATTGGGCAACATAAATCAAACACAAATAAAAGCTTCAGAGTAAACAAAAATAGAAGAGAAACATAAATTATTGAACCTGGTATGAAGAAACAATCCTAATCCTAATAGAAATTCTAATCCTAAATCCTAAGTGTGTAATGATTGTGAGTAATGATTGAATGATCTGATTCTGCTCCACACCCAGCCTCTAATATGTATTTTCTGGGCCGAGAACTGGGTCAAAAACAGTCTAGAAGTCACTCCCAGTGCTTTCTGGTCCGTACAGGTCGCGGCAAAGTGACGCAGAGGCGTCGTCCACACGTTTGCGTGGATTGAAGTTCGCAGATGCGATGCGGGCGCGTCATCTACACGTTCGCGTCGCCTAACTTCGGGGCAGCTATGGAAAATTATATATCGTTGTGAAGCCTCGGATGTTAGCTTTCCAACGCAACTAGAACCGCATCATTTGGACCTCTGTAGCTCAAGTTATGGTCGTTTTAGTGCGAGAGGGTCAGGTTGACAGCTTTGCAATTTCTTCAACTTCTTGTATTCCTTCCACTTTTGCATGCTTCCTTTCCATCCGCTGAGCCATTCATGCCCTGTAATCCCTGAAATCACTTAACACACATATCACGGCATCTAATGGTAATAAGAGAGGATTAATATTAGCAAATATAAGGCCAAAGAAGTATGTTTTCAATCATAGCACAAAATCAGGAAGGAGAATGTAAACCCATGCATTTAGTATGAATAAGTGTATGAAAGATTGATAAAATCCACTCAATTAAGCCCAAGACAAACCATAAAATAGTGGTTTATCAACCTCTCCACACTTAAATATTAGCATGTCCTCATGCTAAGCTCAAGAGAAGATATAAAGGAGTGAAGAGGAATGATAGAATGTATGAAATGAAAGCTATCTATATGAATGTAACTACATGCAAAGATGTTTCTACCTACTTGGTTAAAAGTAAATAAGTTCTCTAAGACAAAAATAATTCAAATTCCACTAATTCAAATCATACAGTGAAAACAAGTAAACTTGTAAGAAGATAGCTCATGAAAGTAGGGAACATAAAATCTAGCATTGAACCCTCACTGGTAGTGTATGTCTCACTCTAGTCTCTTTAGTGTATAGGGTAATCACTCTATTCTTCTCTAATCATGCTTTCTAAACTTTGTTCTTCATCTAACCAATCAACAAATATTTAATGTACCAATGCAAACATCATGAGGTCTTTTCAAGGTTGTACTGGGGCTAAGGTAAAGGTGAGGATATATGTATAAGGCTAAGTGAGCTAACAAAGTGAATCCTTGATTAGTCTAAGAACTCACCTAACATACACACTTTATATAATTTAAAATGCTTTACCTAGCTACCCAAAATTTTCCCACTTTTGTATTACACGCTCATGTATCAAACTTGTTTTTGAGTTTTGTCCCATGTGCATTGATTCTTTTTATTTTGCAATTGGGGTAATATATATAATTTTATTTTATTTTTTTATTTATTTTTTTCTTATCAATGCACATGGTAATTTAATTATTTTGATTTCACATGAGCATGCTTTCCAAATTTTCAAATAACTTATTCAATTCAATTCCCTACTTTTTTCTATCATCCCATGTTCCCATAAAATTCCCCACACTTAAATTATACACAATATCTATCTTAAGCTAACCAAGAATTCAACTTGGGAATTTTTATTTTGTTTTTCTGCTTAAGGCTAGTAATGTGGTTATAAAACAAGAGGGGAGTAAAAAGCTCAAGGTGGCTAACAAGGGTGACATAAAAGGGTAGGCTTTATTTGGGATAAGTGAGTTAATAATCAAATATGGCCTCAATCATATGCAAGCATGTACATACACTAAATAATGGACATATAGAATGGAACAAAGCAACGACTGCAATCATAGAGAAGAAAACACACAAGAATAAAAATTTATAGTTAAATAATGTAATCATGTAAATAAGCTCAAATCTCACAGGTTGTGTGTTCTTTGGCTCAAAAACCATGTTTCAAATACAACTTCAAACAAATTTAACACATAGAAAATTTTAATTTTTAATTTAAATTAGTGAAATATTAAAAAATAAAGTCTTGAAAAGAAATTTATTACTTCAACCAAGTGGTGGTAAAATATGCACAAAATCTAACTATAATGCAATTAAACATGCAAATGCAAGAACTACCTACAGAAAAGTTTAAACATTAGTGTTGAGTCAGAAAATAACTAACCCATGGAGATCGGTATCGACCTCCCCACACTTAAAGATTGCACCGTCCTTGGTGCATGCTAAGATGTATAAGTAGATGGGCTGCTCCAACTGATGCCTTTCGCTATAGATTGTGCAGATTGACTTGTTTGTCTCCCCATTTAGAAGCTTTCCCTTTCCCTTCCTTGGTGGCCATCCTGAAAGAATAGGAAAAGAAGGAAAGTAACCCAGAAGTAAAGAT
The DNA here is from genome assembly GCF_000817695.3 of Arachis duranensis. Taxonomy (NCBI): domain Eukaryota; kingdom Viridiplantae; phylum Streptophyta; class Magnoliopsida; order Fabales; family Fabaceae; genus Arachis; species Arachis duranensis. Next base: position 74,014,429 of record NC_029780.3, on the reverse strand, counting down.
AAGAACATAAATGAAATATGGGTGTTAATACCAAATAATAAAGGTCTCAATTACATGGTAGCTACAACATGCAAGTGAGAAAATAACAAAAGCACATGGCATATCAATAGTGCAAAAAGTTGCAACAATGGGAAAGAGAGTGTGGGTAATGCAAGATAGAGTAAGTGCATATCAATGCAAAAAGGAATATCAGTATTATAAAAATTAGCATTGACATATGAATAATACCCAATCAGAATAAAACAAGTCATGAAGCACCAGAATAATTCAAGAAAAGATGCAATAGTTGTAAAAGAGAATTTTAGCACCAATGGAAAAGAAAAAGAAAGTAAGAAAGGAGGAAGAAAGAAATAAGAAGGGAAAGAAGAATTAGGATTTGGGGAAGAAAAGATAAGATATTTGGCTGATTTGGATAAGCTGTGCGGCGCAGGCGACGCGAAAGCGTGAGTGACGCGCTCGCGTGGTGTGCGGTAAGTTCAGGTGACGCGGACACGTGGGTCACGCGATCACGTGACCTGATATGTGCTTTTGGCGCGAGTGCAGCCTCGAGCATGCACAATCTCTGTTTTATATGCATATTGCCAAAATTTAGGGTGACGCGGTCGCATGGGTGACGCGATCGTGTGGATGGCCTAAATTTGAAAATGGGGCGGACGCGTGGGGAATGCATACGCGTGGCAGGGCTTGTGCTTCTAGCACGAGTCCAACCCAATTCTAGCTCAACTTTTGGCCATACACCCTTTTTATGTCGATTTCAGGGAACGCGTTCGCGTGGGTGACGCGGACGCGTGTGAGGCATTTTTCCCACATGACGCGGACGCGTCAGCGACGTGGTCGTGTGGATCAATTTGTGCCAAAGGCACGCCTCCAGCCACACTCTTGCGTGACTCTCTGTTCAATTTTGTTTTCTTCTCAACGCACCTATGATGCGGACGCGTCGGCAATGCTGGCGCTCGCGTGTGATTTCTTCTTCTTTTTTTAATGCAGTATGTAGAATGAAATGAATGTTATACAAAATTCCAGGTTCAATCAAAACTCAAAAACAGACTAAAATTTAAACTGAAAAAGGAACGATCATACCATGGTGGGTTGTCTCCCACCCAGCACTTTTAGTTATAGTCTTTAAGTTGGACATTTGGCGAGCTCCTTTTCATGGTGGCTTGTGCTTGAACTCATCTTGAAACTTCCACCAATGCTTGGACTTCCAATAAGCTCTATCAATACCAAGTAAATGTACCAAGCGTTGATGAAGTTCTCCACAAGCTTTGAGCTCCCAAAGTTGATCCTCATATATTCCTGGATCCCAAATCTTGTTTCTACACCCATCTTCAAGTTGAGCAATATTGTTCCATCCAAGTGGCAAGCAGTTTGAATTCTCATTGAAGCAGCCAAACAACTTCCTAGATCCATTCAGTTGAGCTCTACACCAACTTTTGCGTTTAAACTTTGAGCTTCCAACCATAATGAACCTTACAGGACAATTCTTACCACTGACCATCTTCCTCTTACTCTTAATGCCACAAAGAGCTCTAAGTTGACCATCCGTCTCCAGTAGCCCATATTCAAGTGGAATTAGAAACCTAAGGGATATGAATTTTACCCACTTGAATGTTGTGAAGGATGATGGCAATGTAGGGGGAGGGGTTTCTAATGAACTTGCAAGCTCCACTCCTTTGTGCTCTTCTTTGACATCTTCCACCTCTTTGCAAGCTTCTTCAATTTCAACCTCTTCCTCTTGGTAGCTTTCTTCTGATTCAATTTCTTCTTTATTGTTCACCAAGGGCATGGGAGGTTGTGCTTCTTCTTCTTTAATCTCTATGTCAAGTCTAATGGGAGAGGATTCAAATGTAGATAAGAATTCATTAATGATTGAATCCATCTCTTGATCGTCCCCTTCAAAGTGTTCAACCATGATATGCCTTGGGGGTTGTACACCTTCCTCAACATCAGTTTCAAACGTCTTTAAAGGAGGTTCTATAACTTGACTTTCCCATGGAGGTTCAGCATCTCCTAAGTCTTGAACCACTTCTTTTTCTTCAATAATTCTGGCTTCCTCCACTTGTTCCAATACCAAATCGTGCTGCTCACTATCCACTGGAGTGCCTAACTTCTCCTTCCTGCTACGTTCTTCAGTAGATTCTCCACATGATGCCGTGGGGGTTCCTTGAATGTCCGAACGTCAGAAAGGTAATCAATTTATTTCTTGATCTAGGTGTTTAAGTATGAAATCGTATTCATCCTTGATGATTTCCTGTTCAACTATTTCTTCACCTTCAAGTACAAAACCCTCCTTGTTGTCTTTTTTAACTAGTTCTTCAATCGCGCTGTCAACTTCAAGGGTCTCTACTACCTTCACTTTTAGTGCCTCCTCTAGCTCCTTATGAAGTATGGATTCGCGAAGATGATCCCCTCTTTCTTGTTTCATGTCAATTGTATCAGTGGGATCATGTTGCTCTTGGATTGATGGATGTTGGTGCTCTTCCACGGATGGTGGTGATGGGATGGGTGGATCATTATGTGGTTGAGATGGAAGCACATTGGAGCTTGAGGGTTGAATATTGGGGGTAGAGGGTTGGTCCATGCGGGATATAAGTGCTTGAAGAGTAGAGGTGAGACTAGTGATGGAGGCAAGTGTGCTCTCCATGGAGGTTTGGGGTGGGTAGGAGGGTTCATTTGTTGGGAGAAAAGGTTCATAACACGGAGGTGGTTCCTCTTGATAAGGATATAGAGATGGTGTATATGTAGGTGGTGGTTCTGGGTATGGTTCATATGGTGGTTGGTGTGGTGAATAAGGATTGGGGTCATATGGAGGTGAATGGTGGAAAGGGGCTTGTGAGTGTGGTGGTTCAAAGTTATGTTGTGAGGATGGTCTTTGAGCATACGGTGGGGCTTGTTGGTAGCTATTAGGCGGTCCACCATATCTATCAGCTTGGTATGCATTGTAGGATGGTCTTTGTCTGTGATATTTTGGAGGGCGTTGTTGCCTAAAGGGTTGATCAGTATTGTCGCCTAAAGGGATGATCAGATCCTCTTGGCTTCGTCCATCTTTGATTGCTTTGACCTTGATGCATATTCCTGTTATAGCTTTCTCTTCCTGCAACATAGTTGTAACCAGACTCATAGCCAAAGGGGTGAGAGTTCATAGTAGTAGGAGAAAATTAGAAACAAAAACTAACAAAAAGAAAATATTTTGAAAAGGATATAATTTTTGAAAAAAAGATAAGATAAGATTTTGAAAAAGATGTGATTTTTGAAAAAGATTTGAATTTAAAAAAATTTTAAAATCTGAAATTTTTTTTTTGAAAAATACTTACAATAACCAATAATAAGGCACACATTTGCAATTCCCCGGCAACGGCGCCATTTTGACGTTAGGATTTTTGCTAGTAAAGAATTCTGTAAATATATAGTCGCATTGTGAGTTTCGATTCTAAACCAACAGAAAATCCCTTCGTACAAACGTTTTGGTTGTCACAAGTAACAAAACCCAATAAATTTATAAACCGAAGTATTCAAACCTCGGGTCGTCTTCTCAAGGAATTGCTGGGAAGTATGATTTATTATTGGTTATGGAAAAATAGTGTTTGGGTTTGAAAAAGGTTTTAAGCAAGAGAAATTGATTGCAAGAATTAATAAATTAATAACTAATAAAACTCTTGGCAAGGTATGAAAACTGGAAGTCCTATCCCAGTTATCCTTATCAATTGTGATGAGAATTGGATTTTTCTCCCACTAAGTTAACCTCTAACTATGAAGGTAAGTCAAGTGGATGGAATAAGTTTGGTTCCTCAGGTCCTAGTCTTTCCTTGGAAAAGCCTAGAGTTATTGGAACTCGAGTTAATTCTTGAAGAATTCCAATTTTCAGTCGACAATGAGTTTGATAACTCAAGAGTTACCAATTAATCAATTAAAGCCAATAATATAAAAAGCTAATTGAAATCATAAATATCTAGAATACCTCAAATTATATTGAATGAAGATGTCAATTCTAACATGGACAATATTCATAAGCCAATTGGGCAACATAAATCAAACACAAATAAAAGCTTCAGAGTAAACAAAAATAGAAGAGAAACATAAATTATTGATCCTGGTATGAAGAAACAATCCTAATCCTAATAGAAATCCTAATCCTAAATCCTAAGAGAGAGGAGAGAACCTCTCTTTCTAAAAACTACATCTAAAACCTAAAATTATGAGTAATGATTGAATGATTTGATTCTGCTCCACACCCAGCCTCTAATATGTATTTTCTGGGCTGAGAACTGGATCGAAAACAGCCCAGAAGTCACTTCCAGTGCTTTCTGGTCCGTACAGGTCGCGGCAAAGTGACGTGGAGGCGTCGTCCACGCGTTTGCGTGGATTGAAGTTCGCAGATGCGACATGGGTGCGTCATCCACGCGTTCACATGACATAACTTCGGGGAAGCTATGACAAATTATATATCGTTGTGAAGCCCCGGATGTTAGCTTTCCAACGCAACTAAAACCGCATTATTTGGATCTCTGTAGCTCAAGTTATGGTCATTTTAGTGCGAGAGGGTCAGGTTGACAGCTTTGCTATTTCTTCAACTTCTTGTATTCCTTCCACTTTTGCATGCTTTCTTTCCATCCTCTGAGCCATTCATGCCCTGTAATCCATGAAATCACTTAACACACATATCACGATATCTAATGGTAATAAGAAAGGATTAATATTAGCAAATATAAGGCCAAAGAAGCATGTTTTCAATCATAGTACAAAATCAGGAAGGAGAATGTAAACCCATGCATTTAGTATGAATAAGTGTATGAAAGATTGATAAAATTCACTCAATTAATCACAAGACAAACTATAATATAGTGGTTTATTACTCCTGCCACACCAAACTTAAAAATTTGCTCATCCTCGAGCAAAAAGTAAGAAAGAAAGAAGTAGAAAAGAGAATAGAAGAGGGAAAGAGGGGAGAATTTGAATGAGAGGTGGTGAATGAGGGAGAGAGACACGACACACATATAAATAGGGAAGGGGGGATTTTTGAAAATAATCATGAGATAAAAAAACATGTTGTTAAATTTAAAAGATTAGAAAAGATTTAAAGAGGATAGAAAAGGCATTAAAGGCAAGATATGAAAAGGATTTGAAAAAGATATGAACAAGATAAAAAGATTTTGAAGGATTTTGAAAACAAGTTGTAAAAGATATGCAATTTTGAAAAGGATTTGAAAAATTTTGAAAAAAATTTTTTAATGTTGAAATTAAATTGAAATTGAAGTTTTTGAATAATATTTGATATAAAAAATTGAAGAAGTTTTGAAATTAAATTGAATGAAGATGAGTTGAATCAAGATAAGATTGAAAAATTGAGGTTACCTCTATGCTGTCAGGCTGGCATTTAAATGCCCAGAATGCTAGCATTCTGGCGTTTAACGCTATAATAGTCCTCCCTGTGGGGCGTTAAACGCCCAACCAGGGCCTCCTGGCTGGCGTTTAAACGCCAGGCTTGTGCTCCCTTCAGGGCATTAAACGTGCAGCCAAGGCCTCCTGGCTGGCGTTTAACGCCAGGCTTACTACCTCCACGGGTGTTTAAACGCCCAACACCCTACCTTTTCTGGCATTTAAACGCCAGAAAGCTCCTTACTCCAGGGTATTCTGTTTGTTATTCTGCATCATTCTGTCTCTGTTTAAGCACTGTACAAGATCAGTAACACAAAAAATAACTTAAAACATAATAAAAAAACATATAAAAAAGAGAATTAATTAAAATGAAAATAACTAGAAAAATTAATAAAGTATGAGTGATTATTGGGTGCCTCCTAACAAGCTCTTCTTTAATGTCTTTAGCTGGACTTCACTATACTTAACTTAGTAGTAGTGTTGAGCCTCCTAGCTCTATATCCCCTTCAAGGTAATGCTTAACCCTCTGTCCATTGACAGTGAACCTGGTTTCTTTACCTTGAAGTTCTATGTGTCCATATAGTGATACCTTGGTAATCACAAACGGTCCTATCCAACGGGATTTAAGTTTCCCTGGAAACAGTTTGAGTCTTGAGTTGAAGAGTAGGACTTTCTGTCCTGGGTGAAAAACTCTAGAAGCTAGCTTCCTGTCATGCCACCTTTTTGCCTTTTCCTTATAGGCTTTTGCATTTTCAAATGCTTCTAAGCGGAATTCATCCAACTTATTTAGTTGGAGCAGCCGTTTCTCCCCTGCTGCTTTAGCATCAAGGTTGAGGAACCTAGTAGCCCAATAAACTTTGTGTTCTAGTTCCACTGGCAAATGACAAGACTTCCCATATGCTAACTGATATGGTGAAGCTTCAATGGGGGTTTTGAAAGCTGTTTTGTATGCCCACAGAGCATCATTAAGTTTGTTAGCCCAATCCTTTGTTGAGGCACTGGTCGACGAAATTGTGATCACTTGTTATGTATTTATAAAGGATGTATACTCTGAAGGCATTGTTTATTGTCTTCACAATCTCGTTCAACTAACCAGCAAGTGTACTGGGTCGTCCAAGTAATAACCTTACGTGAGTAAGGGTCAAATCCACAGAGATTGTTGGTATGAAGCAAGCTATGGTCACCTTGCAAATCTCAGTTAGGCAGATTAAAATAGTTTATGGGTTTTCGAAAATAGAAATAATAAAATAGAATATAATAAAAAGGATAGAACACTTATGCAGATTCATTGGTGGGATTTCAGATAAGCGGATGGAGATGCTGTAGAGCTCTTGGACGCCTGCTCTCCTACTCCTTCTGCTCAATCCTTCTTACTCCTTTCCATGGCAAGCTTTGTATAGGGGTTCACCATCAACTGTGGCTACTTTCATTCCACACGGGGAAATAACCTGTGCGGCTGTCACTCGCACAGCTAACCAGTCTGGAGGCATCACCCATGGCTGATGGCTACATCCCATCCTCGCAGTGAAAACTATGCAACGCACTCTGTCACAGTACGGCTAATCACCGGTTGGTTCCCGCTCCTACTGGAATAGAATCCCTCTTTTGCGTCTGTCACCAACGCCCAGCAGGTTAAAGTTTGAAGCACGTCACGGTCACTCATGATCGGAATCCTACTCGGAACACCACAGACAAGGTTGGACTTTCCGGATCCAAAGATCCTACTCGGAATACCACAGACAAGGTGAGACCTTCCGGATCCAGATAAATGCCGCCATCTATCTAGCTTATACCACAAAGATTCTGTTGGGGAATCTAAGAGATACACATTCAAGCTCT
>NC_029780.3:74003151-74004205 GCF_000817695.3 Arachis duranensis | reverse complement strand
ATAGTTCTTTGGATTCGGGTTCATACTTTGATCATGGTTCCTTGTTATCCATGCATTAGCATAGAACTCTTGAACCATCAATAATCCGACTTGTTGCATGGGGTTGGTTATGACTTCCCACCCTCTTCTTTGGATCTCATGTCGGATTTCCGGATACTCATTCTTTTTGAGCTTGAAGGGGACCTCAGGGATCACCCTCTTCTTTGCCACAACATCATAGAAGTGGTCTTGGTGGCTCTTGGAGATGAATCTCTCCTTTTCCCATGATTCGGAAGTGGAAGCTTTTGCCTTCCCTTTTCCTTTTCTTTAGGAAACTCCGGTCTTGGGTGCCATTGATGGTGAATGAAAAATAAAAAGCTAGGCTTTTTACCACACCAAACTTAAAATTTGCTCGTCCTCGAGCAAAAAGAAAAGAAGAGTAGAAGAAGAAGAAGAAGAGAAAGTGGAAGAGAGGGAGAGAAGTGGTTTCGGCTATATGAGAGAAGAATGGGTAGTGTTGTGTGAAAATAAAGAAGAAAGGAGAGGTATTTATAGGGAGGGGAGGAGGGTTAGGTTTCGGCCATTTTGGGTGGGAATGGGTGGGAAATTGAATTTGAATGTAATGGGAGTAGGTGGGGTTTATGGGGAAGAGGAGGTTGATGTGAATGGTGCATGGGGTAATTGGGAAGAGAAATTGATGTGATTGGTGAAGGTTTTTGGAAAGGGTGACATTGAGAATGAGATTTGGATTAGGAGAGTGTGAATAGGATTAGAAGAAAAGGTAGGTGGGGATCCTGTGGGGTCCACAGATCCTGAGGTGGGAATCCTGTGGGGTCCACAGGTCCTGAGGTGAAAAGAAATACCATTCCTTCACCATATAGGCGTGTAGATTGCCTTCATGCACCATTCTGGCATTCAAACGCCCATTGGTGCATGTTCTGGGCATTAAACGCCCATGTGATGCTTGATCTGGGCGTTAAACGCCAGTTTCAAGCTTGTTTCTGGCGTTCAGCGCCAGATTGTCCTCTGCGTGCGCATCCTGGCGTTAAACGCCAGGATGTTGCTTGTTTTGGGC